>NC_090378.1:92307604-92620709 GCF_036365525.1 Heterodontus francisci | reverse complement strand
AATTGGATGGAAGACATGCAGGCAGCCTCCTGCCACATCCATTTGTGAATGGTGGTGGACAATTAAACAACTGACAGGAGGAGGAGACTCCACAAATCTCCCCATCCTCAATGGTGGGGAGCCCAGTTCACCAATATAAAAGACAATGCTGAAGCAGTTGCATCCATCTTCAGTCAGAAGTGCCAAGTGGATGATCCATCTCGGCCTCCTCTGAGGTCTCCAGCATCACAGATGCCAGTCTCCAGCCAATTCGATTCACCCCATGTGATATCAAGAAACGACTGAAGGCACTGGATACAGCAAAGGTTATGGGCCCTGACAACATTCTGGCTGTAGTACTGAAGATCTGTGCTCCAGAACTAGCCACGCCCCAGCCAAGCTGTTCCAGTACAGCTACAACACTGGCATCCACCTGACAATGTGGAAAATTGCCCAGGTATGTCCTGTGCACAAAAAGCAGGACAAATCCAATCCGACCAATTACCGTCCCATCAATCTACTCTCAGTCATCAGTAAAGTGATGAAAAGTGTCATCAACAGTGCCTTCAAGCGCCACTTAAACAGCAACAAACTGCTCACTGACGCTCAGTTTGGGTTCCAGCAGGGCCACAAGAACGCAAGAACACAAGAAATAGGAGCAGAAGTAGACCAGATTCTCTGCGAGACCAAAAATCTATCTATCCCAGCCTTAGGGATAGGTGGGGATGTAGTAGGAATATGGGATTAGTGTAGGATTAGTATAAATGGGTGGTTGATGGTTGGCACAGACTCGGTGGGCCGAAGGGCCTGTTTCAGTGCTGTATCTCTAAACTAAACTAAACTAAACTAAACTTAAATATATTCAATGATGGAGCATCCACAACCCTCTGGGGTAGAGAATTCCAAAGATTCACAACCCTTTGAGTGAAGTAATTTCTCCTCATCTCAGTCCTGAATGACTGGCCCTTTATCTGGAGACTGTGTCACCGTGTTCTAGATTCCCTGAACAGTGGGAACAATCTCTCAGCTTTTATCCTATCAAACCCTTTCAGAATCTTGTATGTCTCAATTAGATCACTTCTCATTCTTCTAAACTCGAGAGAATACAGGCCCAATTTACTCAGCCTCTCATCAAAGGACAACAACCTCATCCCAGGGACCAATTTAGTAAATCTTTGCTGCACTCCCTCTAGTGCAAATATATCCTTTCTTAAATGTGGAGACCAGAAATGGTCCCGACCCTCAATTATGTTTTAAAATGCACAAAATTCCACCCCTACTGTTCTTCAGATAATGCTGTGGGATCTGTTACCTGAGCAGGAAGACAGGAGTTCAGTGTAACATCACATTTGAAAGATGACACGTATGACAGTGCACTACTCCTTTAATACTGCACAGGTGCATCTTCCTTGATTACTGGGGGTGGAATTGGCCTTGGGCAGAAGTGCAAAGTGGGAATTAGTGAATCAGCAGACTGTTGCACACCCTGCCCAATTTTCCTTTCTATTGTGGATTCTGTCAATTCACTATCACCCATTTTGTGCTACACCCCACGCCCCTGCATCAAATTTCACCCCTATGAGTCTGACTCGATGGTGAGGCTGAAGTTATAATGGACTAAAAAGGTAGGCGGGCAGGCTACCACAGAGTGAAACGAACACTTTAATACAAGGTGACACTCTTCTGTTATGAGTTGCAGAGCATTGACAGAGGTCATGACAGAAATGGGGGATGGTGAATTTCTTGTGTCAGTCAATACTGCAGCAAAACTTGTACTGCATTTAGTGTAAGGCTGAAGCTCTTTTCTCCTGAGACTGAATGTACTGACATGCAAAACTGTAACAAGCGCTGTCAGCCAGAAGAACCTGATTACATATTTAACATTGATTCTTCTGCCAAAGGTAACTGCACTGGCTTCTTCCAAAATACATTTGCGCATTCTCTACACTGAGAGAAATAGTGAGTGTAGCCAGAAGAACATGCGATATTGATGGCATTGCCATATCACAAGTCTAATCTGCCTACTGATCACTCACAGTTTCAGAGCTTATTGGACAGTGATGACGAACAAACACCGCAGATAAGACAGCCAGAGTGGGAAATCTGCACTTCTCAGATGTAAAAGTACATCAAGATATTTCAAACACACACTATTTTTCTCTCAGTGTAGAGAATGCAAAAATGTATTTTATAAGAAGCCAGTGCAGTTACCTTCGGCAGAAGAATCAACGTTAAAAAAAAATTTTATTCATTAATGGGACATGGGCATCACTGACCAGGCCAGCATTTATTGCCCATCCCTAATTGCCCTTGAGGAGGTGGTGGTGAGCTGCCTTCTTGAACCGCTGCAGTCCATGTGGGGTAGGTATACCCGGGTAGGTATACCCACAGTGCTGTTAGGAAGGGAGTTCCAGGATTTTGACCCAGTGACAGTGAAGGAATAGCGATATAGTTCCAATTCAGGATGGTGTGTGGCTTAGAGGGGAACTTGCAGGTGGTGGTGTTCCCATGCATTTGCTGCCCTTGTCCTTCGAGGTGGTAGAGGTCGTGGGGTTGGAAGGTGCTGTCTAAGGAGCCTCAGTGCATTGCTGCAGTGTATCTTGTAGATGGTACACACTGCTGTCACTGTGCATCGGCGGTGGAGGGAGTGAATGTTTGTAGATGGGGTGCCAATCAAGCGGGCTGCTTTGTCCTGGATGGTGTCGAGCTTCTTCAGTGTTGTTGGAGCTGCACCCATCCAGGCAAGTGTAGAGTATTCCATCACACTCCTGACTTGTGCCTTGTAGATGGTGGACAGGCTTTGGGGAGTCAGGAGGTGAGTTACTCGCCGCAGGATTCCTAGCCTCTGACCTGCTCTTGTAGCCATGGTATTTATATGGCTACTCCAGTTCAGTTTCTGGTCAATGGTAGCCCCTAGGATGTTGATAGTGGGGGATTCAGCGATGGTAATGCCATTGTATGTCAAGGGGAGAAGGTTAGATTCTCTCTTGTTGGAGATGATCATTGCCTGGCACTTGTGTGGCGCGAATGTTTCTTGCCACTTATCAGCCCAATCCTGGATATTGTCCAAGTCTTGTTGCATTTCTACACGGACTGCTTCAGTATCTGAGGAGTCATGAATGGTGCTGAACATTGTGCAATCATCAGCGAACATCCCCACTTCTGACCTTATGATTGAAGGAAGGTCATTGATGAAACAGCTGAAGATAGTTGGGCCTAGGGCACTACCCTGAGTAACTCCTGCAGTGATATCCTGGAGCTCAGATGATTGACCTCCAACAACCACAACCATCTTCCTTTGTGCTAGGTATGACTCCAAACAGCAGAGTGTTTTCCCCCTGATTCCCATTGACCTTAGTTTTGCTAGGGCTCCTTGATGCCATATTCGGTCAAATGCTACCTTGATGTCAAGGGCAGTCACTCTCACCTCACCTCTTGAGTTCAGCTCTTATGTCCATGTTTGAACCAAGGCTGTAATGAGGTCAGGAGCTGAGTGGCCCTGGCGGAACCCAAACTGAGCGTCACTGAGCAGGTTATTGCTAAGCAAGTGCCGCTTGATGGCACTGTTGATGACACCTTCCATCACTTTACTAATGATGGTTAGCACCGCAGCCTCACAGCTCCAGGGACCCGGGTTCGATTCCGGGTACCGCCTGTGTGGAGTTTGCAAGTTCTCCCTGTGTCTGCGTGGGTTTTCTCCAGGTGCTCCGGTTTCCTCCCACAAGCCAAAAGACTTGCAGGTTGATAGGTAAATTGGCCATTATAAATTGTCACTAGTATAGGTAGGTGGTAGGGAAATATAGGGACAGGTGGGGATGTTTGGTAGGAATATGGGATTAGTGTAGGATTAGTATAAATGGGTGGTTGATGTTCGGCACAGACTCGGTGGGCCGAAGGGCCTGTTTCAGTGCTGTATCTCTAATCTGATGATTGATGGGGCGGTAATTGGCCGGGTTGGACTTGTCCTGCTTTTTGTGTGCAGGACATACCTGAGCAATTTTCCACATTGCAAGGTAGATGCCAGTGTTGTAGCTGTACTGGAACAGCTTGGCTAGGGGCACTGCAGGTTCTGGAGCACAGGTCTTCAGTACTATTGCTGGAATATAGTCAGGGCCCATAGCCTTTGCGGTATCCAGTGCCTTCAGTGGTTTCTTGATATCACGCGGAGTGAATCGAATTGGTTGAAGTCTGGCATCTGTGATGCTGGGGACTTCAGGAGGAGGCCAAGATGGATCATCAACTTGGCACTTCTGGCTGAAGATTGTTGCAAATGCTTCAGCCTTATCTTTTGCACTGATGTGCTGGGCTCCCCCATCATTGAGGATGGGGATATTTGTGGAGCCACCTCCTTCAGTTAGTTGTTTAATTTTCCACCACCATTCACGACTGGATGTGGCAGGTCTGCAGAGCTTATATCTGATCCATTGGTTATGGGATCGCTTAGCTCTGTCTATCGCATGCTGCTTACGCAGTTTGGCATGCAGATAGTCCTGTGTTGCAGCTTCACCAGATTGACACCTCATTTTGAGGAATGGCTGGTGCTGCTCCTGGCATGCCATCCTGCACTCTTCATTGAACCAGGGTTGGTCTCCTGGCTTGATGGTAATGGTCGAGTGGGTGATATGCCGGGCCATGAGGTTACAGATTGTGGTTGAGTACAATTCTGCTGCTTCTGATGGCCCACAGCACCTCATGGATGCCCTGTTTTGCATCACTAGTTCTGTTCGAAATCTATCCCATTTAGCACGGTGGTAGTGCCACACAACACGAAGGAGGGTATCCTCAATGTGAAGGCGGGAATTCGTTTCCACAACAACTGTGCGGTGGTCACTCCTTCCAATGCTGTCATGGACAGATGCATCTGCGAGAGACAGATTGGTGAGCATGAGGTCAAGTATGTTTTCCCCTCTTGTTGGTTCCCTCACCACCTGACGCATACCCAGTCTAGCAGATATGTCCTTTAGGACTCGGCCAGCTCGGTCAGTAGTGGTGCTACCAAGCCACTCTTGGTGATGGACATTGAAGTCCCCCACCCAGAGTACATTCTGTGCCCTTGCCACCCTCAGTGCTTCCTCAAAGTGCTGTTTAACATGAAGGAGTACTGACTCATCAGTTGAGGGAGGGCAGTAGGTGGTAATCAGCAGGAGATTTCCTTGTCCATGTTTGACCTGATGCCATGAGACTTCATGGGGTCCGGAGTCGATGTTGAGGACTGCCAGGGCAGCTCCCTCCCTACTGTATACCACTGTGCTGCCACCTCTGCTGGGTCTGTCCTGCCGGTGGGACAGGACATACCCGGGGATGTTGATGGCAGAGTCTGGGACATTGTCAGGTATGATTCGTGAGTATGACTATGTCAGGCTGTTGCTTGACTAGTCTGTGGGACAGCTCTCCCAACTTTGGCACAAGCTCCCAGACGTTAGTAAAGAGGACTTTGCAGGGTTGACAGGGCTGGGTTTGCCATTGTCGTTTCCGGTGCCTAGGTCGATGCCAGGTGGTCCATCCGGTTTCATTCCTTTTTATTGACTTCGTAGCGGTTAGATACAACTGAGTGGCTTGCTAGGCCATTTCAGAGGGCATGTAAGAGTCAACCACATTGCTGTGGGTCTGGAGTCACATGTAGGCCAGACCAGGTAAAGACAGCAGATTTCCTTCCCTCAAGGACATTAGTGAACCAGATGGGTTTTTACAACAATCGACAATGGCTTCATGGCCATCATTAGACTAGCTTTTTTTCTGATTGTAGTCAGATTAATGGCAGCAAATATAGTTATTCTTGTCCAGTCATTGTTGCAACAGTACCAGTGGCAGCATTCCTTCATGAAGTTCTGTGTTCATGTATTCCATAGGAAGAGAAGAGATATGAAGCAAAGTTATCAACTTACACCATATTATTCAGTAATGTTTGTGATGATCCAATCTGCCTCTTTAGAGATCCCTGAAATGAACTGCTGGCAGTTGAACACTGCGGGGGGAGGTGGAGGGGCAGGGGAGGGGAGATCCTCATCTGTCCCATTGATACCAATTAGAACATATGAAACAGGAACAAGAATAAACCATACGGCCCGTTGAGCCTGCTCCACCATTCAATATGATCATGGATGATCTTCGGCTTCAATTCCACTTTCCCGCCCGCTCACCATATCCCTTGATTTCCTGAGAGAAAAAAATCTGTCTATCTCAGCCTTAAAAATATCCAACAATGGAGCATCCACAACCTTCTGGGGTAGAGAATTCCAAAGATTCACAACCCTTTGAGTGAAGGAATTTCTCCTCATCTTAGTCCTAAACGATCAGCCCCTTATACTGAAACTGTGCCCCCATGTTCTAGATTCCCCTGCCAGGGGAAACAACCTCTCTGTGCCTACCCTTTCAAGCCCCTTCAGAATCTTGTATGTTTCATGAGATCACCTCTCATTCTTCTAAACTCCAGAGAATATGGACCCAATTTACTCAGCCTCTCAACATAGGATAATCCTTTCATCCCAGGGTCCAATCTAGTGAACCTTCACTGTACTGCCTCCAATGCAAATATATCCTTCCTTAAAAATGGAGACCAAAACTGCACAAAGTTTTCCAGTTGAGATCTCAACAAAGCCCCGTACAATTGTCGCAAGACTTTCTTATTCTTGAGCTCCAATCCCCATGCAACAAAAGTCAACAAGCCATTTGCCTTCCTGATTGCTGTACCAGCATGCTAACTTTCTGTGTTCATTTTACGAGTATACCCAAGTCTCTCTGAACATCAAAATTTACAAGATTCACACCTTTTATAAATATTCTGCTTTTCTATTCTTACTACCAAAGTGAATAACCTCACACTTCCCCACATTATACTCCATCTACTGCCTGTTGCCCACTCACTTAACCAAAGCTTTCCACATCTAATTTTAAGATGGGCTTATAAACGGGCGAATATCCCACTGGAAACAAGCCTAGGGCCCCGATTTGCTTAAATGTGGAAACCAGGTGTCCTATGCCATTAATAGGATCCCAGATTGAAACTTTCAGGTACAGAAAGGTAGTGTTCGTGCAGCCAAACCAGTGATTGTTCAAAAAGAAGCCATTTGTTTTTTGTGGAGGCAGAGGAGGCTGGGATGGTCATCTTGGGCCAAGAAATTTGACTCACTGCCACACTGTTACCTCGGGATAACAATCTATTCTTGGCCCCTTCATTTTCCATATTATAGCTGTCCCTTGGCAACATTGTCTGCAGACCTAGGATCAACTTCCACATGTACGTTGGTGGCACTAAGCTCTACCTCTCCAGTACGTTTCCCAACTTCTCCACTGCCACTGTCTGATGTCATGCTAGGCCCCACCTGCCAATAATGTGGCACATTAACTTTGTCATGAACATTGATTTTAAACTGTTACTGGAGTGAGCGGAGGACTTGTTGAGCAGGTTGGCCGTGGCTGGAAGGGACTTTTGTATTATAGTGGCAAACAGTGTTTGGAAGGACAAAGCAGCCATTCCCTAACACATTCAACCCACAATGGACTTTTGCTCACCAGACGTTGAAGGCTTGCATTCCAAATTGACTGCTAAGATGGTCAAATAAACAAATGGACATAGTCAACCAGCTAGTCACATGACTAACCTGTTGGGCAACCTGAGTTTTTTGAATTTGTACAAACAGTTTGGGCAGAAAGCAGAATGCTCCTGGACTGAAAAGATCTCTCCTGGCTGGCTCACCACAGCCTCTCCTGTTTGCCTGCTCCCATCTCTTTCTCATAAACCTCTAAATCCACTGAAGACACATGAACCCCAAGAGAGAAAAGTCCCCTGCAGTGAACAAGGTTTAAGAAGAATACTGGGCCCCAACAAAAAGCAAGATCTACCTCCAATCAAGGACTCTACAGTGAGCTCAAAGAACCGTAACAAAAACTCTTCAGATATTGCCTAAAACTTTTCCACTTTATTTTTCTTCTGCTCTTTTCTGTCTCTATTTGCATGTGTGTATCACGTATGCTTGCTAGCATGGGCGTGTCGTGAATCCATAGGCGTCAACCGAATTAGAGTTCAAGTTTAAGAAATTTCTACTTTTCTTCTTTAAACCTAAGAAAGCCTGTTTGTGCTGGTTTCTTTGCCTTATAATTGGAAAGCGGTGAACAAGAATTCACCAAGGGGGAGCTAAAAACCCTGTTACAGTAAGACCAGGTGAAGACTGAGAGGGAACCCTACACTTCTTTCTCACCTGGTCGTAACACTGACAATCAGCATTGGTATTTCCTCCAGTTAAGCACTGGGAAGACCAAAACCACTATCTTGGGTTCCTGCCACAAACTTCACACCCTTGCCAAAGTGTACATCCTCGCTTACAACTGTAGCAGCTCTAATCAGACAGCTCAGAACCTCATTGTCCCATTCAACACCAAGCCGAGCTTCTGCCCCTATATCACCTCTATAACGTTGCACACCTCCACCCCTACCTCAGCCAATCTGCTACTGAAACCCACATCCATACCTCTGTCAGCTTCAGGATCAATTATTCAAATCTCCTGGTTGACCTCCCTACCTCCACCCTCTGTAAACATCACCTCAGACACAACTCTCACAGCTATCACCCTTTCCTCATTCATTTACATTGGCTCCTCTTCCCCCAGACGCCTAAAATTTGGAGTTATAATTCTTTTGTTTAAATCCCTTCATGACCTCTCCCTTCTCTATCTCTGTGACCCCCTTCAGCATTATGACCCTCCTGTTCCTGCCACCCCAGGCCCATAATTTGCCATCCCTTTGGCTCTGTGCATCCCTCCTTCACCACATGACTTGAGCTACCTAGACTCCCCATACTGGAACTCCCCTCCAAACCCCACTGCCTCTCCAGCTCCATCTCTTTCATAAGACAGTCCCTGAAACCCACCTCTTTGGCAAGCTATTAGTCATCCCTCCATTTCTTGACTGCCTGATGTCACAATATAAATACAAGATGTTGTAATTTTCAATTTCCTGACTTTACAGTATCAAAAGCAAAAAAGCCTATGAAAGTCAAAAATTGCAAACAAAAAAAACAACCCCCCGCCCTCCCCCCAAAAAGGGGGCAATCACTTGGCTGTATGTGTACTACAGGCCTCCAAATAGTCAGGGAGAGATAGAGAAGCAAATATGTAGGCAAATCTCAGAGAGGTGTAAAATAATAGGGTAATAATAGGGGATTTCAACTTCCCAATATCAACGGGGATAGTCTTAGTGCAAAAGGCTTAAAGATGGCGGAATTCTTAAAGTGCTTTCAGGAGAGCTTTTTGAGCCAGCACGTAGAAAGTCCTACAAGAGAAGAGGCAGTACTGGACCTAATCCTAGAGAATGAAGCCGGACAAGTGGTAGAAGTGGCAGTGGATGAGCATTTCAGGGATAGTGACTATAACTCTGTAAGATTTAAGGTAATTATGGAAAAGGACAGAGATGGACCGGAAATAAAGGTACTGAATTGGGCGAAGGCCGATTTCAATATGATATAGCAGGATCTGGCCAAAGTGGATTGGGAGCAGCTGCTTGTAGGAAAGTCTACTTCAGACCAGTGGAAGTCATTCAAAAAGGAAATCGTGAGAGTTCAGGGCCAACATTTTCCCATAAAGGTGAAGGGTAGGACCAATAGGTCCAGGGAATCCTGGATGTCAAGGGATATAGAGGATTGGATAAGGAACGAAAGGAGGCTTATGGCAGATTCAGAGTGCTGAAAACAGCGGAGGCCCTAGAGGAGTATAGAAAGTGTAGGGGGGAACTTAAAAAAGTAATTAGGAGAGCAAAGAGAGGGCATGAATAAACACTGGTGGGCAAGATAAAGGAAAATCCCAAGGCGTTTTATAAGTATATTAAGGGCAAGAGGATAACCAGGGAAAGAGTAGGGCCCATTAGGGACCAAAGTGGCAATCTGTGTGTGGAGCCGGAGGATGTAGGTGAGGTTTTAAATGATTACTTTTCATCTGTGTTCACTACAGAGAAGGATGATGTCGGTGTAGAAATCAGGGAGGGGGATCATGATATACTCGAACAAATTAGCATTGAAAGGGAGGCAGTATTAGCGGTTTTAGCGGGTTTAAAAGTGCATAAAATCCCAGGCCCAGATGAGATGTATCCCAGGCTGTTATGTGAGGCAAGGAAGGAGATAGTAGGTGCACAGACACAAATTTTCAAATCCTCTCTGGCCACAAGAGATGTGCCAGAGGATTGGAGGACAACGAATGTGATACCATTATTCAAGAAGGGTAGTTGGGATAAACCAGGTAATTACAGGCCGGTGAGTCTAACATCAGTGGTAGGGAAACTATTGGAAAAAATTCTGAGGGACAAGATTAATCTCCACCTGGAGAGACAGGGATTAATCAAGGATAGTCAGCATGGCTTTGTCAGGGGGAGATCATGTCTAACAAATTCGATTGAATTTTTCGAGGAGGTGACTAAATGTGTAGATGAGGGTAAAGTCTACATGGACTTCAATAAGGCTTTTGATAAGGTCCTGCATGGGAGATTAGTTAAGAAGGTAAGAGCCCATGGGATCCAGGGCAATTTGGCAAATTGGATCCAAATTGGCTTAGTGGCAGGAAGCAGAGGGTGATGGTCGAGGGTTGTTTTTGCGAATGGAAGCCTGTGACTAGTGGTGTACCACAGGGATTGGTGCTGGGACCCTTGCTGTCTGTAGTGTACATTAATGATTTAGAAATGAATATAGGAGGTATGATCAGTAAGTTCGCAAATGACACGAAAATTCGTGGTGTCGTAAATAGCGAGGAGGAAAGCCTTAGATTACAAGATGATTTGGATCGGCTGGTAAGATGGGAAGAGCAGTGGCAAATGGAATTTAATCCTGAGAAGTGTGAGGTGATGCATTTTGGGAGGACTAACAAAATAAGGGAATATACAATGGATGGTAGGACCCTAGGAAGTACAGAGGGTCAGAGGGACCTTGGTGTACTTTTCCATCGATCACTGAAGGCAGCAGCACAGGTTGATCAGGTGGTTAGGAAGGCATATGGGATACTTGCCTTTATTGCCGAGGCATAGAATATAAGAGCAGGGAAGTTATGATGGAGCTGTATAAAATGCTAGTTAGACCACAGCTGGAGTACTGTGTACAGTTCTGGTCACCATACTATAGGAAGGATGTGATTGCACTGGATGGGGTACAGAGGAGGTTCACCAGGATGTTGCCTGCGCTGGAGCATTTGAGCTATGAAGAGAGACTGGATAGAGCAGAGAAGGCTGAGGGGGGTGGGGGGGCCTGATTGAGGTATACAAAATTGAGGGGCATAGATAGGGTAGATAAGTAGAAACATTTTCCCTTAGAGGAGGTGTCAATAACCAGGGGGCATAGATTTAAGCTAAGGGGCAAGAGGTTTAGAGGTGATTTGAGGAAAAGTTTTTCACCCAGAGGGTGCTTGGAATCTGGAACACACTGCCTGAAGGGGTGATAGAGGCAGGAACCATCACAACATTTAAGAAGTATTTCGATGAGCATTTGAAATGCCACAGCGTGCAAGGCTGCGGGCCAAGTGCTGCAGAATGGAATTAGAATAGATAGGTGCTTGATGGCTGGCAAGGACACGGTGGGCCAAAGGGCCTGTTTCTGTGCTGTATAACTCTATGACTCTCTGACTCTATAAACAGTAAATCAAAAAGCAAAAGAATAAACAAATACACTCAGCAACATTTTGAAAGCATGGAACGAAAATGTCAAAATTACAATTATGAGGGAAGCAATTCTAAACCCGCACAGCACAACTTTAATAAACCCCTCAAAAGCTTGGAAGAACCTTCCATTACAGCCAGTCTTTAGAGAACCTGAGGGCAGCCTATGCACTTCCCAAAGCTCTCAAAATCACAGGTCAGATACATTTCTCAAATTTTAATGAGTCCCTTGCATGCTGTCAGTAAGAGGCTTCAGCAGTCATCCCACAACTTCGCTGCAAAAAAACTAAGCATGGGAATCCTAGCTGAGGATAGGTACAAGGCCTAATGCTGGGACTTTCTGATGCAGTACGAAGGTGTGGTAGTATGGTGTGGGGTCAGTGGAGGAGGCACCATAAGACTCAGGAGACTCAGGAGAGAGTTGTTGCCCCAAAGGTGCCTCATATTTTCTGACAGGGCTGTACTGGGTGCTCAAGAGACTTGCACCGCTGACATGCGCAGGCCTTATTAAGGGTTTGGAAACCATGTGAACAAGGGCATGTTCTCCTGTG
The DNA here is from genome assembly GCF_036365525.1 of Heterodontus francisci. Taxonomy (NCBI): domain Eukaryota; kingdom Metazoa; phylum Chordata; class Chondrichthyes; order Heterodontiformes; family Heterodontidae; genus Heterodontus; species Heterodontus francisci. The sequence continues at coordinate 92,608,550 of NC_090378.1, read as the reverse complement.
TTTCCCTTTACTGTTCTTTTTTAACTTGTGATTTTAACTTGAGCGATTTCTCTTCAACTCGGGGAACCGCACAGCATTGTTCTAAGTATAATGGGCGCCCTGGCTAATGTTCTTTAAGATATTCTTTAATCAGTTGGCCTGTTCGACTTGAATGCATGGCAATGTTAAGGCAGACCAGTGATAAAATGTGTTGGTGTATCAGCACTTTGAGTCACAGAGAGTTTGCATGCACAGTTTCCACCACCACCACCCACCCACCCCCCAACTCACTGCGAGATCATAATCTGAGCTGTGAAAACACTGGGCTGGATTTTATAAGCTCGCAGCTGATCTCAGTGGTGATCTTCGGCACACCGCACGTCGCACAGCCACCATGATATTCAGTGCAGTGGCTCATTTAAATGGCTGGGCAGACCGCCTACCCTGATGACGTGGAGGGGGCGGGCGGTCCATCCTCCAGCAATGGCATCAGGCGCCATTGCACAGGCACCAACGCCATTTATAAAGGGCTTCAAGCCCGACATTTCAATTTACATATTTAAAGGAATAGTGATTTAAAACAGATTTGAAAAAATTGAATAAATGTTTCTAGCCCATCTCCCACCTCCCCCCGCAATAACCATATAATTCATTCCTTGCCCTCTCCCCCCCGAAATACTTACCTTGTGTACCTGAACTTCCCCCCCCCACTCAAAGTTCACACACAGTGCACTTTACCTCTTCCCACCATCCCCTCCACCAATCGGATGAGTTTGACCCTGCTCCCCACCCCCACACTGAAATAATTACCTGCTCCCCGCTCCCCACCAGTGTCTCGCATCGGATCCCCGGATGTTTATCCGAAGGCACGGGAGTGCTGGCCACCGGCAGCAATATCGCTTCGGAACAGACGGTGGGAGCGGATAAGTAATTAATTCATTTATTTAAATACATTTAAATATTTAAATTTTGCTCCCGTCATTGAGGGGCAGTGGGTTTGCCATGAGGCCTCGCCACCGGCAGTATTGGGTCGGGCCTTCCCAGCGTCGAGGCCCGTGGTGGGCCTCTCCCAGAGGCACTTTCCGCACCCTGCCCCCCACCTACCACCACAACCCGCAACATCGGGGGGACTGTAAGATTCAGCCCACTGGATGGCGGGAAAGTGACCACACCTCAAATGCTCCCTCAACCTCCACGGTGTCAGGCATCTCAAAGAATCAGTTACACAACAGGATTGACAGAGGTTTGTAGATGATTACCTACCTCAGGGAATAGCAGGTAGCATGAGCTGGCCTAGAGTGTGAGAGAAAATATTCTAAAATATGATGGAAAAAAATATACTGCTTATATATTGTCAAATGTGTAGGAAGTAGTCACGAAACTGGAATTTATGTAAGAAATTCAATAGAACTACTGCTAACCTCACTGGAATGCACAGGTTATAGTCATTTGAGTAGGTTTAACTCAATTTTGACATGGTGGAAGAAAAATGGTCCAGTTCACTTAATCTGTGAAACAAAATGAAAACTAAACACTGGAAATTTGCAATGATATCAGAAAGGGCAGCAGCTGTAGGTAGGTGAACCCACAGTTCCCCTCTTATACTGTTAAATCTAAAGTCTGAGCTGAACCAGTCAGGGTGGGGAAAATGGTCAAGGCTCAACACTCGTATTCTTTTAACAGTTTATTGTACCACCAATAACTTACAAACATCAGTACCCTGCTCCCTTCCAGTTAAATCAATACTCACAATCACTGTCCCTTTACTCCTGAACAGTACTCACCCTATCGATCACTCAGAGGAGTACGTTCCCTTCTGTGCACATGATCAATCCCACCCGCAGTTCTCTTGCACGTTGCTGCTCTTGCATCTAAACACAAGTTACTTTTAGTACAAAAACTACACCCGTGACAATGATTGACACAAACCCCTCCCGCTTTTGATTGTAACTTCTTAAATCTTACAAACAATTCTACATCATGGGTTTGTGAATAGTCCATTAACGTATGAAGGTGTTTCAATGGGGAAGATCCTGGCTTAGCAGCATCATCAGATTGGAGAACGAGTTTCACCCTAATGAAACAGTTTTTGGGATAAGCATTGCCAAGGGATGTGAGTGTCCACCCAGACATACTGGAACCCACAGCTCGTTAGCTTGTAAGTGCTATTTCCAGACTACCTCCTCTACTCTAAGGCATGGGTCAGGTGCACTATTGCATCCTGAGATCCCCCACCCTCAGGATTCTTTCTCAGTCCTTCCCTATTCCTCAACGCATAGCACCTCCATGCTAGATGACTAAATTTCCTGCAGTTGCAGCATTCCCTGTTATCCCAACCTGGCCGGTTTCCAACATTTGCTTTTCCCACAGGTTTTGCTCCTTCGTATCTCCACTGTCTCCCCGACTCTGTTTAGCGGCTGGGTCTGGAGTTACCTAGGGTGTTATCTCCTGTACTTTTCCTTTCTCCCCTCCTACTACCTTGTTCCTATCCTGCATGTCCTGTTTATCCTTCCAAAACGTAATCAACTTCCTCAACACCTGAGCTTCTGTCATGCCTGCCAAATCAAACCCTGACATGGCTGTATTAGTAATAGGTTCCGTGTGAGCTATAAGAGCTCTTAACCATTGGCAGAGATCATTTCCTGCCAGTTGATTCTGATTCAACCCTGTTCCTTGTGTTTCGTTATAAACAGGCTACAATCTGCTAGTAAATGCTTCTGGACGTTTCCCCTCTCCCTGAATAGTTTGTGCCATGATCTTAAATGGAACACCCCTTCCATACCCACAAGTTTCTCTAAAGTGTCACTTAGTATTGTCCCAAGATACCATCAGTTGGACACGCTTGGTGTCTTGGTGCAGCACAGCCAAGACCTCCTTGACCAGACTAAAAAGCAATCACCTCTTTCAGATTCATTGAAACCCTGCATTGCCGCAAAAGTCTCTAAATACAAAAAGTGCCCTTCTACTTCTCCTCCCAGCCTGAAGATTCCTAAATCCTTTGCTGTTTCACTTAATTATGAGTGAGTATAAGCTTCATCATAATTCAACACTGAAAAGTGCGTATTCTACCTCAAATTACCCTGTATCCCAAAAATCTGAGCAACAGGTAAAGCTGGCTGTTTCATGCTGCTACTGTGCAGTAGCAGCATGTGTGGTGTTCGCTATAACAGGATGCTGCCATCAAGCCAAAAAGACATCCTGCCGATCACACAAATGAGTAATATGATATATGAATTTCAATGCTAGTGTGATACTAGGTATGTAGGCCATACGCTCCAAAGACTGGCGGATCGTATCAAACAACATGTCCCCTGCACTGTTCGCAACGGGCAAGGTACAGGCCATACCCAATCAGCCCGTGCTTGCAAAACTCAAACCACAGTGTCCAACATTATACGTGATTCTGTGATTAGACAAAATTTGCTAAATAGTCCTCAGTGTGCTAAGAATTATACTGCCACCAATTTAAGATTGTTAGTTGGGCTCGCAGTGTGGCACATTTGCGTTTACTGGAAGTTACCTACATTAATACTCAGGGCCCTGTTCTCTGCAGACAGAAAGAACATGTACACACATTGCGCCTGTTTCAGCTAAACAAAATAAGTCATAGTCATAGAGTCATAGAGTTATACAGCACAGAAACAGGCCCTTTGGCCAACAGTATCCGCGCCAGCCATCAAGCCGATCTATTCTAATCCCATTTTCCAGCTGTTGGCCCACAGCCTTATATGCTATGGTGTTTCAAGTGCTCATCTAAGTACTTCTTAAATGTTTTGAGGGTTCCTGCCTCTACCACCCCTTCAGGCAGTATGTTCCAGATTCCAACCACCCTCTGGGTGAAAAAAAATTTCCTCAAATCCCTGCTAAACTTCCTGCCCCTTACCTTAAATCTATACCCCCTGGTTATTGACACCTCCGCTAAGGGAAAACGTTTCTTCCTATCTACCCTATCTATGTCCCTCATAATTTTGGTGACAGCCATTCATTGGTTCATTCCTCAGGGCAATGCCTTGACCGATCAGAGACAAGCTGACTGGTTTAAATTTCAAACAAAGCTTGGCAGTTCACTGTCAGTCACCGTAAACTGGTGCATTCTCCATGGCAACGCCTCTACCAATCAGAATTCATGTCAAACCAAACAGCATTCTCTTCTCATACAGTATAAAGTTGTTGTTTTCCCTTACATTGGTATTCTTTCGGATTGTCCTGATGAGTGCAAGATGAAAAGCTTTGAAAACATGTCTCCATTTTCAGCAGTACTCAATTCAATACTATCAGGTTTCCCCCAGCTACCAGTGTTGTCTTTGTGTGCTGTACCAGGCACATTATACCTCGCCCTATATTACCATCACCTTTTCCTTCACCTTCCACAACTTCCTTTTCTACCTTCCCCTACCATTTATCTAACACATTCCCTTCTTCCATGAATCCTGCCATAGCACAGACAATAAGTTAAATGCATTTTTGCTGCAGGACTGGCTACACAGCATCTATATAAAGTGAAAGGACTGGTTATTGCATTTCAGGTTTTCGTCAGAACTAGAGATTAAAAGAGGAGCAGGTACTTCAGTAAAGTTGGGCAAAATAGGGAGGCAAAGAAGGAGGGGAGAGAATCAACAGATTTCAGTTTGAGTGATAAACATAAATCATGATGATGAGACTAACTTCTTCAAGGCTGGCATTCCCGGGAGAGAAATGGCAGCAAAATAAGAAGGAAAAAATGTAAATGCTGAAAACATGTATGAAAAACAGAAATCATCGGAAATATATTTAATATGGGTAACTGATTGATATATCTTTTAGTGGAGAATTATAGTAAATATAATTTCCAATTGTTTAAGATGCAAAAGATAGTAGAATGTGACTCATTGGCTAGTCGATGGAGCACCATCTGCTTCTTGGTATGAAGAACGCAATCCATATCAGTAAACTGACCAATTCTCTTACTGTATTCAAAGAATCATACAGGACAGAAGGAGGCTATTCAACCATGTGCCTGTGCCAGCTCTTTGAAAATATAATCCAATTAATCCCACTCCCCTGCTCTACCTCGGCAATACTTTCCTTTGCAAGTGTTTATCCAATTCTCTTTTGAAAGTTACTATTGCATCTGCTTCCACCGCCCTTTCAGGCAGTGCATTCCAGATCACAACAACTCATTATGTAAAAGAAAATCTCCTCCTTCCCTGGGTTCTTTCATCAATTATCTTTAAATGTTCGTTTCAGCGTAGCTTCTGATTTCACCATCTGACGACCACAATACCTTTATAAAAAGCAGAAAGTCAGTTTGCAGTCCAGCTTACATTCTGAAGAAGCACAAATTGCCGAGAATGAAGAAAGTTCCAGTTGGGCTGCACATTTTCTATAACAGTCCTTGATGCTAATTCCATTATAGTGAATCCTCAATCCGGGAAGAATGAAGTGGTTCACTAGTGAGATAGGTTGGTGCTCTCCTGAGACTGGTACTAAGGAATGTAGATGAGACATTACTCTGCACCTAACTTACAAAGAACAGCCAAAATGGGTAGTGCTCCATCCCTCAGCAGTAACACTCCTCACCTTGGTGAGGAGAAATTCACAAAATAGCTTAAAAAATAAAAGAGCATCTACTGGTCCAGTCTAGACTTATAGAGAATGACCAATTAGCCCAGGTAACAGAGGGCAATGGCACCCATGGGTCTGTACCCCAGTGTGAGTCAGCCCATTCAGGAAAGGATGGGCAGAAAATTGAGAAAAAAAGAAACTGCACATTTTCATTTTCAATCAATTTCATCTCCCCTTCTCTCAGCTACAGCTTGTTAAATAAACATTTACCAGGAGGCATCTGCATACAAAAATATCTGCCTGTCATACGCATAACTTTTAAAAAATCACCCGACAGTCTTTGTGTTTGTTCTAAAGTAACCTGGTTCCTCACTCTGGCTTTGCAGACATCATACAAAACATTCATAACAAGTTATGTTTGGGACAAGACTTTGATGAGCTACTTTTGCATAAAATTACATAGAATATACAGCACAGAAACAGGCCATTTGGTCCTACCAGTCTATGCTGGCATTTATGCCACCTCCCATCTTTCATCATCTAATTACATAAGCATAACCTTCTATTCCCTTCTCCCTCATATGCTTATCTAGCTTCCCCTTAAGTGCATCTATAGTATTGGCCTCAACCACTCCCTGTGATAGTGAGTTCCACATTCTCACCAGTCTCTGGACAAAGCAGTTTCTTCTGAATTCCCTATTGGATTTCTTGGTAACTATCTTATATTGATGGCCTCTGGTTTTTCTCCTACCCACAAGTGTTGGAATTTGCCTAATCTAATCAAATTCTTTCATGATTTTAAAGTCTCTATTAGGTCACCCCCTCAGCCTTCCCTTTTCAAGATAAAAAGGACCTATCTGGTTCATCCTTTCCTGATAGCTATAACCTCATGGTTCTGGTATCAACCTTGTAAACCTTTCTAAGCACCCTCTCTAGCGCCTCTTTATAATAAGGCAATCAGAATTGTACATAATACTCCAAGTGTGGTCTAACTAAGATTCAATACAAGTTTAGCTTAACTTCTCTACTTTTCAACTCTATCCTAGTGCTTGGTTTACTTTTATTATGACCTTATTAACCCGAGTTGCTACTTTTAGCAATTTGTGTATTTGTGCTCCCTTTGCTCCTCTACCCCATCTATATTCTTATTTTCCAAGTAACATGTGACCTTCTTATTTTTCTTATCAAAATGTAATACCTCACACTTAGCTGTGTTGAAATTCATTTGCCAGTTATGTGCCCATTCTGTAAGCTTATTAATGTCTTCTTGGTAATTTGTTGCAGTCCTCCTCAGTGTTGATTATCCCTCACAATTTGGTGTCATTGTCAAATTTAGGAATTGTGTTTTTGATTCCAAAGTCTAAATCGTTAATATAAATCGGAAGGTCAGAGGGACCTTGGTGTATTTATCCATTGATCACTGAAGGCAGCAGCACAGGTAGATAAGGTGGTTAGAAAAGCATATGGGATACTTTATCAGCCAAGGCATAAAATATAAGAGCAGGGAGGTTATGATGGAGCTGTATAAAACACTAGTTAGGCCACAGCTGGAGTACTGTGTACAGTTCTGGGCACCATACTATTGGAAGGATGTGATTGCACTGGAGAGGGTGCAGAGGAGATTCACCAGGATTTTGCCTGGGCTGGAGCATTTCAGCTATGAAAAGGCTAGGGTTGTTTTCCTTAGAGCAGAGAAGGATGAGGGGGGACATGATTGAGGTATACAAAATTATGAAGGACATTGATAGGTTAGATAGGAAGAAACTTTTTCCCTTAGTGGAGGGGTCAGTCACCAGGGGGCATAGATTTAAGGTAAGGGGCAGGAGGTTTAGAGGAGATTTGAGGAAAAACATTTTTACCCAGAGGTTGGTTGGAATCTGGAACGCACCGCCTGAAGAGGTGGTAGAGGCAGGACCCTTCACAACATTTAAGAAGTAATTAGATGAGCACTTGAAATGGCATAGCATACAAGGCTACGGGCCAAGTGCTGGAAAATGGGATTAGAATAGTTAGGTGCTTGATGGTTGGCAAGGACACGATGGGCTGAAGGGCTTGTTTCTGTGCTGTATAACTCTATAACTGTATGACTCTGTGAGAGCAGCAGTGGTCCCGGCATTGATCCCTGTGGAACTCCACTTCCCACCTTCTGACACTTTACCCCTATTCTCTGCTTTCTGTCTTGCAGCCATCAAATTATCCATTCTGTTACTTGTCCCCTGACTGCACATGCTCTGACCTTATTCATTAGTCAATTTATGTGCCACCTTATCAGAGGTCTTCTGGAAACCTAGATAAATTATATCGACTGCATTAACCTCCCTCTGTCACCTCTTCAAAGCATTCAATGAGGTTGGTCAGGCAAGACTTCCGCTTTTGAAATCCACACCTGCTATGCATTTTGGTTTTGGTTATTCATTTCGTTTTGGTTTTCAAATGTTTTCCTATTTTCTCCTTCAGTAGGGATTCCATTATTTTTCCTACCACTGATGTTAAGCTGACTGGTCTATAATTCCCTGGACATGCTCTATCTCCCTTCTTAAATATAGTTATTACATTAGTTATCCACCGGTCCTCACGCACTGCACCTTTTTCTAATGAATTATTAAATATGTGTAATAGTGTATCTGCTATTTCTTCCCTAGATTTTTTTTTAATGGGTGGATGTAATCCATCTGGCCAGGGGTTTTATTCTCTTTGAGTTTGATTAGTTTGTTTAATATTTCTACTCTTATTTTAAATACAGCTGTGTCATTTCTAGTCTCAACTTCCGATGTCATGTCCACTTGATCCATCTCCCTGGTAAATACTGAAGCAAAGTAATCATTTAATATTTCTGCTATCGTTGCTCGCGATTTTATCCTGTCCATCCCTTAGTGGCCCTATTCCCATCCTGACTTTTTAAAGCCTTTTACGATTTGTAACCGAATTGAATGCTAAAACTAAATAGAATGGTTCTACTTCTAACACAAAACTCTATTGTGTATTTTCTTATTTCATGGGAGTGACACAGCATGACCATCATAACTTATACCTGGAGTTAATGTCAAGTGAAGGAGAAGGACTCTGGGAGCATTTGTATCTCTGCAGCTGAATCGGTTAAAGGTGTAAGCAGGGGCAACTTGTCAGCTGAAGTGACTGAGGTATTGAAGTAAAAACAGAAAGTGCTGGAAATACTCAACAGGTCTGGCAGCATCTGTGCACAGAGAAACAGAGTTAATGCTTCAGGTCTGATGAATCGTTAACTCTGTTTCTCTCTCCAGACACTGGCAGACCTGCTGCGTATTTCCAGCACTTTCTGTTTTATTTCAGATTTTCAGCATCCTCAGTATTTTGCTTTTATTCAACTGAGGTATTGCCTCATCTAGAATTGTCAGTCTTCCCTAATCCATGCACACTAACTGCATTTTTTACTAGACAGGTTTTATTAATAGCAAACTATGAGAACATCATAAAACATGTACTAATTTATACGAACGTTTAAATCACAAGTTAATATTTCTACATCAAAAAGCATGTGGTGCATTCAAACTAAAGTCATTGTGCATGCAAAATGGTCTCATTGCCATGGGAACAAGGAAGCTTGCTCAGGCAAACTCACAGACTGTCTAAGGAAGAAGTGTAGAACCGTCTTTGTGGAAATGAGAATTTTGGGGATTGAAGTTCGGATGCTGGTAAATTATCAGCTACTGCGTAATTTGAAAAGTCACATCTGTTCTAATTTTGGGAAGAAACTGACTTAGATCACAGAGAACACATCTCCTGTGGGAGAAAGCAGTTCTGTGGAGAATTCTGCAAACTAATCCATTTCCCCGAACAGAGGTGAAGCCCAGGTCATCCAGATTGGTACAGAGCCTTTCAATTCTGCAATCTAGTTCACTCCTTTCAAGACTGTCCTTTTACCCAGCTGCTCCTCAAGTTTACACCAGAGCAAATCTTATAGTTAAACTTGAGTCTTAGCCCATCCCATCCTACAAATCTGCAGCCTTACCAATCAGACCCTTCAAGACTATGCTGCAGCCAGCCACTGTCCAAGTTTGTCACCTAGCTGTGCTACCAGGGAAAGTTGTCAGATGGAAGCCATGTGATTTGCCACAGGGAGGGAAGAAAAATCACTTGAAAAAGCCCATTTGTACCTCAAAACAAATGGGTCAACAACAGCTTTGGCAGAAACCCGGAATCAGTTGGTAGGCCCCATCCTCTTAACTGAGAAAGAGCCGGTGGCAGAGGAAAGACATAATACTTTTTAAAATGAATATTCATTTTTGTAACCTGGTTATTCAGCTTTATTCAAAAAATGCATTTATTAATTGAAAAATATGTAGACAGAGCACTTTCTAATCCATATTAAATTATATACATCATCTCATGAATACGACAACAACTGCAGACCAATTTTTTATTATATTTATTCTTGGGTGCAGGCAAGGCCAGCACCTTCTGAGTTATCCTGAATAGGCAGCTATGGCTTCCTTCTTGAAATAAGTGACTTGATAGGTTGAATTAGGCAGTTATGAATCAGCCATGTTGGTGTGGGTGGAGTAATATATACATCAGACCAGGTAAGGACAGCAGGTTTCCTGACCTAAAGGACATTACAGCACGTTTAATGTAGTAAAACATCACAAGGCACTTCACAGTAGCATTATCAAACATAAGGAGATTTTGGAGGCTGAATTTTGTTCTCTTGTCAGAGGTGGGTTTGTGGCTCGGGGGCAGCGGAGAATCTCCACGGAGCCATCCACCACAAACCCGGTGTCATACCACAGTGTGCCGATTGTGCCAGAGGTGGGAAGTACCATGGCGGTACTGACACCTCGACGCGACGTTGATGTTGTAATTGCTGCTTTAAATAAATTTGAACTTGAATAAATTCCACTGTAAATTAATGAAGATTTCTCAATTTTCTGGTTCACGTGCAGCACTACTTGGAAAAGCTGGCAGCACCGAGCCTATAGTCCTTGGTGCCGGCAACGGGAAGGTAACCTAACCAGAAAATAATAGAGGAAGTGGGGTTTACAGCGGCCACTGCTGCTATGCTGATTGTCCAAGGGGCTTGTGAGTGAACAGGAGAACTCTGCAAGGGCTTGTGTGCGAATGGGGAGAGCTCTGCAAGGGGCTTGTGTGTGAACGGGGGGAATTGTGCAAGGGGCTTGTGTGTTACCAGAGAGATCTCTGCAAGGGGCTTGTGTGTGGCCAGGGGGATCTCTGCAAGGGGTTTGTGTGTGGCCAGGGGATCTCTGCAAGGGGCTTGTGTGTGAACGAAGGGATATCTGCAAGGGGCTTGTGTGTGAACGGGGATTTATGTTCATGAACTAGACTTGGGTATATAGGGCACAATCTCAAAATTTGCAGGTGACACAAACTTGGAAGTTTTATGAACAGTGAGGAGGATAGTGATAAACTTCAAGAGGGCATAGACAAGCTGGTGGAATGAGCGGACAAGTGGCAGATGAAATTTAATGCAGAGAATGTGAAGTGATACATTTTGGAGGAAGAATGAGGAGAGGCAACATAAAATAAAGGGTACAATTCTAAAGGTGGTGTAGGAGCAGAGGGACGTGGGTGTATATTGTGACGGAAATCACACCTGCCAAATGGAAACATATTAATTTCATCATATGGGACACTGCCTGAACTCGTTTTACTGGACATTGCACATAACTTGTTTAAAAAGACCACAGAGCTGAACAGTGAAAACATGGTTGCACATTTGCATTCTGAGAGACAGTTGAATAGAGAGACAATGGGAATGCTCCCTGATTCAATTAATGAGATGTGCTTTATCAATAGTGATGATCAAAAGGCATTGAGAGCCATTGACTTTGTAAGAGACAAAATTTCACTCCCACCGAGTGTCTGGAAGACTCTGAAGTCTAGCAACCCTCCAAGAAGTTTCTATTTCAAATAAAGAGAGGGTCACATGACTTATCTGCTGACCTGACTGGGGGCTTTTTTGAATTATGCCACATAGAAAGATCAGACTGCAAGTTGAGAACCAAGAAGGAAGGTCTCCCTCTCTCTGTCTCTCTCTCTCTCACAAGCTAAGTCCCAGAGACCCATGGTAGCAGCTTAATCCTCAAGACAGAGCTTCTCTTCGGCCTTCTCGTACCAGAGAAGCAAGCTTGAAATTGTGCACTGGGACCTAGTGAGAACTCCAAGACCTCAACTTCAACCAAGGACTTTAGATCAAAGACAAAGGACAATAACTGAATTCCACTTATTGCCAACTCTACTTCAACTCCCCACCCCACACCAAATTCTTTCTTCCCCTCTGTGTCTATTTGTGTGTGTGTGTTTCTCTTGTACGCATGCTAGCATGGTTGCATTGTGTATTTTAGTAATTTTAACCAAGTTAGAGTGATAAGGCTAATAAACTTACGTCTTTACTGTTTAAAATCTATGAAAACCTGTCTGATTGGTTCCTTTGCAATTACATTTAGAGAGCAGTGAGCAAAGTCTCACTGAGGTGGTAAGCTAAAATCACTGTGTTTTAAAAGGTAAACCCTGATACAGCCAAACCAGGAAAGGGGCAAGAGGGCAGCCTGAGAACCCTTCCTCACCCGGTTGTAACAATATGTGCACAACTTGTTGAAGATGGCAGGGCAGGCTGATAAAGTGGTTAATAAGACATATGGGATCTTGAGCTTTAGAAATAAAGGCATAGAGTACAAAAGAAGTTAATGGCGAACCTTTATATAACATTGGTTCAGCATCAGCTGGAGTCTTTGGGCACCACACTTGAGGAAGGATGTGAAGGCACTGGAGAGGGAGTGGAAAAGATTCACGAGAATGGTTCCTGGGATGAGAGACTTCAGTTATGTGAATAGATTGGAGAACCTGGAGCTATTCTCTTAGAAAGGAGAAGGTGAACAGGAAATTTGATAGAAGTATTCAAAATCATGAGGCGTCCAGACAGAGTAGTTAGGGAGAAATGGTTCCCATTGGCAGAAGGGTCAAGAACCAAAGGATAGTAAATTAAGGTTATTGGCAAAAGAACCAGAGGCGACATGAGGAGAAGCTTTTTTATGCAGCAAGTGATTAGGATCTGGAATGCACTGCCTGAGAATATGGTGTAGGCAGATTCAATTGTGGCTTTCAAAAGGGATATGGATAAATATCTGAAAAGAAAAGATTTTAAGGGCTACGGTGAAAAGGCAGGGGAGTGGGACTAACTGAGTTGCTCTTGCAGACAGCCGGCATGAACATGATGGGACAAATGGCCTCATTCTGTGCTGTAACCATTCTATGAAGATTGCCAACAGTTTGGCTCAGCCTCAGACAGTGGCCAGGGAGAGGGATGGAGTCAGTGCTTAAGGAATGGAGCATACCTTCTCATTATACAGTTGGGGGACATTTCCACTTATCCAGCACTGGATGTCAGACAAGCAGCATGACAAATCAGAGACAGTGGAAGGGTCAAGAGAAGTGGTGATGAGGTCGAGCTGCGTGTCATCAGCATTCAGGCAGCAAGAGGCGAACAAGGATCGATCCTTGCAGGATTCCAGAGGTAATGGTGCAGGAGTGGGAAGAAAAGCCATTACAGGTGATTGGCTGGCTACTAGTTGGGTCTTTACAACAATCCGACAGCTTCACGATCACTTTTACAATGTTTTATTTCTAGACTTTTAAACTGAATTAAAATTCTCAAACAGCAATGGTGGGATTTGAACTCACGTCCTCTGGAGTTTTAGTATACACACTACATTACCACACTGCAATACACGCTTACATGATGACTCAACCCAAGTATGAAACATGCAGCAGCGTGCTAGGGCATTGCCTTAGGCAAACAAAAGTGGGCGATTCTGTTATTTCAGGACACAGAAGGCACGATTGATGTGTCTATATTGAGAGTGCAGCATTATTGTGTAAAGAAAAATGTGTTTGAAGTCTCAGAATCTAAAGAAGCCCTAAAAGCAGCTGGCCATAAAGACTGTAAAATAAAGAATGTGGCCGGAATTTAGATTGAACGGCACGGTTCTTGGTGGCGGCACCGGATGCGGGTGCCATTGCTGCACAAGTGAAATGCGGCCAGCCGACCAGGATCATGTGGTGGCCAGCCAATTAAGGGAGTGGAGGCATGGGGCCTGTGTACGAGGCGCCGATGGCACCATCATCTGACTCAACAGCAGCTGCTGGCACATATTTGAAGGGCTGCCAGCCCTGCTTTCACTGCTGCCTGCTTTAAAGGAGTGCCTTCCTAAGTAAGCTGAAGAAGTCTGCTGTTGCCTCTGCTCCCCCGAGGAGACGGCTGGCAGGGCAGCAAAGTGGTTGCTCCATAGCTGATGGTGAGATAGGGGCACCTACCCAAGAGAGTGTCTGCTGTAAACGAGCCATGTTGCTCATCTGTTCACCACTGCATCAATGCAGTTGCACAGTGTAGATGATTGGAATGTCACAATGGACAGATCCTAAGCCTTCAAGGTCTATGTTCTCTCATGCAGGGCAAGATGACCAACAAGAATAAAGAGCTCAAGAGACTGGGGACAGTTGGCCACCTCAGAACAGGAGGAGGGAGCCTCAGAGGGTGCAATGTCACATCATTCACCTGCACCCTCCACCAGCGCAGATACTCTCACATCGGTGGGTACCATTCACAGTTAAGTTTGAACACACAACCTGGTGAGCACAGCACAGTCGTGCCAGGACAGCTGATGGAGGCTGTGACAGCCGAGGTCACTGACAGTCGGAGGACGATGGGAAGTCAGGCCCATGCTGAGACCCAGGATGATGAGGTGCCTTAGGTGTTGATGGCATTATGGGAAATGTTGCAGCTTCAGCGAGAGGTCTGGCAACATCTGACAGAGATGCCAGAGGCTTTGCGCACCCAAATGTGAATGATGGAGGAGTCCATCCAGACCCGTCTCTGACGGGTGCGCGTCTGCATTCCTGCATTGAGAGTTTGGCGATCTCCTGGAGAGCCAGATCCAGTACACCAATCAGTAGCTGCTGGAGATGCACACAGACCTGCATTCCATCACTTTGTCCATGATCTCCATGCAGCAGTGGCAAGGTGAGAGGGGGCAAGGTACCTGGAGTCTCCACCAGGTCCACTCCCCCTGAGTTCAGCAGCGAGGTACAAGTGGCCTTATGGGGGGGGGAGGAGTGGCTGGCTGCCACATCTGGGGGCTGCTGTCAAGGTGCTCCTGTTGTGGGCAGTAGCTCCAAAGCACCTCTGCCAATGATGCCAGCTCCTCCATCTAAAGCCTGGCTCGGGTATAAAATTAGAACTCAACCCAGGCCCGACCCGACAACAGCCAATGCAAACCCGACCCGGGCCCGAGTCCTTTAATTTTTTTAAAATGCCCGACCCGAACCATAAATTAACAATCACATTACTGAAACAGAAAAAAGACATAGATTAAAATGAAAACAATACAAAACAAAACAGTACAGTCCGGCCCGACCTGAGCTGAGCCCGAATGCTGGACGCAGAATACAGACCGGACCCGACCTGAACCCGACACATGTAGTCAGGTTGGGTCGGGTTCGGGTTGGGTAGCCAGGCTTTACCTCCATCATCCCGAACGACAGAGGGAGTCCCTGCACCTGTGCAGGAGTTCCTCAGTGTGCCGGGGCCTTCCAGGCCTCAGGCAGCCAGAGGATGGCCACCAAGGTCATCCCAAACCAGGGGGCGGCAAAGTGAGCAGCCTGCCTCCACCTCAGCTGACAACGCAGGGGGAGCACCACGTAGGAGCAGCCAAAAAAGATGTAAGAGGAACACATAGATGCACATAGGGGTTCACGGGTGAATGCATATTTCAAATGGATAGGGTTGCATTTGGTGTCACGTGCAATGCAGAAATACAGTTATTTCACTACATCTCCTTGTTATTGTTGATGCCCTTTGTGACTTCATTTAAAACCTTTCTCTCAAGGGGCTGGAAGTGAGGGACCAAGCCCTGAGTGCTTAAAACTTCAGCCTTGTCACTGTGTGAAGTGCACCCTGGGTGCTGCAGTACAGAATGAAGGAGGCATCAACAGGGCTGCTTAAGGGAAGACTTTATTGTGGCAGTTCCAGAAGGTGTAAGGGTCATAGGAAACGTATAAAGGCATCTTAACCTCTCTTGCACGTATCTCACAGGAACATAGGAACATAGGAGCAGGAGTAGGCTATTCAGCCCATCGAGCCTACTCCGCCATTCAATATGATCATGGATGATCATCCACTTCAATGCCTTTTTCCCACACTATCCTCATACCCCGTTATGTCATTTGTATTTAGAAATCTGTCAATCTCTGCTTTAAACATACTCAATGACTGAGCTTCCACAGCCCTCTGGGGTAGAGAATGCCAAAGATTCACAATCCTCTGAGTAAAGAAATTTCTCCTCATCTCTGTCCTAAGTGGCTTCCCCCTTATTTTGAAATTGTGTTCCCTGGTTCTATACTCCCCAACCAAGGGAAACATTGTATCTGTATCTCCTCTATCTATCCCTTTAAGTATTTTGTATGTTTCAATGAGATTCTTCAAAACTCTATAGAATACAGGCCCAGTTTCCCCAATCTCCCTTCATAGGACAGTCCCGCCATCCCGGGAGCAAGTCTGGTGACCTTTGTTGCACTCCCTCTATGACAATAATATCCTTCCTAAGATAAGGGGACCAAAGCTGCACACAATACTCCAGGTGCGGTCTAACCAAGGTTCTATACAATTGAAGCAAGACTTCACTACTCCTGTACTCAAATCTTATTGCGATAAAGGCCAACATACCTTTAGCCTTATTAATTGCTTGCTGTACCTGCATGTTAGCTTTCAGTGACTTATTGACAAGGACACCCAGGTCCCTTTCTACACTTTCTAATCTTTTACCATTTAAGAAATACTCTGCACATCTATTCCTCCTACCAAAGTGGATAACCTCACATTTTTCCACATTATATTCCATCTGCCATGTTCTTGCCCACTTACTAAGTCTTTCCAAATCCCCTTGAAGCCGCTTTGTATCTTCCTCACAACACACATTCCCACCTAGTTTTGTGTCATCTGTGAACTTGGAAATGCTACATTTGGTCACCACATCCAAATCATTGATATATATTGTGAACGTGGTGACTTTGCTGCTATGCCTGGGGCCCTTCATCTGGCACTGCCTGAGCAGCATCCTATTCCACATCCTCGTCATCAGAGGAGACATCTCGCTCCATGATGTCCTCACTGGTCAACGCCTCGCCCCTCTGTTGTGCCAGGTTGTGTAGTGCACAGGAAACGACCACGATAGGTAAGACCCTCACTGGGGCATACTGAGGGGCTCCACTGGATTGATCTAGGCACCCAAATCTCATCATCAGGTGGTCAATGACTTGCTCAATGGTCGTTTGGCTTCACCTGCAGCAAGTGTTGCACCTCTCCTCTGCTGCCGGTGCCTGGACCGCCCTCTTGCTCTGCTGCACCTCCTGCTCAACAGGGTCCTCGAAGTCTAGATGAATTAGGCCCATTAGCGATGGCCTCCCCCTAAGCACAAGGCCTTCACTGCCAATGCCTGCCTTTGCCCTTTCTCCCACTGGCTACCTCTGATGGGGTGATGCTTGCCCGTTGCCCCCTGGTAAGCTTCCCCACAGTGCTGGCACCTTTGTCCCCACTCCTCAATTGATTCCCAATGCCCTCCCTTCTCCACCCTGCCTGGCTGTTGATACTGCCTCTACCGATGGCCTCCCTTTCTCGCCAGCAATGAGCTCCCACCTCAATGTTGCCTCCCTTAACAGGCGAGGCTCTGAAGCCCTGTGATTCCAAAGTGCCATTATTAAAATTTAAAACTGAGAGTAAAATCTCTGTCAATAGGCCTCTTAACCACTTTAATTACCTGCCCGCCCTGCCGATGTCTGCCCTCCACCCTCCGTGTTTGCTGCCATTGATAAAATCGGAATGGGATGTCACCATGATGGATTTCTGGTCTGACGTCTCCCATCCTGCTTTTATCCCCCAGCCACCTCCATTCCCGTCTCCGAGGGCCAATTGAAATTCAGCCCGTAATGTAGGAAATGCAGAACAATTTGCGCCCAGCAAGGTTCCACAAACAGCACTGCAATAATAATCAGATAATCTGTTTTAGTGATATTAGTTGAGGGATAAATATTGGCCAAGACATCAGGCAAACTCCCCTACTCTTCTTTCAAAAAATTCCCTGGGAGATATCTCCACCTTGCTAACTCCTCTCTGCCTTTAAAAACCTTTCCAAACACATTCTCTTGGACCTTGCCTTTGCATCCCCACTCTCTAACCATTTTATCTTTCCTCCTGCTGGGTGTCCGTGGTTCTGTCCCAAGGTAGAGCATTATAGAAACATTTTTCTGTACATAAGAAATATTTTAGAAATGCAACCTTCTCCAATTTTATTTTGGTGATTTTGCACCACACCCCTCCCCCCCTTCCCCCCTCGGGAAGGCACATCACATCTGGACTGGACTGCAGCATTTAAATTATGCCATTTTCAGCAAGATGGCATCACCGACAAAGCATAGACCATAATGGTGGCATCTTCAGAATGGACTCATTAACAAAAGGTTTCCTTTACACTGCTTGAAACCAAAGTTGTACAAAAGCCTTATTTCTTGAACATGATAAAAAATAACTCATTGGACTCATTGGGCTGAATTTAATGCGACCGTTTAAGGTGGGAATTGTGGTGTGGGGGGATGGAAAATCGTGTCGGACGTGTCCACCCAGAAATCCGGCACTGTGAGCCCGTTTCCAGATCTTCGCAGCGGCGGGAAAGTACCAATGCGGATTTGGTGCCCCGCGCAACAGGAATGCATTTGAAATTGTAAAACACTGTCTTTACATACATTCGCATCTCATTTGGTGCAGTTCAATGGGGGGGGGGCTTGGGATTAAATGGTCAGCAGGTGGCAATCATGTGACTTTAGGTACACATCATTAAAAGCTGGCAACAATGAGGTGAAGCTTCAAAGCTGCGACAGAGAGGTAGTCACGACCAGCACTGCAGAGGGGCAGACGGGGGAACAGGGGCCATTTTTGGACTGTGTTGCTGTGCACTCTGGAAAGTAGGTCAGGGTTTTGGGGGCTCTGCAAGGGGGTGCTTGCTTTTGGGTGGCTGTATCGGGTGACCAGAGTGGTGTGTGAGATGTTTGGTCACCCATACTGCTGGATGGCGGGTTCGGCTATCAGCAAGGATGGGCACTGAGGGCTATCAGGGAAACTGCCGGAAAAAATTTCAAAAGTTCAATTGGCGGGGCAGGGTTGTTTCTGCATCAATAGGGCCTGTCACAATGGCATGGGTCTCACACACCTTGTCTTTTTGGGCCCCCATGGCGTAATGTGGTGCCTCTAACAGAGGGAGGGCCAGGAGGCAGCTGCACCTGCCCGTGAAGCTTCAAGACGAGAGTGACAGCAGCCGACCATGTCAAGAAGGTCCCACCTACGCCAGAGAGTGTACCGTACTCAGATCAGCTACACCCAAATGTCTGACAGGCATTGTCAGTGAAGACTACACCTCTCTAGGGAGGCCATCACCGAGTTATGTGCCCTTCTGCATGACCAGTTACGACCTATGGGATTTGGGGGTCACCCTACGCTAGTGACCCTGAAGATCACAGTGGCACTAAATGTTTACACGTCTGGATCCAAGGATCCACTGGGGACATGTGAGGGGTCTCTCAGGCAGCAGCCCACCAGTGCATCAAGGAGGTGATCAATGCCCCATTCAACAGGGATGGCGACTATGCATGCTCCCAGACCAACATCACAGTCATGCCGAGAGGGCAGTCAGGTTCGGGGTCATCACTGGATTACCCTGGGTGCAAGGTGTGATAGATTGCACTCATATGGCCATCAAGGCTCCGAAGGACCAGCCAGCCACATTCATCAACAGGAAAGACTTCCATTCAATAAACTGGTCTGTGAAAGTGTTTCCTGCAGGTGTGTGCCCGCTTTCCAGGAAGCACTAATGCCCTTTAGGGAAGGAAATCTGCTGTCCTTACCTGGTCTGGCCTCCATGCGACTCCAGTCCCACAGCAATGTGGTTGACTCTTACATGCCCTCTGAAATGGCCTAGCAAGCCACTCAGTTGTATCTAACCGCTACGAAGTCAATAAAAAGGAATGAAACCGGACGGACCACCTGGCATCGACCTAGGCACCGGAAACGACAACGGCAAGCCCAGCCCTGTCGACCCTGCAAACTCCTCCTTACTAACATCTGGGGGCTTGTGCCAAAGTTGGGAGAGCTGTCCCACAGACTAGTCAACCAACAGCCTGAGGTAGTCATACTCACGGAATCATACCTTATAGACAATGCCCCAGACACCGCCATCACCATCCCCGGGTATGTCCTGGCCCACCGGCAGGACAGACCCAGCAGAGGTGGCAGCACAGTGGTATACAGTAGGGAGGGAGCTGCCTTGAAAGTCCTCAACATCGACTCCGGACCCCATGAAGTCTCATGGCATCAGGTCAAACATGGACAAGGAAATCTCCTGCTGATTACCACCTACTGCCCTCCCTCAGCTGATGAGTCAGTACTCCTCCATGTTGAACGGCACTTGGAAGAAGCACTGAGGGTGGCAAGGGCACAGAATGTACTCTGGGTGGGGGACTTCAATGTCCATCACCAAGAGTGGCTTGGTAGCACCACCACTGACCGAGCTGGCCGAGTCCTAAAGGACAAATCTGCTAGACTGGGTATGCGGCAGGTGGTGAGGGAACCAACAAGAGGGGAAAACATACTTGACCTCGTGCTCACCAATCTGCCTGCCGCAGATGCATCTGTCCATGACAGTATTTGTAGGAGTGACCAACGCACAGCTGTTGTGGAGACGAATTCCCGCCTTCACATTGAGGATACCCTCCTTCGTGTTGTGTGGCACTACCACCGTGCTAAGTGGGATAGATTTCGAACAGATCTAGCAATGCAAAACTGGGCATCCATGAGGCACTGTGGGCCTTCAGCAGCAGCAGAATTGTACTCAACCACAATCTGTAACCTCATGGCCCGGCATATCCCCCACTCTACCATTACCATCAAGCCAGGAGACCAACCCTGGTTCAATGAGTGCAGGAGAGCATGCCAGGAGCAGCATCAGCCATACCTCAAAATGAGGCGTCTAGAGCTAAGCGATCCTATAACCAAAGGGTCAGATCTAAGCTCTGCAGTTCTGCCACATCCAGTCGTGAATGGTGGTGGACAATTAAACAACTAACTGGAGGAGGTGGCTGCACAAATATCCCCATCCTCAATGATGGGGGAGCCCAGCACACCAGTGCAAAAGATAAGGCTGAAGCAGTTGCAACAATCTTCAGCCAGAAGTGCCAAGTTGATGATCCATCTCGGCCTCCTCCTGAAGTCCCCAGCATCACAGATGCCAGACTTCAGCCAATTTGATTCACTCCGCGTGATATCAAGAATCGACTGAAGGCACTGGATACTGCAAAGGCTATGGACCCTGACAATATTCCGGCAATAGTACTGAAGATTTGTGCTCCAGAACTTTCTGTGCCCCTAGCCAAGCTGTTCCAGTACAGCTACAACACTGGCATCTACCCTGCAATGTGGAAAATTGCCCAGGTATGTCCTGACCACAAAAAGCAGGACAAGTCCAACCCAACCAATTACCGCCCCATCAGTCTACTCTCAATCATTAGTAAAATGATGGAAGGTGTCATCAACAGTGCCATCAAGCGGCACTTGCTTAGCAATAACCTGCTCAGTGATGCTCAGTTTGGGTTCGGCCAGGGCCACTCAGCTTCTGACCTCATTACAGCCTTGGTTCAAACATGGACAAAAGAGCTGAACTCAAGAGGTGAGGTGAGAGTGACTGCCCTTGATATCAAGGCAGCATTTGATCGAGTATGGCATCAAGGAGCCCTAGCAAAACTGGAGTCAATGGGAATCAGGGGGAAAACTTTCTGCTCGTTCGAGTCATACCTAGCGCAAAGGGCGATGGTTGTGGTTGTTGGAGGTCAATCATCTGAGCTCCAGGACATCACTGCAGGAGTTCCTCAGTGTAGTGTCCTAGACCCAACCATCTTCAGCTGCTCCATCAATGACCTTCCTTCAATCATAAGGCCAGAAGTGGGGATGTTCGCTGATGATTGCACAATGTTCAGCACCATTCGTGACTCTCAGATACTGAAGCAGTCCGTGTAGAAATGCAGCAAGACTTGGACAATATCCAGGCTTGGGCTGATAAGTGGCAAGTAACATTCGTGTCACACAAGTGCCAGGCAATGACCATCTCCAACAAGAGAGAATCTAGCCATCTTCCCTTGACATTCAATGGCATTACCATCGCTGAATCCCCCACTTTTAACATCCTAGGGGCTACCATTGACCAGAAACTGAACAGGAGTAGCCATATAAATACCGTGGTGACAAGAGCAGGTCAGAGGCTAGGAATCCTGCGGCGAGTAACTCCTGACTCCCCAAAGCGTGTCCACCATCTACAAAGCACAAGTCAGGAGTGTGATGGAATACTCTCCACTTGCCTGGATGGGTGCAGCTCCAACAATACTCAAGAAGCTCGACACCATCCAGGACAAAGCAGCCTGCTTGATTGGCACCCCATCTACAAACATTCACTCCCTCCACCACTGACGCACAGTGGCAGCAGTGTGTACCATCTACAAGATGCACTGCAGCAAGGCATCAAGTCTCCTTAGACAGCACTTTCCAAACCCGCGACCTCTATCAACTAGAAGGACAAGGGCAGCAAATGCATGGGAACACCACCACCTGCAAGTTCCCCTTCCAGTCACACACCATCCTGACTTGGAACTATATCGCCGTTCCTTCACTGTCGCTGTGTCAAAATCCTGGAACTCCCTTCCTAACAGTACTGTGGGTGTACCTACCCCACATGGACTGCAGCAGTTCAAGAAGGCAGCTCACCACCACCTTCTCAAGGGCAATTTGTGATGGGCAATAAATGCTGGCCTGGCCACATCCCATGAATGAATTTTAAAAAACCATGATGTTTACATCCTCGACAGTCCCCAGGTGCCACAGCTCTTCAGGCCCCCTCCTCACCTTCAGGGATGGATTATCGGGGACAAGGGCTACCCATTGAGGAGCAGCATATAGATGAGAAATAGGAGTGTGTGAAGGGTAGATCCCTGAGGGACCAAGAGTTAACAGTGAGGGAGCAATAAGAGAAGCCATTGCAAATGATACTCTGGCTGCATTCGATAGATAAGAATAGAACCAAGCAAGTGCAGTTCCACCCAGCTGAACAACGGTGCACAAATAACATACACGGAAAGAAATAGGAGCAGGAGTGGGCCATTCAGTAAGATCATGGCTGATCTGCTGATGGCATTAACTCTAGTCCCCCGCCTTCCCCCACCCCTCACCCCCATAACCCTTGACTCTCTTGTAGATCAAAGATTTATCTAACTCAGCCTTGAATTATATTCAAAGATCCAGCCTCCACTGCTGTCTGGGGAAAAGAATTCCAAAGGTTAACAAACCTCAGAGAAGAAATTCCTCCTTATCTCCGTCTTAAGTGGAGATCGCTTGTTCTGAAACTGTGCCCCCTAGTTATAGATTCCCCCAGAGGGGGAGCATCCTGTTAGCATCTACCCTGTTAAGCCCCCTCAGCATCTTATATAAGAGCATTGGAGGAAGATGTAGTGGTCAACCATATCAAAGGCTGCAGACAGGTCCATAAGGATGGGGAGGGACATTTTCCCTTTGTCACAGTCACACAAGATGTCATTTGTGACGTTGATAAGAGCCATTTCAGTACTCTGGCGGGCAAAAACCTGATTGGAGGGACTCAAACATGAGTTCCAGGAAAGATGGGCACAGACTTGGGAGCACGTTCAAGGACTTTGGAGAGGAAAGGGAGATTGGAGACATAGCTGTAGTTTGTAAGGACAGTGGGCTCAAAGGTTGGTTTTTTGAGGAGATGGGTGATGGTGGAAAATTTAAAGTAGAGACAGACAACACCTGAAGAGAGAGAACCATTAGCAATATCAGCTAACATGGGAACCAGGAGCGCAAATAGGGTGGTCAGCAGTTTAGTGGGAATAGGATCGAGGGAACAGGAGATGGGTCTCATGGACAAGATGAACTCAGAGAGGGTATGAGGGGAGATAGGAGAGAAACTAGAGAAAGGTGCAATTTCAGGGCTACAACAGAAAATAATCTAAAAGGCTAATGGAATTCTAAAGGACTGGAATGCAAGGGGGTAGAAGTCATGCTTCAGCTGTACAAAGCTCTGCTTAGACCACACCTGGAGTACCATGAGCAGCTCTCACACATGTAGCACTGCTGCAAGCCTCACAGCCACTTCTCACAGCTTTCACCCACTGGCAACTATTCAACTATGACAGCCACATTACGGAAACACATTGCATCACACTCACTGACTCACTTCCCTCTTTCTTGCAGGACGAGGTGGTGTATAACCAGGGGGAGCATCAATTAACCAGCTGGGGACAGGCACAGCTGCATACCTTCACCCCCGTGGAGGAGACGATGTTGACAATCATTGGAGCAGCCATGATTGAGGCTGTGGTCAGTGCCACGACTGAAACCATAGCAGTTGATGGTATGTTCCTACCTAACCCACTTTCTCACAAACCCCTTCCCCATCATCCCAAAATCTCTTCTAATTTACAAGCTGCAGACGGTGTAAGCATCAGATACCCAATACCTGGCCAAGCAGTGGTGTGGGAGCGTGAAGACCAAGAGGCACAAGAGACTGATGATGATGAAACACCATCACTCAATCTCACACTCACAGCCACCAGCTCAGATCCTGGCATTCTGTGTACATTAAAGGGTAAAGTAGTGCTAGAGGGTAGCACTACCCACTAGAGGGACCCCAGTGAGGCAAGGGTGGTAGATTGGGGAAAGGGGGGAGTGTTGAGTGTTGAGGGTGGTTGGGGCATTGGGGGCGGCCCTCCGTCAGGCACAGAGAACCTGATCAGGAGGGCCCCCCTGCCCCCAGGACATTGGAAAGCCACCTACTTTTAACAGGCGGCTTTTCATGGGCCTGGGCCACCCGCCAGCCAAGGCAAGCCACTTAAGGGCCTTGATTAGCCTGGGATGGGTGGGCTGTTTCAGCACTCCAGTGGTCTGCTCGATGGTATTTCGGGTGGCAGCATCACTGTCATATGCATTTGGTCACGTGTGGTTGGTTTCTCAGTGGACTCATGATCCAGGTGTCAGCAGATAGCCCTTGTTGCCCAGCAGCCTCCTTCTGGTTTGACGTAGTGGCTCAAATACTGATGGAAGAGTGGACAGGCACAGAATTAGGCATCATGACTGCTGCTAGTATACCAGGCATCCACCTACATGATGTGCTGAGTATGGTTGCACACCAGCTGCATATTGAGGGAGTGGTACCATTTGTAGTGGTGGGACATCTCTGCATTTAGATGTGCTGTCCGCAAAGCCACGCATGTACAGTCGGTGGCATCCTGCACCATGGGGAAGACCACTATCCTGGCAAAGCCACGTGCACACTCAGCCTGCTTCTCTCTGGTCAGAGAGAATGAATGTTCTCCCCTCTCCTGGCATAAAGAGCAACAGTCACCTCCATTACACAACAGTGATGGCAAATGAGGTGATATTATAGATGTTGCCTGCTCCAGTCTGAAAGGATCTGGCATGATGAAATTGATGGGCATGATCATCTTTACAGCCACTGGAGTGAGCTCCTCGCCCTGCACTGAGGTTGCAGCTATGCCTGCTGCAGGTGGCAGATTTCAGTGAGCACGTCCTTCATAAAATGGAGACAGCTCCTTGCTAAGGCTGAGTTAAAAGAAATCCCCTTCTCTGTGTGAACAGCTTGTCCTCCTCTATCACAGATCTGAAACGTTAGCATCTACAGAGAGAGAAACAGAGTTGTCAGACCTGCTGAGTATTTCCAGCACTTTCTGTTGTTATTTCAGATTTCCAGCATCGGCAGTATTTTGCTTTTATATCATTGTTCACCTCTGTGTTGCCTCTGCTGAATCTCCCTGCTGTGTTTCAGGCTAAGGAGGACATTTACTACACCACACACATCTGGGAACAAATGATCTGAGGAGAACCCTTGAATTGAGAACCAATGCCTTCACCAATCCCTGTCGACTTCAATTTTGAACAGCAGTAGAAGATTCACAGCACCTCTACAAACTCAGACAGAGCCAGTAAATGTCAATCAGAAACTAAACTGAAAATAGCTGATGATGCCTTTAAATAGCAGTGGTGGTGGGGAGAGGGGGCCCTCATGCTGCTGAACACATGTCCAACTCTTATATATGTATATATTGTTATACTATCTGTAAAGTGTTAGGAACTAATTAGCTAGGAACTAGTTGTTATGTGTAAGTATTCCAGTAGGGGGTCACATTCACGGCTGCACTGGGGAGTCATGTTATGTGTAACACAAGAACCAGTGGAATCAGGTTCTACAGTACAAATCATGGTGCTGTAATAAACCATACTGACTCGAGCCTTTTCCAAGATTAAAATGTGATTCTTTCCAACATCTGGGAACCAGAAACAACATAAAGATGAAACACCAACTGTGTGAGGTTATGAGAGGGCAACAGGGTCAAAAATGGCACCTCTGGCATCAAATTAGTGTTATAGACTGACTGACAGCACAATCTGGCTACTCTGCATTCTTCCAGCGCATGCTCTTAATGCCCGCGCAGGCGGTCTCACCAAAATGGCGTCTGGTGCAGGCTGAGCCAGGAGTGTGAGCATGAAGCACGGATGTCATTTTGGTACCAAAACAGCACCTGTAGCACCAAATCAACGGGCGCTTCAGGGCCAAATTTTTCAGCCTTTGTCTCAAAAATATGACATGACCTCAGACTTTTTCTGTGAACACTCTGTGACCTCCAATTTGTGCCATGACTCCACACATGGTCTATGAATATTCTATTACAACTATTTATTGCATCTCCTCCATCTGCAACTTGTGAAAGGACTATGCCCGTAAACTATTGCAAGGATCTCAGTTTTCTCCACCTACATCCTGCATACAGTGGTACTGAATACTCTTAGATCTGGCAAGTTAACTACTGTTTTACAGACTCTGGTTGCCTTAAAGCATCTTTATAGCTTGCTACAATTATGTATCAGATTCCTACAAAATTTGTAACAGGCTGTTCTATATTTTTAATCAAAAGAAGCCAAACTCCTCCCAAACTTTCCAGAAGCTTACTAATATACCCAGATACTATTAAAGTATCTCTTAATGCTATTTAGTTGTGTCAAAGCTGGTTCACATATAATTTTAGTGCAATGAGTTTAATATTTCAGCATCTGATGTTGTTCCATTGTTTACTTGATTAGCGAAGCCATATTTACTCAAATTAAAAGCAGACTACTGCGGATGCTGGAAATCTGAAATAAAAACAAGAAATGCTGGAACCACTCAGCAGGTCTGGCAGCATCTGTGGAAAGAGAAGCAGAGTTAACGTTTCGGGTCAGTGACCCTTCTTCGGAACCTTTTACGCAAATTCACTGATTTGAGTTGCAAATGGATTGGACCAAGGTGATGTCGGTCTTGAGTCCAAACAGAAACATTATTTTCATATGCAATTCTGTAGCTGAAAAATCAAAATGTTTTCTGAAGCATTTAACCGTGTCTCCTTGAAGCTGAATTGATTAAGAATACCACTGAACATTTGCATTCTGTTTACTGGGAAACTGTTGATTTTCATAGCATATACAGCAGTGTTTCCAAATTAAACTACACCCTGTGTTATTTAGGGAAAGGCATTAACCTTTAACCTAAATCAGCGCACTTCCTTTCTGAGGTATCATGCACACCAATGCCACTTCATTGGATGCTGAATTGCTTTCCAGAGTGGTTTTTATCAGCCAATCCCACCACAGTCCTTCTTTCCCACCAAATCCCTCCCATCCTAACATCTGAGGTTGGCTTACATTTCACATAAATTAGTGATGTCACGGAAATCTATTGTCATTAGGCACGTGGAAGGGTTAAAGTGGAAAGATGTCACTCTTAATGAAGGGACAGATAAACATGCCAGCAGCATCAGGTTCGCCCCAGGTAAGAACAGTACTGTTTCCAAACAAGTTGGGTGCAAGGCGAGAGAAGATTTTGTAAGTATTGATTGTGCCGATTCTTCAAACTGCTTTAATTAGTTTCGTTATTAACTAAAAAGTGACCCAATGTCCGAACAATGAAACATCGTTGATTCTAGTTGTGAGATTGTGCCAGAATTTGCAAACTTCATTGTTTTACAAAGGTCAAATTTATACTGTAACATTTCAAATGTCTTCAAAATACTTTGTACAGAGACTGAAAGTGTGTGACAGTATTTGGAGCATTTTAGCTATGCCCCTATGGACTTTGCAAAATGGTTAAAATGTCATTTATATTTGCATGATCCTTAAATTAATACTTTAAACCTTGGGATCGCTATAGTTATTGCTTCCTCCAAACGCCTCAAGAGTAGAAGAGGGGTTTTCTATAATTCATCGCCTGAAATCCTTTCTTGGCAAAAGTACTCTTTTGTTTTTCTTTTTCGATTTGATTCATATGTGAATAATATAACTTGCATCCTACATGTTTGGGGTTTCGAAGGAGTACAACTTAGAAAACATTTTGCAATCTCATTGGTTAAGGAGATACCCTGTTGCTTGTCCTGTTCCCAGATGCACTGTTTCCCTCACTGCAATATTATTAGCTCATACTTTCAGCAACTTTGTGGGCAAACATATTTTGAGCTGAAGGGTGCAGGGGCAAACCGAACTAATGGCAGATGCTACAGCAAAATCTGACCCATTATTGCACAAACAATTAACTTGTTCATATCCTTTTACTTACTCCGCTATTTTAAAGGAGGCATAAATCGATTTGTTTCAAATGGGTTAACGCTTCACTAAAATAGTGGAGAGAAGAATATCATATCATTCAATGTTCATATGGTATTGTCGCCTCAGTATAATGTCCAGGCTCACCATTGTGCTCCATCCTTATTCTCAATACTGGTCCCAATATTGCTCCAACTGAATGGAATTATCCTTTGTTACTCAAGTAGTGAAACTCTCAAAACTGCCTTTAGAGATTCTAATAATTAAAGCAGAATATTATCAAATGTTATTGCAGTATGACAATGAAAACCCATTTTCCAGCCATTTCTCTGAGCTTTTTCAGACTTTCAGCCAGATGAAATCTTTATGATGAAGTTAGCATTCCTTATATAAAACTAATTGCAAGCTTACTGTTTGATGCACTTTAAGAGCGTATTGGCAAGATCTGGTGCGAACATTTTCTCACTTTGTTGGTATGTCCTTATAGTGTCATCACTAGTATTCAAATGTTGAGTAGATTGGTCAGTTCTGATCTAGTATACATCAGTGCCAATTTACTGGATTTAGAAGTTTGTTGTAAGAATACATATAAAGCTGCATGGATATTGCATTGAGCCTGTTTCTCTAAGTTCCCTGTTTCTGATATGAGAATAGTGCCAGCCTATCATTAATTAAAATCCAACAGTGGTCATTTCCCATTATTAAAGTAATTTTGACCTCTTGCACATCCTCAATTTTCATTGCTCTATCATCGGAGACTGGTCTTTCAGCTACCTAGGCTGTCAGCTCTGGAATTCCTTCCCTAAACCTCACTTTCTGAGAAGCTGCTCCTTAAAACCTACCACTTTGACCAAGTTTTGGTCATCTATCCTAAAATCTTCATATGTGGCTCGACGTCAAATTCTTTTGACATTCATTCCTGTGAAGCACCATGGGATGTCTTACTGCATTAAAGGTGCTATATAACTGCAAGCTGTTGTTGGTAAAGGCACCATATAATTGCAAGTTGTTGTTGTGAAGAATAGTTCAAGAAACCTGCTTGCCTTGGTAAAAAGAAACCACCAATGCAAAAACACATCAGTATTTAGAAGTGTAGAGCTTTCATTATACTAAACCATGATTCATGTTGACTATCTGACAATGATTACGATATAAAGAGGTACTAGCAGGAGTTTTCAAGTAGTGAAATACAAAGACCTACTATGAAAGGATTTGATCCAACTTTAATCTTTTCAGGTAAAAATGCAACTGCTCAAAATAAAACTATAACAAGATTAAGAAAGCTGTAAATTAAAATGTTATAGGATTTGATAATTTCTCCAATTTACATTTTAACATTATTATTAATTTTATGTGAGGGGTACATGTGATAATTTAAAAAATTATAAAGGATGTTAAGTTGTTAAAATCTGTTATACGAATTGCAAAACTGCCATTTCACTGACCCATCCCATCTCCTAAAATGAATTAGCACCAATAGGGCATTTGGCAAAATGTGCTCTGAAATGAAAAGACCACAGGGCAATATTGTTTGGAGTGCAGAACCATTTGCCTTGGTGTTTGTCATTCCCTCAAGTGTCAGGCAAGTGTGAAATATTAAATACCACATTCACACCTTGCCAGAATGCATAATTTTAATTTTATTCCTATTTCTCATCTACAGGCTGGCCCTCAGTGACATTATCCAAAAGCACGGTGTTAGTTTTCAGATGTATGCTGATGACAGCCAGCTCTACCTCACCATCACCTCTCTCGATTCCTCCACTGTTGCTAAATTATCAGACTGCTTATCCAACATCCAGTACTGGATGAGCAGAAACATCCTCCAATTAAATATTGGGAAGACTGAAGCCATTGTTTTTGGTCCCCACTGCAAACTCCTTTCCTTACCACTGAGTCCATCCCTCTCCCTGGCAACAGTGTGAGATTAAGCCAGTCTGCTTGCAACCTTGGTGTCACATTTGATTCTGAGATGAGCTTCCCAGCTCATATTCATGCCATCACCATTCATGCCATCACGGCCTATTTCCACCTCCGTAATATCGCCTGACTTCGCCCCTGTCTCAGCTCATCTGCTGCTGAAACCTTCATTTATGCCATTGTTACCTCTAGACTTGACTATTCTAACACACTTCTGGCTGGCCTCCCACATTCTACTCTCCATAAACTTGATGTCAGCCAAAGCTCTGCTGCCCATGTTTAAACTCGCATCAAGTCCTACTCCCCATCACCCCTGTTCTCACTGACCTACATTGGCTCCTGGTCAAGAAACATCTTGATTTTAAAATTCTCACCCTTGTTTTCAAATTCCTACATAGCCTCACCCTGCCCTGTTTCTGTAATCTCCTCCAGCCCAACAATCCTCTGAGATATCTGCACTCCTCTAATTCTGGCCTCTTGCACATCGCTGATTTTAGTCACTCCACCATTGGTGGCTGCGCCTTCAGTTGTCTAGGCCCTAAGCTCTGGAATACCCTCCCTATACCTCTCTGCCTCTCCACCTCACCTTCCTCCTTTAAGACACTCCTTGAAACCGACCTCTTTGACCAAGCTTTCAGATTTCTGACCTAATACCTCATTTTGTGGCTTGGTGTCATACTTTGTTTTATAATGCTACTGTGAAGCACCTTGGGATGATTTATTTTGTTAAAGGCACTATATAAGTTGTTGTTGTTTATTTCCAATACCACAAGCCACAAGAACAGAACCTAAAGATAGAAATAAGTCCTGGTTGAAAGGCACTGTCAGTGAGGCTGGATGGAGACTCGTGTGGAGCATAAACACTAAGGTAGACTGGTTGGTCAGAATGGCCTGTTTCTGTGCTGTAAATGTTATTTTAGATTAGAGATACAGCACTGAAACAGGCCCTTCGGCCCACCGAGTCTGTGCCGAACATCAACCACCCATTTATACTAATCCTACACTAATCCCATATTCCTACCAAACATCCCCACCTGTCCCTATATTTCCCTACCACCTACCTATCTACACTAGTGACAATTTATAATGGCCAATTTACCTATCAACCTGCAAGTCTTTTGGCTTGTGGGAGGAAACCGGAGCACCTGGAGAAAACCCACGCAGACACAGGGAGAACTTGCAAACTCCACACAGGCAGTACCTGGAATCGAACCCGGGTCCCTGGAGCTGTGAGGCTGCGGTGCTAACCACTGCGCCACTGTGCCGCCCTAAATTATGTAATTCAATAAACTCCAAAGGCATTTCTGAAATTCAAGAACTCCAAAATGTCAAATTCATAAACAGCAAAAATGAAGAATAAAAGACCCAAAAGTCAAAAACAATTTTCCAGGATAGTTGCCACAAAGCAAATTCATAACTCTTGACTTTAATGATGACAGGCGATCACAGACTCTTTCGCTCCTGGTAAACTGCTCTGTTATTTGGATGATAATGGACCATCACCCTGGGCACAATGATCATATCGGGGGTGAGTTGGGCTTGCTACTGCACATTTTTTGGGTGCGACATGTCCCCTTCGAGTTCCAAAATAGCATCCGTGTGTGCGCACATTTCTGATATGAAGCGTGCCGGATGCCATCTTGGTACCGAGCAAATTGTTGGAGCTGTGGGCTGACAAATCCCCGGGTCCTGATGGACTTCATCCTAGGGTCTTCAAAGAAGTGGCTAGTGAGGTAGTTGATGCATTGGTTTTAGTTTTCCAAAGTTCCCTAGATCCATTAAATTGGAAAAAAGCAAATGCAACTCCTTTATTCAAAAGGTGGGGGAGACAGAAAGCAGTTAGCTTAACATCTGTCATAGGGAAAATGTTAGAAGCTATTATTAAAGACATTATCGCAGGGCACTTAGAACAATTCAAGGTAATCAGCCAGAGACAACATGATTTTGTGAAAGGGAAATCATATTTAACCAATTTATTGGAGTTCTTTGAAAAAGTAACTTGTGGATAAAGGGGAACCAGTGGATGTACTTTTTAAAAATTCGTTCAGGGGATGTGGGCATCACTGGCCAGGCCAGCATTTATTGCCCATCACTAATTGCCCTTGAGAAGGTAGTGGTGAGCTGCCTTCTTGAACTACTGCAGTCCTTGGGGTGTAGGTACACCAACAGTGCTGTAGGAATGGAGTTCCAGGATCTTGACCCAGCGACAGTGAAGGAACAGAGACAAAGTTCAAAGTCAGGATGGTGCGTGGCTTGAAGGGGAACTTGCCGGTAGTGTTTCCATGCATCTGCTGCCTTGTCCTTCTAGGTGGTAGAGGTCTTAGATTTCCAGAAAGCATTTGGTAAGGTGCCACATCAAAGGTTATTACGGAAAATAAAAGCTCATGGTGTAGGGGGTAACATATTGGCATGGATAGAAGATTGCCTGGCTAACAGGTAACAGAGACTAGGTATAAATGGGTCATTTTTTGGCTGGCAAGATGTAAAATGTGGTATGCTGCAGGGATCAGTGTTGGGGCCTCAACTTTTTACAATTTATATACATGACTTGGATGAAGGGACCGAAGGTATGGTTGCTAAATTTGCTGATGACACAAAGATAGGTAGGAAAGTAACTTGTGAAGAGGACATAAGGAGGCTACAAAGGGATATAGATAGGTTAAGTGAGTGGGCAAAGATCTGGCAAATGGACTATAATGTGGGAAAATGTGAAATTGTCCATTTTGGCAGGAAGAATAAAAAAGAAGCATATTATCTCAATGGTGAGATTGCAGAGCTCTGAGATGCAGAGGGATTTGGGTGTCCTAGTGCATGAATTGCAAAAGGTTAATATGCAGGTACAGCAAGTAATTAGGAAAGTTAATAGAATGTTATCGTTTATTGCGAGAGGAATTGAATACAAAAATAGGGAGGTTATGTTTCAGTTATACAGGGCATTTGTGAGAGCACATCTGGAGTACTGTGTACAGTATTAGTCTCCTTATTTAAGGAAGGATGTAAATGCATTGGAAGCAGTTCAGAGAAGGTTTACTAGACTAATACCTACAATGGGCGGCTTGTCTTATGAGGACAGGTTGGACAGGCTAGGCTTGTATTCGCTGGAGTTTAAAAGAGCAAGAGGCGACTTGATTGAAACATATAAGATCCTGAGGGGTCTTGACTGGGAAAGCATGTTTCCTCTTGTGGGCGAATCTAGAACTAGGCATCACTGTTTAAAAATAAGGGGTCTCCCATTAAGACAGAGATGAGGAGAACTTTTTTCTCTCATAGGATCGTGAGTGTTTGGAATTCTCTTCCTAAAAAGGCGGTGGAAGCAGAGTCTTTGAATATTTTTAAGGCAGAGGTAGATAGATTCTTGATAAGCAAAGGGGTGAAAGGTTATCAGGGGTAGGCGGGAATGTGGAGTTGAGCTTACAATCAGATCAGCCATGATCTTATTGAACGGTGGAGCAGACTCAAGGGGCTGAGTGGCCTACTCCTGCTCCTAATTCCTGTGTTCGTATGTTCGTATGGTTAAAGGTGTTAGCGCGCACGCATTTAATGTCCACTGAAGCATGCAGAGCAGGCACATCATGACAGTAATCAGCCTGCCATGCTGATTTGACATGAGTGTTGCCATTTTGAAGCTTCACGCTCCAGTCGATGCCCTCTCTCAACCTCGCACAGCTGAACATGCGTTAAGCAACATGAAAGACCCCCCCACAAACACCCCCCCCCACAGCAGCACTATTTAAAGGGATCATCAACTACTTGCAGGTTAGTTGCTGGTTTATTTCTTCCAGCTGTTGCTACAATTCTATACATTTTTGATGTCTTCCATAGTTGTTTCGTAAGACTTTAAGGCTTGTGCACAAACCAGTCGCTCCTTGATATGGGTGCACTAGCAGGCCTTTCCTTTGGAGTCAAGCATGACTAGGAGAACAAGCTGAGGATAATCTGCTGGAAGAGGGAGGAGAAGGAGGGGGAGAAGGGTCTCAGCATCAGACTATATCCACTCAAGATGCTGGGGCGGCACAGTGGCGCAATGGTTAGCACTGCAGCCTCACAGCTCCAGGGACCCGGGTTCGATTCCGGGTACTGCCTGTGTGGAGTTTGCAAGTTCTCCCTGTGTCTGCGTGGGTTTCCTCCGGGTGCTCCGGTTTCCTCCCACAAGCCAAAAGACTTGCAGGTTGATAGGTAAATTGGCCATTATAAATTGTCACTAGTATAGGTAGGTGGTAGGGAAATATAGGGACAGGTGGGAATGTTTGGTAGGAATATGGGATTAGTGTAGGATTAGTATAAATGGGTGGTTGATGTTCGGCACAGACTCGGTGGGCCGAAGGGCCTGTTTCAGTGCTGTATCTCTAAATCTAAAAAAAAATCTAATGTTCAGGGAGCAATTCTCCTGCCTGAACCTCAGCAATGACCAGTATTTGAGAAGTTTGCACTTCAATAAGGATGCCCTCACTGAAATCTACCACCTGCTGCAGCCACAACTGCAACCTCAGAGGAGCGCAAGGACGCATTACCAGTTGCTGTGAAGGTCACTGTGGAGATGAACTTTTATGTGTCTGGCTCATTCCAGGCTGGAGCTGAAGATAGTTGCAACATCTGGCAGTTTGCTGTGCACTCTTGCATAAGGGATGTCACTCAGGCACTCTATTCTAATATAGATAGCTTCATTTCATTCCCATTTGCCAGAGAGAGGCAGGTGGAGTGAGCATGCAGCCTCGCTCTGATTGCAGGTTTCCACATGATGCAAAGTGCCATTGATCACACAAACCTCACTTGGCGGGCGCTGCACGTCAACTCTGCTATGTACCTGAAACAAACAAAAGGGATTCCACTCCCTCAGCCGCTGTGTGACCATAGACAGAGCATCATGCAGGTCAATACCCAGTATCCTGGTAGCAACCATGATGTGCTCATTCTGTGTTGTCTGCCGTATCAGCTCCCTTGGCAAACCAGAGAGTGACTACACATGCGCAGCAGGCATACAATAAAAAGCCATGTTGCCACAAGAAATGTGATAGAGCAAACCATTGGTGACCTGAAGCAACGGTTCCACTGCCTGGGCTGCACTGGAGGAGCCCTGCAGTACTCGGCTTAGTGAGTCTCAAGATTTACACATGCTGCACAACATTGCCATCATAAGGGAACAGCACATGCTACCACCTATCAGGCAAGAAGATGAGGAGCAGAAGCATGAGGAGGAGGTGGAGAAGGAAAAGGAAGATGAGGATGAGGAAGAGGGGGATGAGAAAGAGAAGAGGAAGGGAGCCTTTATTTAGACAGCCCCTTTCTGCCCAGACTGTATGTGAAGAACTCATTCAAGAGTGATGCCAGTAACCTCAATCGCATTCCCAATTCACCAACAGTCCCACACTCCTTATTGTCCCACACTCTGTCATTGATCATCACATCATCCTCTTGGCCACAATGCAGAAATAAAAACCAACACAAAATACACATTCCAATTTAAATTTATGAATTAAATCATGCCACATTGCACACATATCTTTCGTGTGCCAGTGCCTGTACTAGTGCTACCCCACTGGCTACAGCTTGGCTGGTGGAAAGCTGCTGACTTTCACTGGAGGAGATCACAGATGGTCTTGCAGGACGACTTTGAATAACTTTGGGCCCAGAGGCCATGCTGCAAACTGCAACGTCTCAGCCTGGGCGGCAGTAGCCAAGGCTGGCTGGCTGACAGACAACAGCAAGGAGACTGGTGGAGTGGCAGGAGTGAGAGGACAAATGCTGTCTTCCAGAGAAAAGAAAACAAGCTCGTGCTCCATGGAGCCACTGCCACTTCCTCAGGGCGGCACCTCAGCAATCCTAGTAATCTGCTGGAGGAGAGACTGCTGGACTGCTATGGCATCTGGAATCTCCTTTGAACACTGTAATCCACAACCAGCAGCAGTCTGAGCTTCCACTGCAGCACACAGATGCTGCATAGCTTCTGCTTGTACTGCAATGGAAGCTGAGACATCAACCAGCAGACGCTGCATTACGGCTGGATCCACAAGTGTTCTCATAGAGTTGGCCACTATTTCCACACTAGTAGGTTCTGCACAAAGTCCTGTGCCAAGCTGGTGCCAGAGTCTGCCATACTACTCCACATTGAGTGCAGGTTTTCTGGCAGGCAAACATTTCGTTGTACACACCCATCAGCCTTCTTCTGTAGCCTGGCCCATCAAAATCCTCATCTGAGTCCTCTGCAACAGAAATCATGTGTGACCTCTCTCTCTGGCAAGCTGGCATCTGTGCCCTCCTTGACTCCTGCCCTTGCTGCAGTGCACTTGCACCCGATGTCTCACCACATGCATATCCCGCCTCTGTGCTATCCTCTAAGATACTCACATGGTGTCAGTATCGGTGCTGGTGGCTACGAGTTTGAAATTGAGTGCTGGTGTGTCTGCATCATCACTCTCCTCTGACCCTCCTCCACTCCCAGGCCAGGTTGCAATTTTTAAGGCATCTGTGAGGAGAGAGAGGTAAGAGGTTCACGCATGACCATGGCCTCAGCAATGTCTCTCACCATAATGACTAGCACCATCTTCTCCATGAGGGTTAGAACATGCAAGCTCGCCTGTTCCCCACTGGTTAGCTCCTGTTGCCTCTGCATGTCGGCCACCTTGTCCTGTAACAGACAGGGAAGTGTATCAGTGAGTGTGGAGCAATGTGTTTGGGTGACGTGGTTGTCATGGTTGAATAGCTGGCAGCGTGTGAAAGCTGTGAGATGCGGCTGTGAGGTTTGCAGCAGTGCTAAGTGTGTGAGGGTAAGCTTTGAATGTTAGGGATGAATCCTGAGTGATAGAGATTGTTGGTAGGTGACTGATGGGGGTTTGGGGCTAGTGGGGCAGTTAGCGGGATATGGTATTTGAAGCACTGTATCCGGGTCCTTGAGGCTGAACCCACGGCTATCTGTTCCCACTGCCTTCTCATTGTGATTCTCGAAAGCTCTGGTTCTACCATTCTGGATAAGGTGTAGTAACTTGTCATGGTGCCTTTATATTTTGAATGGTGCAAAATAATCCAAAACAGAGGTGAAAACAAGGCAAGCAAAAGGGCTAGACAAGCATACAACTAACATTTTTTACAATGTAGTTTGTAAGCTGATAAAAGACTGAATGTTCAATAGTTGTAACACTCTTTATCACTATGTTGCTCCAATTAGAAGTGTCCAGGGGTCGGATTTTCAAAGGCACGATTTCAAGACCGGGGTCCCGGAGGTTGCCTCCGGATCCTGAGATGTCTCCTTAAAGGAGATTTTCAGAGGCCTGTGCAGTGCAGAACGGAATTTTTAAACTTTATTTCGGCGAACCCAAACAGTCTGGTGCATGTTAGTGCATAGCTGTTGGGTTCGCTGTGGGATCAAATAAAGTTTATTCATCTTTACCTTAAAACTGTTTTTAATGGACATTCTTGTGGAGTGCTAGTGCTGGACCTTCATTTTTCCTGTATGGCCCTTTCATCCTTGTCGATGCTGCTGGCCCCGTAAGGAGCTGCCTGTTCTCTTTGGCACGGCAGTGGCATCCCCCAACATGGCTGCCATTTGCCTTTGCCACTGCTGCCAGGTAGGCAGCTCCCACCTCTTGGAGACACTCAGTGCCACTAATTGAACACCAAATTCGCCTCCTGCCCAATTAGGGCATTTACATTTAGAAATATCATCATGAGAGCAACGCAGCTGAGGCGCAGGGTCAGGGGATGGAATTCCCAACCCCGAATTGAAAATCCAGCCCCAGAACTTTGCAACTATACCAAATGTATATGAAAGAGAATATAGAGAGTGGTGAGAATGTGGAACTTACTATCACAAGGAGTAGTTGAGATGAATAGGATGGATGCTTCTAGATGAGTACATGAGGAAGAAAGGAATAGGAAAGCTGATAGGGTTAGATGAAGTAAAGTGGGAGCATAAATACTGACATAGGCCAGTTGGGCTGAATGGCCTGTTTCTGTGCTGTAAATTCTATGCAATTCTATGTAATTATTTATTATTTGCATTAAAAATACTTTTTATATCCGGTATAGGAAAACCAGACAGCCATCGCTTCGTAAATGTGCTGAAATCCTGCCGTATTAATCAAGGTCTACTTCCTCCAGGCACTTTTTGAAAACAGCATATGTAGCATTTCACTTCCAATAAGCTGATTTAATATTTAATTTGACTATCGTAGAATTAAGGGCTTGAACACTGAAAGAGTTGAACTTTTGCACCAACAGAAGCCTACCAGCGATTTCCTTGCTCAGCCCAGGAACCAGGAGAAGGTCAAGATGCCAATAAAGTGAGTTTAACATTCATTTTTTTATGAGGCGCATTTTCTTCACAAAATATAGCTTGAAAAAGGAATGACTTTTTTTAATAGCACAGTCTGTGTATGAATTATATAAACCAGATACACCAGAAATCAGTGACCATTAAAAGAGATACATTGATCAAAATTTATCATTTTGTATTGTATTTATTCCAAACAAAATGCTAGAAAGCTGATAATGCTATTTTCAAGGGTAGTTGTTACTGTTCCCATAGGCCGACCCCTGAAGAGACAAAGCTGTGGTCTGAGTCTGTGGATAACCTGCTGTCTCACAAAGGTAAGAAAAGTTTAAGTCACATTTAAATGTACAGTTCAGTGGTGGGGATATATTCTATTCTCTATACCTTGTTAAAGGCTCTAGTTATGTTTGTCATTGAAGAGCATTTTCCTCATGTATACGGGAGTAGACTTCTTCTCCTCCTCCCTCCCACCATTAGCCCCCCCCCTCCCCGCCCACCACCACCCACCACCTTCCAGTTCTCGATAGAAATGTTCTATTTATTCCACCCAGGACAAAAAGCAAAAATCTCCAGCTGATGGAAATCTGAAACAGAGTAGATAATGCTGGAAACATGCAACAGGTCAGGCAACATCAGTGGAGAGAAAATAGAGAAGTGAACATCTCCCTTCATCAGAACTGGAACAACAGCGCTTAAAAAAGGGAAGGGGAGGGGGAGAAACACACAGGAAGACATGAGAACAGACAGACGGGAAAAGACCAGCTGCTCCACCAAGCCTGTCCCAGGCAGTTATGCTGCAAATTAACAACACGAGCACCGCCATTGCCACTGCACCTCCCCCTGCCCCAATGATCCAATACCTCCCCCCACCCACCCCCACCATGCAATCTGCGGGGAGAGGTGAAAATACAGAGGGGAAAAAGACCTAGGCTAATTTTGGTGGTCCCCGAAGGAGAGCAAACAGGCTCCAGGAGAAGACCATGTGACCGGGAGACATATCGGTCAATACCACACCCAACTTTCCTATACTCTGATGTCAGCCACTGTTAGCAGCTCATACAAGATCCTTCATTGCTTTGATTACTATCATTAATGTATTCTATTGTTTCATGCTGATATCACTTTGTTTAGCCACCTCCTGTCTACCACTTAAAGCACTTCACAGGTCTGTCTCTTTCTTTTCCTGTATATGTGGTTGGGTTTCTTTCTCTCCCCCTTCCCCTTGTCCTCTTTCTGTTCATTTATGATAGCATTCATTTCGTCCATACCTGATATGGTGACTTGTCTGTTATCTCCACAGATACTGGCCGACCTGCTGAGTGTTTCCAGAGTTTTCCCATTCTTGTTTTTGTTACAGCCAGCCATGTCTTCGATGGTCTGCTAAATGTTCATTCTTTTTCCTCAGCTGGTCAGGCTGCCTTCAGAAGCTTCCTTAGGAAGGAATTCAGTGAAGAGAACATTGACTTCTGGCTGGCCTGTGAGGCCTACAAGAAAATCAAGTCTCCTACAAAATTGGCTTCTGAAGCCAAGAAGATTTACTCGCAATTTATAAAAGTTGAGGCCCCCAAAGAGGTATGAAACTTTTTTTTTTGTTGTTTTGAAAAATTACTTAATGATTGTAACTGTCATTAAAATGAAAACTGGAAACTCTTTACCAAAATCTTTTAAATTCTCGATTTTAAAATTTTCATATTCAAATCCTTCCAAGGCCTTGAGACCTATTGAGACAATAATCTGGAACAAAATTAATTGATGTTTCGAAAAGTATGGGCTAATAAATGAAAGCACAGATGTGTTAAATCATGTTTAACTAACTTGATTGAGTTCTTTGATGAAGTAGTGGGAGAGTTGATCAGGGTAGAGAGGTTGATGTGTACATGAACTTTCAAAAGCTGTTTGATGAAGTACCACATAATAGACTTCTTAGAAAAATTAAAGCCCATTGGATTAAAGTGGCAGCGGCAGCATGGATCCAAAATTGGCTAAGGGAGAGAAAGAAAAAGGAGTGATGAACAGTTGTTTCTCAGGCTGGAGGGAAGTATACAGTGGTGTTCCCCAGGGGCCAGTATTGGGACCACTGCTCTTTTTGCTCTTTATCACAAAAGACACAATTTCTACATAAAATTAAGGCTCACTTACGATCTCACAATAGGACTCTGAAATCTCAGGAGCTTGCACAGGCATTCAAAACTGAGTCTTTCATAAGCTGCTACATCCTGCTCCTCCCCTGGATGAATCACAGAGACAGAATTCCAGATTGTCCGTGGCACTTGGTTGGTGTTCAGGTGCAGGTTGCAGGGTGTTTAGTGCTGGCTCCCATTGTTACTGACTGCTGGAGTGTTAATGTGACCGGAAGCAGGTTGAGTGTGGCAGCCACAGGCTCAGTGACTGTCTCTCTTAGCGAGTGCTGTCCAACGCATCATTAGCTCAGGGAACACATCAATGCTGTTACCTCATTAACAGTGTTGAATTGGAATGGGGCAGAAACGGTCCGTCCTACTTCGAGATGTTGTAGGAAGCACTGGTCGAGAACGTGATGAAGGGAGAGACAGATTGAGAAGCTGCTTAGACTCTGTTAGCAGAGGATAGTTGGAGTGGACAGCTGTAAAAGGGGGTTGTCTGGTTGCTGTGAGAGGTTCTGATGAAAGGTCACAGACCTGAAATGTTAACTCTGTTTCTCTCTCCACAGATGCTACCAGAACTCCTGAATATTTCCAGCAATTTCTGTTTTTATTTCAATAAAGACTCACCTCACTGTATTCCACCTATCGCCTCCTTTCTATCTCGATTTGTGCTGAGCCCCCTGCTTCACCACACACTCTGGCACATCTGAGATGCTTACACAACGCAGCCTGTGCCTACACTGGCAGCCCAATGAGGGAGCAAAGGTGAAGGCAGCAGCTCCAAATTCAGGCAATAAAGAATGAGCATTTCACAACAATGAATGTGAACTGTATTAGTGACAAAAGTTTATAAAACAATATAAATGGCAAATGGAAAGCACCCATGAATGCTCAAGTGTCTCTAGGTGCTTTCCTTAATATGTTTTCTAGTGCTTCTATGAGGTGTGATCCCTGCATTAGCAGCTGGGCTACAGGCAGGCTGCTGATCAGGCTGCCCTTTGGCCTGAGGCCTGGAGGGTCCCAGCAGGCTGAAGGGTTCCTGCACTGGTGTACGACTGTCCTCAGGAACTGCAGTTACTGGAACTGGGCTTACTTGGAGAGGGGTTGAGGAGCTGATGTGGAGGTCAGCCTCTTCTCCCTTTCAAGGCTCACTTGAACCTCCCTCCTCACCAGAGAATGACGAGGATTTGGAGAAGATTCCAGCGCCTGGTCCTTCTCTCGCCTTGCCACTGCTACATCGAACACATGGTCAAGGCGATGGTGTGCAGGTCTGCACACATCCACAGAATCTGGCTCTCCATGAGGTTCACCAATCTCTCAATGGAGGAATCCATGAGCTCATACGCTTGAGACATGGCAGCACTCATGGCATGGATGAACTCCTCCATCGTCTGCTCATGGTTGTGCATTTCCTTAACTCCCCCTGCAACTCCAGAATGCTCTCTCCTGTTGAAACCAGAGGCTCGTCATCAGCCTGGGACTCAGCATGGGCCTGGACACCCACAGTCCTCTGACTGTCAGAGGCCTTGGCTGTCTCAGACTCCGTCAGCTGCTGGGGCGTGTGTGTGGTGCTCTCACCAGCTTGTGATCCTGAGTCTAAGGCCAAACTAATACCCACCAATGAGAATGTCTCTGCGCTGGTGGAAGGTGCAGGAGAATCATGTTACGGTGCATCCTCTGACCCTCCTCCTCCTCAGAGGTTGACAGCTGGCCGCCTTCAGCTTGAGCCTCCTGCGGACAATGACCAACATGAGAAAACACAAACATCTATGGCTTAGACTGTGCAGATCTCGCCATGCTAACCATGAGTGATGTGGATCGCCAGAAGTG
The DNA here is from genome assembly GCF_036365525.1 of Heterodontus francisci. Lineage (NCBI taxonomy): Eukaryota > Metazoa > Chordata > Chondrichthyes > Heterodontiformes > Heterodontidae > Heterodontus > Heterodontus francisci. The sequence continues at coordinate 92,566,144 of NC_090378.1, read as the reverse complement.
TGGTGGAGGTCACATGAACACAATCCTCACTCTTGTGTGGATGCTCCTGTTTCACTATTGCTTTTGAACGGTTGTCCTGGGCCTCCAATATCTCCAGTGCCTCCTCCTCAGCTGACAACAGAGGCCACAGATCTGGGATACCTCCACCTTCCTCGAGATCCTCCTGGTTTTATGGACCCGTTTGTCCTGCAAGTAGAAAGAGGGAGATAGTAAGACTTTGCAGGAGGATCAACAGGCCAGTTATGTAAGTGGTAGCTCATCATCCTCTGATGGCATTTTCTACATTTTTCTCTCCCACGTCTGCTCTCAGGGGATGCAATGGGAGTGAACTGTGAAAGAAGGCGGCATGTCGCTGAGAAGCAACCATGCATCTGCCAGGATATGGTGAAGCTTAACCCCCTTGCCAACACCTTTTTGGTCATTCCCTCCCCAAGTAGCGGTCCCTGCCGTATAGCCACATGCAAGCCCCAAAGAGGAGAGAAGCATGGAGGACTCACCTTGGCAGAACGTCAGGTCATTGACCATCTTCTGACACTGAACCCAGTTGTGTGGGGCGACACCATGGCTTGGTCAGCTGGAAGGATCTCTTCATGACATCCTTTGGAAAGAGGACCTCCCACCATTCCCTTCCAGCAATCCAGAATTAGTGGCTGAAACTTTACCTTGTGGTGGGCCTGGAAGCCACACAGTGAGTTTGTGCTGGCCAGGCCCTTAATTGGCCTCGATTGGACCTTCCACCCCTCTGAAGCAGGAAATCCCACCTCCAAGAGCTGACGGCCAATCAGAGGGCCGGCACCTCCTCAGACCCAGCAGCGCCACCGGGAGTGGTGGCCACTTCTGGGACTGCACCCAGCCAGGACCAGCAAGATGCAAGAGGTCCCGGGATGGAGGTACGTGTGTGGGGCCTTGCAGGGGACAATCGTCTGGACCCAAGTGAGGGGGGTGGGGGGGTCGCTCGATAGGGCAGGGGAAGGTGGTCCAGTGGGGGTGGCTTGTGTCATCAGGGGGCCCTCCGTGGGGCACAGGGTGCCCGATCAGGAGGTCCACACCCCCCTACCTGCAAGAAAGTCGCTGTCACGTTTGTATGTGTGGGCTTGAGTATTAGAGACTATATGGTACTTGGAAGTGAAACTGAAAGGAACTCAGAGTTTTGGGGAAAACACCTGAACTGGGGTTTGCTGTAAGGTCAGCTATGCATATGCTCCTGTAGTGAACAGCTGTAAGCAAGAACTCTGCAGAAATCTTTTATTAAAGCTTGTTAAATCTTTGTTAAAGTTAAATCTGTTACTTCGAGTGTGATTCTTCAGCCTGAGACGCAACAGTTGCTAGGTTTAACTGGGTGGCCTCCCCAGGTGATGAGGTGCCCGGCTGCTGCTGATAATATACCAGCAGCAGCGGCGGTGGAAGAAGGCGCTTAAGTTGCAAATAATTGGCCACATAAGGGCTTTAATTGGCCTGTGGTTTGTTGGCAGTTTGCCACCTCCCATGCCGTTGGTAAAATTGCAGTAGGGGTGGGTAGGCAATGGGAACAGCACCCCCTGCCTCTCATTCAATTTTAAACCCCCCCCTCCCCGCCTCCTCCCAGCCTGTTCCCAGGGGGAGGGGGGTGTAAAATTCCTGCCAGTGAATCAGTGAAAGGCACCAATACAAGCAGGCTGGCAGCAATTTAAATATGGTGCCAATACCTGTGTTGGAGTCATCTGACTCCGCAATCACTGCTTTGAAGCTTATTTATAGTTGCAGCAACAGTATTCAAAAGCAGCCTCTTGTAACTCAGTGCAGCTTCCCTTTAAGAGGGACAGACTGCCTTTAAGAAGAGAAGGCTGGCTGCACCAGGTCCTAGCAGCATCTGCTCCTCAGTTCCCTGCTGTGTTATCAGGCAGACAGCAGCACAGGAAACACTGGGCCCTACCCTACAATCAGGTAAATAAGGAGGCAGCACCAAATGTGTGTGCTGCCTATCTCCATCGCAAGAGAGGAGGACAGATCACGAATTGTGACTCCTGTGCCCAAAAAACTGGCATGGACCAATTTTTAGCCCATTCTCTCTTGATTTATGAGACAGCGGGTTTGGCCTGTCTGTAATGAACTGGACTTGGGTATATAGAGCATAATTTCAAAGTTTGCAGATGATATGAAATGGGGGAATGTATAAATAATCAGGAGCATAATAACAGACTTCAGGAGGACAGAGAGAGACTGGTAGAATGAGCAGACACACAGCAGATGAAATTTAATGCAGGGAGGTGTGACATAATATATTTTGGTAGGAAGAATGAGGAGAGGAAATATAAGCTAAATGGTACAATTTTTAGGGGGTGCCGGAACAGAGAAACCTGGAGGTATATTTACATAAATCTTTGAAGGTGGCAGGACAAGTTGAGAAGGCTATTAAAAAGCATATGTGATTCTTGGCTTTCTTAATAGAGGAATAGAGTACAAAAGCAAGGAAGTTATGCTAAACTTTTATGTATCACTGGTTAGGCCACAGCTGGAGTATTGTGTTCAATTCTGGGCACCACACTTTTTGAAGATGTCAAGGTTTTGAAGACAGCACAGATAAGATTTACTAGAACGGTACCAGGGATGAGTTTTGTGGAGGGACTTGAGATGCTGGAGTTGTTCTTCTTAGAACAGTAAAGGTTAAGAGGAGATTTAACAGAGGTGATCACAATCACAAGTAAGGAGAAACTGGTTCCAGTGAAGAACCAGAGCTGACATGAGGGAAAGCATTTTTTTTACACAGCGTGTTGTTGTGATCTGGAATGCACTGCCTGAAAGGGCAGTGGAAACAGATTCAATAATAACTGAGGAGGAGTGCGGCTCATTTAGGTTACCAGGGAGTACGCGGAGGATGCCAACTGCAATTTGGAATTAGATAAATACTTGAAGGGAAACGGTTTTCAGGGATACATGGAAAGAGCAGGGGAATGGGATTCATTGGATAGCTCTACCAAAGAACCAGCACAGAGATGGGCTGAATGGCATCCTTCTGTGCTGTATAATTGTATGATTCTATGATTCTATGATCTCCATAAATTCCCCCAGTTCTACAACCCTCTGAGAGTTCTACATTTCTCCAACTCTAGTCTCTTATCCATCCTACACTTCCTTCACCTCACCATTGGTAGCCTTGTCTTCAGCTGTCTTGTCCCCAAATTCTGCAATTCCTTCTTCAAACATCTTTGTCCGTCCACATCTTTCTCCTCCTTTAAGACACTCCTTAAAAACGTCCTCTTTGACCAAGCTATGTCCTAATATCTCCTCTATGACCCAGTGTAAATTCAAGTCTGATAACATCCTTGAAAAGCACATTGGGATGTTTTACTGCATTAAACGCTCGATATAAATGCAAGCTGTTTTCATTGTTTTTGTCCTCCCACAGGCATAAATGTTATTGGCCTACTTCAGACAGCAGCAACTTGAGATAACACTGAAATAAAGAAAATACACAGCTGAATGTTAAAACAGCCAGAGCAAGAGTGTGCAGTTGTCAGTCTCCTCCTACGCCTTATGGTGGGACATTACTGTACATCCTGCAATTTTTCACAGAATATAGTGGCCCTGCCATGTTCAGATACACAGAGAGGAAGTAGAATGGAGATGGTAAAATAACAGAAATGCTATTAAAGTGAGACAATAGAAGGTAAAATGGGAGAAGGTAGATACATTTACATGACTATGTGTGGAGTGGGTGGGGAGAGAAAAGGGAGAGTAAAGTAGGTAGAAAAGAAAGCAGTAAAAGCTAACAAAGTAGTTGTCACTTTTAAATGAGAGATGTAGCGTGTTGTGCAGACGAATCACTAATTGATAGTCAAGTGCAATGAACTGTTTATTTCCGATTCCTGCTGTTGACATTCATTTTCCGACACTGTGGGACTATCACTAACTACAGAGAAAAGTCAAATCAGTGTCTCAGCAGGAAATAGTTCATAATAGGTGTCATGGTCTGTGTCAATGTTTAGTTGCAAGTATTTTTTTAAATGTTGCTGTAAATTTTGTTCCTAAAATTTCAAGGACATTTGAATTTCAGGATGAATCTCAAATCTAGATTTGGAGTGGAATGAAATTGGTCTACATTGTCCTCATTTTCTGTGCAGTAAATAAGGTGGGTGGGGGGCCACAGAGGTACAATAAAGAAGCCAATTTCTGTGTCTAAACAGTGCCAGAAACACGTCCGACGTCATTCTCTCTTTGGCCTCCTTGTCTCGAGAGACAATGAGTAAGCACCTGGAGGTGGTCAGTGGTTTGTGAAGCAGCGCCTGGAGTGGCTATAAAAGCCAATTCTAAAGTGACAGACTCTTCCACAGGCGCTGCAGATAATATTGGTTGTCGGGGCTGTTACACAGTTGGCTCTCTCCTTGCGCTTCTGTCTTTTTTCCTGCCAACAGCTAAGTCTCTTTGACTCGCCACTCTTTAGCCCCGCCTTTATGGCTGTCCGCCAGCTCTGGCGATCACTGGCAACTGACTCCCACGACTTGTGGTCAATGTCACAGGACTTCATGTCACGTTTGCAGATGTCTTTAAAGCGGAGACTTGGACGGCCGGTGGGTCTGATACCAGTGATGAGGTCGCTGTACAATGTGTCCTTGGGGATCCTGCCATCTTCCATGCGGCTCACATGGCCAAGCCATCTCAAGTGCCACTGGCTCAGTCAGGTGTATATGCTGGGGATGTTGGCCGCCTCGAGGATTTCTGCATTGGAGATACGGTTCTGCCACCTGATGCCAAAGATTCTCCGGAGGCAGCGAAGGTGGAATGAATTGAGACGTCGCTCTTGGCTGACATGTGTTGTCCAGGCCTCGCTGCCGTAGAGCAAGGTACTGAGTCATATTGGTCCAAGCCTAAGACACGCATTAGGCCTCTTGAATCTGTTAACTAATTAGACCCCAGACCTACCCAAGGGCTGCAACCAGTATCTCACCAGTCCTTCATTCATCCAAGCTTTGCCAGCAAGCTGCCTGGGGTCATGCAGTAGGCATCCGCAGCTCCCCCAGTCTTAATAAAATGGGGCCCAAGGCCCTATACCGAGCGGACTGTGGGTCAACTGCATCCAGTTCAAGTCAGCCTGATCAGTCAGTTCTGACATCTTTCCTCAAGGTGATTAACAATCCCACACTCCCAGTGAGCAGCAGGCACTGTGGGGTCAGAGACAGGGGCTGCAGCAGTGTGCCTCCTGTCCCTGACCCACTCTCCCTGGGAATGCAGCTCTCTTCTGGGATCACAGCATCACAGAAGCAGCCCTCACCCCTCTGATGTACCTTACCAAGATGAAGGGAAGATTTCATTTTAATGGGCGCAGGTCAGGCCCAAGAAAGCCCAGGATTGAAATTGGTTAGAGTACTCCAACAGAAAAACGTTCAGCTTTTGTTCACGATAATATAGAGGCGTGATTAAAATCTTTAATCATCTAGGCCTTTAAATAATAAAGGAATTTTTGGTTTATATTTAAACCTGCCAAATGTTATTGATGACCGGGTGTTGATTTTCAGCTTGCAGGTCTAATTACTGACTGTTCAGTTCTAGTGTAGCTGTGGATATACTGGCAAGGAGGAAGTAAGGGCACAAGGAAGAATTAAGTTTTTTTTATTCTTTCGTGGGATTTGGCTGTCGCTGGCTAGGTTAGCATTTGTTGCCCATCCCCAATTGTCCCTTGAAAAGGTGACGGTGAGGCGCCTTCTTGAACCGCTGCAGTCATGTGGTCTAGGTACTCCCACAGTGCTGTTAGAAAGGTGGTGATGTTCCCATGCATCTGCTGCCCTTGCCCTTCTAGGAGGTAGAGGTCAAGGGTTTGGAAGAAGGCTTGGTGAGTTCCTGTGGGGCATCTTCTAGATGGTACACACTGTTGTAACTGTGCACTGGTGGTGGAGGGAGTGAATGTTTAAAGTTGTAGATGGTGTGCCAATTAAGCGGGCTGCTTTGTCCTGGATGGTGTCGAGCTTCTTGTATGTTGTTGGAGCTGTACCCATCCAGGCAAGTGGAGAGTATTCCATCACACTTGTGCCTTGTGAATGGTGGACAGGCTTTGGGGAGTCAGGAGATGAGTTACTCAGTTCCCAGCCTCTGACCTGCTCTTGTAGCCATAGTATTTATATGGCAGCTCCAGCTAAATAAGAAAGAGACATTTGGTTCAGGAAGCCTGCTATTCAGAATTTTTTTTATTCTTTCATGGGATGTGAGCATCGCTGGCAAGGCCAGCATTTGTTGCCCATCCCTAATTGCCCTTGATAACTGAATGGCTTGCTAGGTCATTTCAGAGGGCAAATAAGAGTCAACCACATTGCTGTGGATTTGGAGTCACATGTAGGCCAGACCAGGTAAGGACAGCTGATTTCCTTCCCTAAAGGACATTTGTAAACTAGATGGATTTTTACGCAAATGGATGATAGTTTCATGGCACCATTACTGAGACTAAATTTCAATTCTAGACTTTTATTAATTAATTGCGTTTAGTAGCTAATTGAAGTTAAATTCCACCAGTCGCCATGGTGGGATTTGAACCCGTGTCCCCAGGGTATTATCCTGGGCCTCTGGAGTACTAGTCCAGTGACCTTACCACTATACCACTGTCACAATGGAAGCTTTCATAGCCATGTCCAATGCCCATGTATGCACACTACCCACATAATAATCAGCAGACCCAAGTCAGGGTCAGTTATAACTTCCATACCATCATCAGTTAGGTTGCCAACTCTGCTTGGATGTAGTTATGGAGGTTTCATCACATAACCTCTCGTCTCCAATGCCCCGCACCGGTAAACAGACAATTTATTTTATCCTTCTCCAACATTTTGATAAGGAATAAACAAAAATGAAAAACATAGCGAGTGTGAAATTCGGATCCATAACGCCACTAGAGATGGCGATATGGAAGCCGAAGGCCCTTCTAGGGGGTCCGCTACATTGCCAGGTGCTTCTGGCATGGCCCGCGTGTTGCCCCATGATGGGATGGGTGCACGGTCAGGCTTCCCCTCGTGCGCTGGAAGCCTATGAGCTGGTGTTGTCATAATCTCACTGACCCCGTTTACGAACTTGGACCATGCAGGTCCATTGTACCCATTCACTTGTCACTCACTAAGGAACATTCGTTTAGCTGCAAGAGGGGCCCAGTACTAACATTACTTAAAGGGCCAGGCGCCCAACTTGCTGGTAAGATAATTTGGAATAATTTCGATTGTGAAGTCTCTGGAAGTACTCTTGAGTGTTATTGGTGATGTTGTGGTGAGCTTCTGGACTTGCTGCAGTGTGTTGCTATATCCTCACAGGGAGGGCAGAGGATTTGTTGACCAGTTCACAAAAAGGCTGTAACAGGTGCAGGGGCTGTCATTGCATGCCTCTGGGTCTGCAGCATGACAGAAAGATGGAGCAGAGGCTGAGGAGAGAGTGAGCTCTGCACGATGCCCTTTGCCAAGTTGGAGCTAGACCCGTCCATGCTCCTTGATGGTGACAGGAAGTTGTCTGACAGGCCAGTCAATGCACCCAGCATTTCGGTATGCATCCTCATCAGCATTCTCCTGTACATCACCCCATCAAGATCCTTATTTGATTCCCTTTTGGCAGAACACACCTGCGACCTCACCCTCTGGTAAGCTGGCACATGAACTATCCTTTCCTCCAGACCTGGCTGCTGCCTACTCGTGTCTACTAACTCACCAGCTTGAATTTTACTGGCGAGGGTCCTGGTAATGGGCCAGAAGGCAGGGGGCGACCCTGCCTCGGCCCTATTTTGGACCCTGGGCCAAATTCCACGGCCTGCAGCCAATTAACTGCCCACCATTGGGGTCCTTGCCCTTTAAGGATGGGGATCCCGTCTTCAAGAGCTTCCAGCCAATCAGAGGGCCAGCAACTCAGTAGTACCAGCAACACCACTGGGAGCAGTGGCCACTGCTGGTACTACGGGAGGCCCGGGACCAGGCCCAGCGCTAGAGTCCCAGACCACAGGTAAGTGTGGCGAGCTCACCAGGGCTAGTCCAGCAGACCCCAGCGAGGTGGGGTGGAGGATGGTCGTTCAGGGTTGTGGGGGTGTTGTTTGCAGAGGGGTGGCTTTGCTGCTGTGGGCCCTCCGTGGGCCACAGGTTGTCCACGGAGGAGGGGGCCCCACACCAGTTTACTGGGCTACCTCCCCACGTGGCAGAGGCACCCATCAGACACTGGAATGTACCAGCGGCAGCAGGAAAAGGCCCTTAGTGGCCATCAATTGGCCACATAAGGGCCTAATTGGCCTCTGGGTGGGAAGGTCATCCTCAGCCATTCCTGCCTCGGACTAAGTTCCAAGGTGTCAGGAAGGTGATGGGCACTCCGCCCCCTGCCTTCCCACGCAATGTTATGGGCCCCCCACCCGCCTCTGTTCCTGTCCTTAGGAGGGGTGCATCAAATTCAGCACAACCATGTGCTGATCCCAGCTTCCTACTTGCCTTTAAGGTATGTGGAGTACAAGTATCTGAGCTGGTGGCTGCGAGGGTCAGACCAAGTGACAGGGCCTCTTCATCAGTGCTGTGTTGTTGCTTTCTCTCTTCCTCCTGTGACTGCTGTGGCAGGGCAGGCAGCAGTTCCTGGGTGTCTGAAAGCAGCAAATCAGAAAGGGCAAGGTTGACCTGAGAGAAGGCTTTCAAAAGGGAATTGGATGATTATCCGAAGAGAAAAAAATTGCAGGGCCACAGGGAAAAGGCAAGAGAGTGGGACTAGCTGAGTAGCTCTTACCGAGAGCTGGCACAGACAAGATGGGCCGAATGGCCACCCTCTGCTGTAACCATTCTATGATTCTATGATTCAAGAAAAGCAAGGGGTCCATGGTCACACCATTTGCAGTTTGCTCATCATGCCAGATTGCAGGGTGAGGGTGAGCTGGGAGTTGAAAATGTGCATCAGGCAGGAACATAGCAGCCTCCTCAATGTTCTCAGTGAAGCCGGATGCCATGGGCTCTGTCACAGCCAGCACCATGATACGGAGAACCATCTCCTCCATAGGGCACAGGAAATGCAAGCGCCCTTGTCCCCCATCAGTTTTGCTCTGCTCCCTTCTATTGTTTGTCACCTTGTCCTGCAAGATTGCAGGAAGAATATTAGTGATTGTGTTGCACTGTGTTTGGTTGATGTGCCTGGCACAGCTGAATAGCTGGAGGCATGTGGAAGCAGCCGGAGCTGGATATGAGGCTTGCTTCATTGGCGTGTGTGTAAGGGTGAGGTGGACTATTTGGACTTCAGACGTGAGTCCTGAGTACCAGTGACTGCTGCTGGGTGAGTGATAAGGATGTGGTACATTGAGCAGCATGAGATACTGGTGGAGCGGTGGGTAGGAGATGTCATGTGACAATGTAGTCACTGACCTTGACCATTTGTGTGAGGCTATTAGACATTGTGTGGCACTGCTGCAGGTCCCCAAGTCCAGATGTCACAATTGACCTGCCCAACCACCTGCTCTGAATTCCTTCTCAGGGTCGTCCTTGATGGCCTCCTTGCCCCCTGCATAATCATGATGTCTCTGCTCCTGTCCACCTCCACCATTAAGGATTCTAGCAGCAACGCATCTGTCATCCTAGAGCCCTCTCTCTGCCCTGGTGTTCCATGTTCCTTGTTTAGAATTGCAGCAATAGTATTCAGCAGCAGCCTCGGTATAGCTTCTCTTTAATAGGGACAGACTGCCTTTAAGAAGAGAAGCCTGGCTGCACAAGGGGCTATTAGTAAAATGCTGCTCAGCTCCCTGCTGAATGCTCAGGCAGCCAGCAGTATGGGTCCCACTTGCTACAATCAGGTAAATGAGGTGGCAGCACCAAGTTGTTAGCGGAGGGGTGGACTTTGCTGCTGGGTTTGTTGGTTGCCTACCTCCACCACCCTAGGTGTGAGCAGGTCGTATATCAATACCCACTCTGCGCAAAAATAGCACCCACCATTTTGTAGCCCAATTTCTTTTAAAGCTGCTTATGAATTATCCTCCTGGATTGCTTGCAGCTGTGCCTTGGAGATTAATCTTTAATTCCTGGAGATTCCAAGGCAATCTGTCCAGGTTAGCAACCCTATCATCAATGCTTAGACTGACTCAGCCTAGGATTGATCCTTGATCCTTCATGCTTTGTGTGGCTCAGTAAGTTGTATGAACATGTTAAAAGACTGCCTCAGGAAGCCCTGGATCTAATCAGCATGCACAGCAAGGGAACATAGTCCAAATGCTGATCATTTTCACACCTTTGATTTCTTTCTCACAGATTAACATTGATTTTACGACACGGGAGGATATTACCAAAAACATCAGTGAGCCAACCCACTCCAGCTTTGACCTGGCACAGAAAGTAATCTACAGCCTGATGGCAAAAGACTGTTATCCCAGGTTCCTGAGATCTGACAGCTACCTGGAATTGGTAAACAAGACAGACAATGATCAATAGAAATGAAGCCATTCTTTTCCTGACATGTAGAACAAGCAGTGGGTAAACAATCCAGAAATAGTAGCTAGTTGCCAGCTGAACACTGAGAATATTGTAAGCAATTTAATACTGCCTAAATAGTTCAGGCTGATCTGAAATAATTAATGACAACAATTAATAAAGAAATGTTCCCAAGTGTTTAAACTGCTCAAATCCTAACGAAGAATGTTCACAGCGCATTTAGTTTCTTAGTTATTGTCAGAAGATTGAATGTCCCTGTGTTACTCTCCAAGACTGATCTAAACACTGAACTGGAGAATGGTATACCATGTTACTACTAATGTTGTCCTTATTTGGGATCAAAGTTTGAGCTTTGCTATTAAAAATTATAGAGCTCTAGCCAGAAACAATGAACAAAATATTTACACCAAAATAGTCTATAATTGATAAGTTAGAACAATAAGGTTCGATTACATCAATATTCAATTCTTGGTTAACTCATGAAAGGAATCCAAATTTCTTACATGAAAGAGATGATCACGCTGATCGTGAAAAGTGAATTCAGATCTATTGTGAAACTTTCTCATTGTGTATTTTCAAATAGTTTTCAGCATAATTTGAAAGGAAGTTGTCATAATTAGCATTGTAAAGTGAGATATTATTCATTATAGATGGCATTTTTCTCCCTATTTTATTTAAGTAGTTTTTTTTTACTTTCTACACTTATTTGTATAAGTTACAGTCACTGGACAAAAAAGAGAAGATCTAAGTAAAGGACTAGATTAAAGATATCGGGCAGGATTTTCCCGGCGCTGGGGTGGTGGGCTGAGAGGCGGGGGTGCGAGGAATCCAGTGGAGAGCCACATTGGGACGGCACAGCGATGTAGTCCCATCGTTAGGGAAGTTACCCAGTGGAGGGATCAGATGGTTAGCAGCTACCCACTAAATGGAGCTGGGAAGCCAATTTAAATAATTAACAACCCACTTCGGGTCCATTCCTCAGGAGCATGCCCCGCCACATGGGGAGGTTGCCAGCGTCATGGAGGCGGCTTCCCTGGGGCAGCCCGGGGGAGCCATTGGAGCTGGAGGTTCCATGGCCCAAAGAGGGGGCCACGGGCAGGGAAGGCAGCCCTGAGTCCACATTGGACCATCCGGAATGGCCTGCCTGCTCGGCCAGTCTGACCTTTAATTTAAAACTTACTTTTCTGAGGGCACATCCATTTCGAGGTACCCTCTTGATCGAGGTACCTGCCTCAACAGTGCCCACCTCTCCTAGTGGGCCTACCAAGGCTCTAGAGCTGCAGGCCCTCTAGGACCAGCAGCCACTACATCCTGCCCAGTGTCCTTAATTGGACAGTGAGCCCGGAGATGGCCAAATAGGAGGCCAGCTCTGGGAAAAAAGCTGAGCATTTCCCGCTGCTGGTAGTTGCGGGCTCCAGAGCCCTATTTTATCCTGACATCGGGGTCCTGAAGCCCATGGGGAAGTCCTGCCCATCCACTCCAAATTTGACAATACTGCATTTTAGGTGATTTGGGAGAGGAGGGCAACTCTCTTAATTGTCTATACATTTGATAGGGAAGAGGACTATCACAGACTCAGTACTAGTTCCCAACTGTCATTGACCACACAAACCATTTCCTACCATCACCAGCTATTATTAACTGTTGTCATGGTTTCCAGTTTTATCGCTGTAATAGTTACTTTTTAAGTGTTTTATAGTTTTAACGACAGAATAAAATCATGCTGCAAACTCAGATTGTTGTACTTGTTAGCTTTAATTTAAGTACTACTTGATTTTGTTCTAAGGCCCTGGTATTGATGGTAGCATTTTTGAACTGTAGTCAATAAACTGAATTAAGCTTTTGCGGTCCATTCAAGAAACACTGGTTTTGGGCAGGAGACTAACAGGACACTATGCAGAGAGGCCTGTGAGTTAAAATCTTCTGGACCTCATGCCGCCAAAGTCAAGACAATTTTCTGCCTGTCCACTCATCTATCGCCCCGAGTTAAAATCGGGATTAATATCACAGTAGCAGTTATAAGATGCACCATACATTCCTGTTAATCTTTGTTACATTTTCATCTATGTCTTACCACCTCTACTTCACTGAGTACACCCAGATTAGATGGTACTTAATCAGTTAATGACTCACTTTTTCTTCTCTTCCACTCTTTCCAACTTGGGTGGTTTCCTTCCTTTCATCTAGAGTTCTTACCTTTAAAAATAAATCATGCTCATCAATAACAAGAAAATTACAAAAACAAACTTTGTTTTAAAAATAAGCCATGAAATATTATATATTATACATAATAAGCAATATTTTGACAGTGGGGTTAAGACTGTTGTTGACAATCATGATCCTCCCGGTTCCGTAGTGCCCCCCCCCCCCCCCCCACCACACCGCCGCTGGGCGATGGGAAGTGAATTACAATATGTAAATGAGTGGGATGAATACATTTAAATAAACTTACCTTTACTCTTCCGGGCCTGCCACAATCCTCAGTGCGGCAGCTGTCACTCGCGTGCCTTCAATTCCCTATCTGGGCAAAACCAGCCTCACACTGGTGGGGAGGGGGGTGGAGTTAAGATTTTCAGGGAGGGGGTGTCAAATAAACTGGGTGTAATAAATGGGTGTAGAGGATTGTGGGAAGGGGTGAACTTTAAACTTTGCGCAGTCTATGGGGGAAGGTCAAAATTAAATGGTAAGTGTTTTGGGGGGAGAGGGGATGGGCAAATAGTTAATGTAATTGTTATTGGGGATGGTGGGAAAGGGGCATTAGAAATTTATCTGATAAATTTTGTGGGGGGTGTATCTTTAAAAATGTAAATATGCCGGCAGGGTTGGCTGCCCTTTAAAAAATGGTGCCAGCGCCTGTGCACAGGCAGCTGATGCCATTGCCAGCAACGGACAGCCCGCCCCCTCCATGTGATTGGGGGGGGGCGGGCCTCCCCAGCTATTTAAATGAGCTGCCGCGCAGGAGATTGCGGTGGCTCTTTGGCGTGCGGCGGCATGTACAGGCCGCCATCTATTGAGCTCGCCGCTGAGATTGGTGGGGGGCCCTTAAAATGCAGCCCTGTAAGTGTGTATGTGCACCGCAGACTTCATTTTGGACACCTGAGGGCTATCATAATGTCCAAAAAACAGATGCAATGGATCCAGATTTTGTGAAGTGCAGGTGTCTCACACATTGGTCCTCACTAAGCTTCGGGTAGGACAATTACTCCCAAAACACCCATGGCGGAAATGGCCTCCTGCTAAGAGCCATTTTCCCCCTACTCCTCCCCCCCCCTTGCCCTGCTGTGCGTTTCCTCTGCTCATTCTCCTCCAAGTCAGCCTATATTCCAAGGGGAATGTCTACTGATGCATCTACTGATACTGGGTGCAACTGGTTTGTGGTGAAGCCTTGAAGTCAGGACAAGGTCCTTTAGCATGTGCCACACCACTCCCTGTAGACTTTTGCAACTTTAAAGAACACTAGAAAGCACCAAACATATGTATAGTTGTAGCAAAAGCCAGAAGAAATCAATCAAAAATGAACCTAAAGGAATTTGTTGATCGGTTGAAAAAGCGCTGCTGGCAGGGCGGTAGTGGAGGTGGGGGGATGGGTGGGTGCTCCTTCCTGTTGCAGACAGTGTGTTCACTCCTGTGTAATTAAGAGACACCATTAGCTCAAATATGTGCACTTGTTCACAATTGCTGTGTGTAGCAACAGTGCAGCAAACTCTATTTAAGATGATAATGTAAATTGGCTTTGTGAACAAGAATGCATTTTGTTGGAGAATGTGCAAGATTTTGAAAAATAATTATGAAATATTTCCACTTGTTTTGGCTGAGTCTTACGTACTGTTGCCTCTTTAGAGATTATGATTTAATTTCATTTCTCAAATAATCTGCTGACCTGTACAAAACCAATACTTTTTGAAATTCACCAGTTGTCATAGCTACCACAATGTTTTCAGTCATGTTTTAGTTATTTATAAATGTTGTGCTCACAAGGGTGGGGAAACATAGAAGGCACGGAGAGAATGTTTTCCTTTTTAATTCATTCATGGGAGATGGGCGTCGCTGGCTAGGGCAGCACTTATTGCCCATCCCTAATTGCCCTTGAGAAGGTGGTGGTGAGCTGCCTTCTTGAACCGCTGCAGTCCATATGAGGTAAGTACACCCACAGTGCTGGAAGGAAGGGAGTTCCAGGATTTTGACCCAGCAACAATGAGGGAACGGCGATATAGTTCCAAGTCAGGATGGTGTGTGACTTGGGGGGGATCTTGCAGGTGGTGGTGTTCCCATGCATTTGCTGCTCTTGTCCTTCTAGGTGGTAGTGGTCATGGGTTTGGAAGGTGCTGTCTAAGGAGCCTTGGACCATTGCTGCAGTGCATCTTGTATATGATGCACATTGCTGCAACTGTGCACCAGTGGTGGAGGGAGTGAATGTTTAAGGTGTTGGATGGGGTGTCAATCAAGGAGGCTGCTTTGTCCTGGATGGTGTCAAGCTTCTTGAGTGTTGTTGGAGCTGCACCCATACAGGCAAGTGGAGAGTATTCCATCACACTCCTGACTTGTACCTTGTAGATGTGGACAGGCATTGGGGAGTCAGGAGGTGAGTTACTCGCCACAGAATTCCTAGCCTCTGACCTGCTCTTGTAGCCATGGTATTTATATGACTACTCCAGTTTCTAGTAAATGGTGATCCCCAGGATGTTGATAGCGGGGGTATCAGTGATTGTAATGCCACTGAATGTCAAGGGAAGATGATTAGATTCTCTCTTGTCGGAGATAGTCATTGCCTGGCACTTATGTGCCATTTATCAACCCAAGCCTAGATATTGTCCAGGTCTTGCTGCATATGACACGAGCTGCTTCAATATCTGAGGAGACATGAATGGTGCTGAACATTTTGCAATCATCAGAAAACATCCCCATTTCTGACCTTACGATTGAAGGAAGGTCATTGATGAAGAAGCTGAAGATGGTTGGGCCTGGGACACTACCCTGAGAAACTCTTGCAGTGATGCCCTGGAGCTGAGATGATTGACCTCAAACAACCACAACCATCTTCCTTTGCACTAGGTACGATTCCAACCATCAGAGAGTTTTCCCCCTGATGCCCATTGACTCCAGTTTTGCTCGGGCTCCTTGATGCCATACTCGGTCAAATGCTGCCTTGATGTCAAGGGCAGTCACTCTCACCTCACCTCTTGAGTTCAGCTCTTTCGTCCATGTTCGAACCAAGGCTGTAATGAGGTCAGGAGTTGAGTGGCCCTGGTGGAACCCAAACTGAGCGACACTGAGCAGATTATTATTAAGCAAGTGCTGCTTGATAACAATGTTGACGACACATTCCATCACTTTACTGATGATTGAGAGTAGACTGATGGGGCGGTAATTGGCCGGGTTGGATTTGTCCTGCTTTTTGTGTACAAGACAAACCTGGGCAATTTTCCATAGTGCTGGGTAGATGCCAGTGTTGTAGCTGTACTGGAATAGCTTGGCTAGGGGCGTGGCAAGTTCTGGAGCACAGGTCTTCCAGTACTATTGCCGGAATGTTGTCAGGCCCCATAGCCTTTACAGTATCCAGTGCCTTCAGTTGTTTCGTGATATCATGCGGAGTGAATCAAATTGGTTGATGACTGGCATCTGTGATGCTGGGGACTTCAGCAGGAGGCCGAAATGGATCATCCACTCAACACTTCTGGCTGAAGATTATTGCAAATGCTTCAGCTTTATCTTTTGCACTGATGTGCTGGGCTCTCCCATCGTTGAATAAGGGGATATTTGTGGAACATCCCCCTCCTGTTAGTTGTTTAATTGTCTACCACCATTCACGACTGGATGTAGTAGGACTGCAGAGCTTAGACCAGATCCATTGGTTGTGAGATCGCTTAGCTCTATCACATGCTGCTTTTGTTGTTTGGCATGCAAGTAGTCCTGGGTTGTAGCTTCACCAGGTTGACACCTCATTTTGAGGTATGCCTGGTGCTACTCCTGGCATGCCCTCCTGCAATCTTCATTGAGCCAGGGTTGATCCCCCGGCTTGATGGTGATGGTAGAGTGGGGGATATGCCGGGCCATGAGTTTACAGATTTGGCTGAGTACTATTCTGCTGCTGCTGATGGCCCACATCGCCTAATGGATGTCCACTTTTGCATTGCTAGATCTGTTCGAAATTTATCCCGTTTAGCATGGTGGTAGTGCCACACAACATGATGGAGGGTATCCTCAATGTGAAGACAGGACTTTGTCTCCACAACGACTGTGTGGCGGTCACTCCTACCAATACTGTCATGTGCAGATGCATCTGCAACAGGCAGATTGGGGAGGACGAGGTCAAGTATGTTTTTCCCTCACCAGCTGCCGCAGACCCAGTCTAGCAGCTATGTCCTTTAGGACTCACCCAGCAATCTTGCTACCAAGCCACTCTTCGGACATTTGAGTCCCCCAGCCAGAGTACATTCTGCACCCTTGCCACCCTCAGTGCTTCCTCCAATTGCTGTTCAACATGGAAGAGTATTTTTCATCTGAGGAAGGTTGTTTCCTTACCCATATTTGACCTTATGCCATGAGACCTCATGGGGTCTAGAGTCAATGTTGAAGACTCCCAGAGCAATTCCCTCCCACCTATATACCCTGTGCCACCACATCTGCTGGATCTGTGATGCTGGTGGGACAGGACATATCCGGGGATGGTGATGGTGTTGTCTGGGACATTGTTTGTAAGGTATGATTTGGTGAGTATGACTATGTCAGGCTGCTGCTTGACTAGTCTGTGGGACATCTCTCCCAACTTTGGCACAAGCCCCCAAATGTTAGTAAGGAGGACTTTGCAGGGTTGACAGGGCTGGGTTTACAGCTGTCGTTTCTGATGCCGAGTGGTCCGTCCAGTTTCATTCCTTAGTGACTTTATAGCAGTTTGATGCAAACTGGGTGGTTTTATTTTAATAAAAAAAAGTCAACAGATGAAACTCTCCGCCGAACAAAGGCGGTGGAGGGGTGCCACCACCCGGAAAACGGGACCTGGAACAAGCAGAGATCAGCAGCCGCCAGCCTCTCAATGGCTTGTTAGGCCATTTCAGAGGGCAGTTAAGAGTCAACCATATTGCCATGGGTCTGGAGTCACATGTAGGCCAGACCAGGTAACGACAGCAGATTTCCTTCCCTACAACAGTCGACAATGGTTTCATGGACTAGAACATTAGACTAGCTTTTTAAATTCCAGATTTATTAATTGAATTCAAATTCCACCTTCTGCGATGGTGGAATTCGAACCCATGTCCCCAGAGCAATATCCTGGGTTTCTGGGTTATTAGTCCAGTGACAATACTGCTATGCCACCATCTCCACCCAATTCCTCCATCACAACAGTGACTGCACTTCAAAAAAGTACTTCATTGCCTGTAAAATGCTTTAAGGCATCCTTTGGTCGTGGAAGGAGCTGTATAAATGCAAGTCTTTCTTCAATAGCCTCAGGCTTAGAAGTCTCTTGCACCGCCCAACAACTATTAACCAGACACTCCTCTACTGCACTAGCATGGCATTTCTATTCCTTACACTAATTACTATTAGCACCACTGGTTAGTTTTTTGTTGTGAACTCAACCTCGCACTGTCAAATTCTTGGATTCTTGGAAATCATGTGATCGCCTCAGTGACAATGATAAGCAGGATTCCTGGAAATCACATGACCCTAATTCCTTTAAAACATGTGATCCCTTATCTTTAGAGAAAAAAGGGGCTGTTTAATGGCTAGCGCTGCCCCTTGGTGTCTGTCAGTTTAAGAAACCAGTGAGAAAGTGATCACACGCACCTGAGACCAATCAAAAGAACAGGTGAGGGTTGTCTGGTTAGGGGTGTAAACTGGCAAGAAAGGGTTAAAAGAGTATGCCTGGTAGCCTTTGGCACACAGCTTCACAGAAGAAAGAAGTAAGAAGTAAGACCAGAGCAAGCGTTGACGTGTGTCCAAGCGGCTCCGGAGAGTTAAGGTCGTGTGTGACTGGTAAACGATTGCCTGGTTGTTAAGTGTAACTTTGTTACTTAATAAATCCTTTTAACTTGTTGCACTGGAACTAGTCTGCCAACTGTTTTGTCTTGTCAAGAACCCAAGTAAGGTTCAGAACTGCTCAGATCTTTTACAAGTCAGCATGTGTTCCACACATTGGACTTGAGTCAACCCACGTTCCAGAGGAGTGAGGGCGGTACTCTGATTGGTACACAGAGCTTTTTTCTTTTTTATGTTGCTTCTTGTTTTTCCAGTTCATCAGTAATGAGCCACTGCTGTACCTATTCTTAGAAAATACATTTGCCATATTTTAATCTAATTTCAGATTGTTGGACAAAATCAGGTTTATTGCAGCTTGCGTTTCCTCAGAGCAGTGCAGAAAAAAAAATGATTAAAATACAGCAAGTGTGCTTTCATTTTTGTCATTGTAATTTTGTTGAATTTAATCTTTCATCTAAAGCCACTTTATCTTTCTTCGCACAATGTAGCATTCTCTGTGCATGTCCACACACAGCCAAACGCCATTAATGGTGTTGTCAATGCCTTTTATTGGTCCATAAGCCCAATAGATGGACTTCAGTACTAAAGTGAATAAACATCCGCACACAAGTGAATGGTCATCCAATAAGCTGCATTAAGCTGTCAAGTTCACTCCCTTCCTGATATTAATGGATTTCTGTAACCCTGATATCAGTGGAATATTAAGGGAGTTTTAAAACCTTATCATTCCAAAAGCTAACAAGACAAACATTGTTGCTCTGATAATGAAGGTACATCGACCATGGTCAGGTCATGTGGAGCGAATGTCTAACGAACGATTCCCAAAGCAAAGCAAAATACTGCAGCTGCTGGAAACCTGAAATAAAAGCAGAAAAAGCTGAAAATACTCAGCAGGTCAGGCAGCATTTGTGAAGACAGAAAGAGATTTGGCATTTCAGGTCAATGACCTTTGATCAGAATTGTTTTTTACTATTGATGTAGTCCTAATAATGCATGCACAACACAGCTAGAATCCGGATTTGATAGAGGGTGGCTGGCTGAAAGTTGCGTATGCCATCAGGCTGTGCATTACTTAAGACATTTTCACATTTTTCTTTCCGGACATAACCCATGGCCAAAATATGCACACAACAAATCTGATTATAGTGGGTTTTATTCATGAACAGAAGTCTTTAAAAAATATTTGAAAAGTAAAGGAAATATCAAACCATTATTCTCATCAGGGTAGAGATCCAATGAGTGAAGAAGGTGGTCCATCAAAGCACAGGGAGACGGGTGAGGTGTCTTTCGTTGATTGATGTGTTCATTCGTCCTTGAAGAACACTGAAATGATCATTGGTTGCAGTCGAATCTTATACAACAACCACAACTTGCATTTATATTGTGCCTTTAACATAGTAAAATGTCCCAAGACGCTTCAGAAACAAGTTATCAAATACGTTTTGACACCGAGGAGATATTAGGGCAGGTGACCAACAGCTTGTTCAAAGAGGTAGGCTTTAAGGAGTATCTCAAAGGAAGAAAGAGAGAAAGAGAGGTGGAGAGGTTTTAGGGAATTTCAGAGCTTAGGGCCTTAGCAGCTGAAGACAGAGCCACCAATGGTGGAGTATGATGCTCAAGAGGCCAGAATTGGAGGAGCGCAGATATCTTAGATGATTATAGGGCTGGATGAAGTTATAGATGTAGTGAAGGGAGAAACCATGGAGGAATTTGGAAACAAGGATGAAAATTTTAAAATCGCAGTGTTACTTGACTGGGAGCCAATGGAGATCAGAGAACACAACACAAGAAGACAAGAAATAGGAGCAGGAGTAGACCATATGGCCCATCAAACCTGCTCCACCATTCAATACGATCATGGCTGATCTTAGAATTCAACTCCACTTTCCCGCCCGCTCTCCATATCCCTTGATTTCCTGAGAGACCAAAAATCTGTCTATCCCAGCCTTAAATGTATTCAACGCTGGAGCATCCACAATCTTCTGGGGTAGAGAATTCCAAAGATTCACAACCCTTTGCGTGAAGTAATTGCTCCTCATCTCAGTTTTAAATGATTGGCCCCTTATTCTGAGACTGTGTCCCCGTGTTTTATATTCCCCGATCAGTGGAAATAATCTCTCAGTGTCTACCCTATCCAGCCTCTTCAGAATTTTGTATGTTTCACTGAGATCACCTCACATTCTTCTAAACTCCAGAGAATACAGGCCCAATTTACTTAACCTCTCATCATAGGACAACCCCCTCATCCCAAGGACCAATCTAGTGAACCGTCGCTGCACTGCCTCCAATGCAAGTATATCCTTTCTTAAATGTGGAGACCAAAACTGCACACAGTATTCCAGATGTGCTTTCACCAAAACCCTGTACAACTGTAGCAATACTTCCTTTGTCCTGTACGCCAATCCCCTTGCAATAAAGACCAATGTGCCATTTTCCTTTCTAATTGCTTGCTGTATCTGCATGCTAACTTTCTGTGTTTCTTGTACATGCACACCCAAGTCTCTTTGAACATCAACACTTACAAGTTTCACACCTTTTAAAAAAATTCTGCTTTTCTATTTTTACGACCAAAGTGCATAACTTCACACTTCCCTACATTATACTCCATCTGCCATCTTGTTGCCCACTCACTTAACCTGTCTATATCTCTTTGCAGCCTCTCTTTGTGTCCTCCCCAAAGCTTACCTTTCCACCTACCTTTGTATCATCAGCAAACTTACTTACATTACTCTCTGTCTCTTCAGCTAAGTCATTAATATAGCCCAGCACTGATCCTTGCGGCACTATACTACTCTCTGCCTGCCAACTTGAAAATGCCCCGTTTATACCTACTCTTTGCTTCCTGTCTGTTAACCAATCATCTATCCATATTACCCCCAACTCCATGAGCCCTTATCTTGACAATTAACCTTTTGTGTAGCACCTTATTGAATGTCTTTTGGAAATCCAGGTATACTACATCTACTGGTTCCCCTGTATCTACTCTACTTGCTACATCCTCAAAAAACTCAAATAAACTGTTCAAACAGGACTTTCCTTTCGTAAAACCATGTTGACTTGTTCTAATCATACTGTGCTTTTCTAAGTGCATTGTTAAGATGATGTTAGGCTAACTGGACTGTAGTTCTCTGTTTTCTGTCTTCCTCCTTTCTTGAAAAGGAATATAACATTTGCCAACTTCCAATCTGATGGCTGATGGGACCATTCCCGAATCTAAGGAATTTTGGAAAATTATAGCTAGCACATCCACTATATTTACAGCTATCTCTTTTAGAAACCAAGGGTATAAGCCATCAGGGAGAGTACAGGGGTGATGGGTGAACGGGATTTAGTGCAGGTTAGGACACAGAGCTTTGGATGACCTCAAGTTTGCAGAGGGTAGAATATGGGATACTAGTGAGGAGTGTGTTGGAATTTTTGAGTCTAGAGGTTACAAGGGCATGGATGAAGGTTTCAGCAGCAGATGAGATAAAGCTGGAGCAGACTCAGGCGATGTTACAGAGGTGGAAACTCCTTTACCAAAATGGCATCTTGTGCTAAATGTGGGCTAAAACATAAAACCCAACCTTAGTCACCTCCGAGGTTCTTTAATGCCTAAAGTACCTGGGGAAAATTGCCCCCAATGGGCCTGTATTACGCCAGTTAATGTTAAATTACATCAACTTCTTGCACTCTCACTTCTATTTCTTATCACATTTTTAATATCTCTCTGTGCTGTGTTAATTGCATAGTAAATGAGTGTTAATTGTACTCAGGTGATGTGCATTAACTGGGGATTCACGTGTGCTCCTATACATAGAAGCAGAGAGGGGTCAGTTAGCTAGATGGCTAGAATGTGGTGCAGAATAATGCCAACAGAACAGGTTCAATTCCCCTACCGGCTGAGGTAGTTCTTGGGGCCTGCCTTCTCACCTTGCCCCATAGTGATGTCATGACACAAGCCATGATTAGCAACCCTCAGAAGATATGGATGCTACATTGAGAAAGAGATACATTTATCACAACCTTCAGTATAAAGAGGTCTGGTAAATACAGGGATGTGCATTATCTGACAAGGAACTGAATTCTTTCCCATTTCATGGAGAACAATTATATATAGGAGCAGACTAAAACCGGGTTTGGAAGTGTATGTTTGTAACGTGTGCGATTCTATGAATGAAAGCTTACGAAGTGTGTAAATATTAGGCTTCTGTGCCTGGCTATCTGAAATAGAAGACCTTGTGCCATCCCAAAACCTATTCCCAGTCCCTGCCAAAGCTGCTTTTCAGTGCCGTCCTATGAAGTGTGCAAGAGCAATCCAAAGTTACTCACCTGCCAGTTTGCCCTCTCTCCTCTCCCTTGTAGGGACACATCTAGTCCTTGTTCTGCAACTCTACCCGGTAGTCTCCAGAATGATATCAATGGTTTGGTTGAGTGGGCAGAAAAATGGCAAATGGAATTCAATCCAGAGAAGCGTGAGGTAATACATTTGGGGAGGGCAAACAAAGCAAGGGAATACACAATAAACGGGAGAATATTGAGAGGGGTAGAAGAAGTGAGAGACCTTGGAGTGCATGTCCACAGGTCCCTGAAGGTGGCAGGACAGATAGCTAGAGTGGTGAAGAAGGCATATGGAATGCTTTCCTTTACTGGCCGAGGTATAAAATACAAAAGTAGGGATGTAATGCTGGAACTGTATAAAATACTAGTTAGGCCACAGCTGGAGTACTGCGTACAGTGGTGACCACATTACAGGAAGGATATAATTGCTCTAGAGAGAGTACAGAAGAGATTTACAAGAATGTTGCCAGGTCTTGAAGGTGCAGCTATAGGGAAAGATTGAATAGGCTAGGGTTGTTTTCCCTAGAATAGAGGAGGCTGAGGGCTGATTTAATAGAGGTGTACAAAATTATGAGGGGTCTAGATAAAGAAGGCAGGAAGGACCTGTTTCCCCTAACGGAGTGGTCAATTACAAGGATGTATAGATTTAAAGTGATTTGTAGAAGGATTAAAGGAGACATGAGGAAATATTTTTTCACCCTGAGGGTGGTGGATGTCTGGAATTCACTGCCAAGAATGGTGGTGGAGGCAGAAACCCTCAATTCTTTTAAAAGGTACCTGGACATGCACCTGAAGTGCTGTAACCAACAAGGCTATAGACCAGGTGCTGGAAGATGGGATTAGATTGCAGCTAGTTTGTTTGGCCGGCACAAACACGACGGGCTGAATGGTCTCCTTCTATGCCGTAATTGTTCTATGGTTCTATGGTTCGAGAACAGCTGAGCTGAAAAACCAGGCATTTGGAGATCACAGACAAAAAAAAATGTTGGGCTGCTGCAAGTTTAATGGAAACAGGTGTTGTGAATGGGTAGAAGGCTCTTTTCTCGTTCACTCCCAAGCTTCAAGTACATAATTCTTTATTTTCTTCTTTTGTCCTCTCTCCTTCAACCTCAGATCATTCTTTTTCTGGGTCTCAAATCTGTGGAACTGCAAACCTCCGTCTAATCTTCCCTCCCTCCTACAGCATATTGACTTCTCAAACCCAAGCTTGTGTCACCCAATAACAGCAACTTCATCTTCTATCCTATTTTATTTAAAACTTTAGTGGTATTCTTTAGCACGGTCATGAGCCTTTTTGCCCTGACTTTTCAATTATAAAAACAAATTGCATTATAATAATGCAAATTCTACACAATTTATTGGAAGGAACAGGATTGATGAATTAAATGGGTTCTTTTCACTCTATAGTGTCTTTTTATTGTTAAAAAATCATGGCCATGACCCACTGCATAATTTAGTTCCTTTTTTTAAGATCACTTGACTTTGAAATGAGGCCTAGTCACAAGAGAGCACTGCACCAAACAGTAAACAGTACGATAGTGACTGCTCATGAGATGTAATGAGGAAGGAAGTGAGGTTTTGATCCAAATGATACTCTGAGTCAAGAAAGACCTTTCAATGTACAAAACATACTTCGGTGGGGATAACCATTTTAAAGTGATCTCATTCTGTAAAACACATGTGCACTTACCTTTGCATCTTCCACCCCAGTGGGCAGAGAAGAAGGAGAACATGTGTGTGGCTTTCGGTTTTCAATTTAAATAATGTATAATTGAACTTTTACTTGAGTGCATAAAGGGCCAATTTTAACCCTCTCCCCATTCCCACCCAATGAGAATGTTGTGTGATGGCGGCGAGAGGAGTGGGGAATTAGCGTCACATTCCTGTGCACTTCCCCACCCCAACGTTTTCACATGCCTGAATTCAGCCACGGGATGACTTCCTGCCTCAGGCCATTGAGAACACACGCTATTACAACCACAGGCCCAACTATGGCCTGGAACGTTTCCAACTGGCCACTGAAATTTGATGGTAACAAGGGTCCTTGCTCTGGAGGCCCCAGTAACTGACTTTAAAAACATTTGAAAAAGAAGCTTTGGGCCTCTCCTTCCCTGGGCTGCACACCCCTCCTCCAGTTGCAGACTTGTCAACCACATACTCACGCCAGACACTAACCCCCAACACCACCACCGCCCTACTCTCCACCGGCCCCCACTCCCACAACCCCAAATCCATAACTCACCTTGCCAGGGACCGTTTTGTTTCCACAGGTCTTCGTCTGCGGTTTCACACCCACCATCCCACCTCCTCTCAACAAATCATGACTTCCTCCCAGGAGTTCAATACTTAGCTGGCCTGTATTGGCTTTCCCCAATCATCAGAGTAATGACTCAGTGGTGACACACTCTCCCCTATCACCCACACGAAAGTTGATTGATAGCTTGACACACGCGAGTGATAGCTGAAACTGTGTCATGTATAAAAGTATCGAGTGTGAGTAACCTCCGGCAATCCTGACAATCTATCCGCCGGTCAGAAAAAGGCACAGTGATCAAGTTTAAAAATAAATTAAAATGAAAAGTATAAAGTTAGAATTGACCTGTAAAGTAGTAAGAAACGCACTAAGAATTTCAATTTAACTGCAAAATAGGGACAAAATATGTGGAAAGACTGGGACACTTCTCTTTGAGAACAGAGAAGTTTAGGTGAGATTAAGGGGAAGTGTTCAAAATTACAAAGGGTTTGACAGCAAATAAGGAGAAACTCTTTCCACTGGCAGGAGGGTTGGTAACTAGAGGACACAGATTTAAGGGCACTGGCAAAAGAACCTGGGGGTGGAGAAGGAATTTTTTTTTATGCAGCAAATTGTTATGATCTGGAATTCACTGCCTGAAAAGGCAGTGGAAGCAGATTCAATAGTAACTTTCAAAAGGGAGTTGAATAAATGCTTGAAAAGGAAAAAGTTGCCAGGCTGTGGGGAAAGAGCAGTGAAGTGGGACTAAATGCATAGCTCTTTCAAAGAGCCAGTACAGGCAAGTTGGGCCAAATGACCTTCTATGCTGTAAGATTGCATATACTAAGATATAAAAGCACTTGCAATAAAATAGCATCCACTAACTGAACAGTGACAGATAATCTGCTATACGTTCCACATATTGTGGACAATTTTACTCCCGGCCCCTATGCTATTGGGCCTTCAATGAAGGAGGAATTCCGTCCGCTCATGGCTGCGGCTCTGACCCCAGGGTTCATTTGAATATGTTGGGTAGGCTTTTGCGAAGATCGCACCAAGGTCGGGAGGCTCACATTGGGGTGGAGGGGCCGGGTGGGTTGGAATCTTTACTGCAGTAATGGAGCATGACAAGCAGTCTCAGGGTAGCTGAAGAAACATTTTCTTTTTATAATTCTTTTAAGAACTTGGAGGCATTGGTACACCAACTGACAGCCCTGTTATCAACAAGACATCCTTGGGGCCTCTGAAAAGTGAAACCCTCCTCCTTTTCCCATGCTATAGCAATGATACGCGCCAGGTCTGTAATATTCCTAGTGCCCAGTGTTGAAGCAGCAGACCTTGTAGCGTGGGTGGAAACAGCTGTCTACTGGAGTAGTGCTAGCAGGAAATCTATTTCTTTAATTCGAAGCATTGTCGGCAACTCAAAGAACTGTCATGCCAACCTACTTTGTTGTATGATAATTTTCTTTAATTCTCTGACTGGAGATCTGAATTTATATTTTTGAAGAAATTTAAGAGAGAACAGCTAAAAGGATGACTTTGCTAGTATCGTAAGAGGACCACCTGGTTTGCAACACTGTATCCTACATTGCAAGCCCTGTGAGGAGGGAGACGAAATGTCTGCTCAGTCCCCAGCAAGAACCAAGATCCAGGAAGTTTAATGGAACTATTTGTTCTGTTTCTTTTAGCAAGAAGGAATACTGCTAACTACTACACTCAAATTACTGAGTGACTGTCATGTGACAAGCCCTTCCCCCCCCCCTCCCCCCTCTGTAGTTTTTAAGCTTGTGTTTCTCTACAGCAGCAAAGAGAAGCTTCGCGATTCTGGCACGTGCAGACCCAAGTGGGGGCCCCTCTCTCTATCTCTCTCTCTCTCCATTTCAGCTTACAAGCTTCGAACTCTGCCTGTTGACTGACCACTTTTGCATACTCCGGCTACAATCAGAAACCCCATTGGAGGAAATCAGCCGCATCGCTGTCTCCAACAGACCCACTGAACCAGTCATCTACCTCTTCAAACTAAAAGCCTCAGGACCACTGAATTCAATGAGAAACCAGCTGAATCACCAAATGCCACAGATTGTATATCCCTTTTTTTGATGGACATTAATTCAACCAAGTTGGCGTGCAGTTTATTATTTTCATTAGTTCAGTTTAGGTACAATAAAGTTAACCTCTTTCTTTGTTAAACTCAAGAAAACCTGTCTGATTGTTTCTTTTTATGATCATGGCAAGTAAGCAATCAAACACCTACTGAATTGACCAGTACATCCACTTTAAGAACGAATTAAACCTGTTGTGGTCAAACAAGGAGAGGGAAAAGAGGGGAGCCCTTTGACCCCTCCTCATTTGACCATAACAGAACACAATAGGTAATAAACTACAAAAGGTATTTCCTTATAACCACACTTACCTCATTATGGACCTATTCTGTATAGAACACAAGGGTAAATTTTCAACTGCAATGCTCCTGTAATGGAACTGCCTCACGCACCCCTCAACGGGAAGCTGCCCATCTACAGCCAGTCCCCGTCAGTTAGTGGGAATCCATGACCGGGGGAAGGGGAAGGCTCTGGCCATGTTAGAGAGGGGGTAGCCCGGCATAATGGAGGCCTAAGGCTTCCCTATGGGACCAGAGCTGGTCCTCCTGGCCTACGAGAAAGGTTAAAATAAAGCATTTAAACTTACCTTCCCTGGGCCTCAGGATCTGGCTCCCAGCTCCCGGGAGACAGCTTGGCTTGAAATTGCAGATTGGATATGAATGGTATCATCAGACCCGATCTACATATTTAAAACTGGAGCCTGCTTCCTTCCTGCAGGTGTCCTGCTCGCCTGTAGAAAGGAGCAGGTTAATGTGGGGGCATGACAGGAAGGCAGCGGGGCCAACGAGGCTAAGTGACTAACCTTATTTTAATTGCCCCCATCCAGTTTCTGTCAGTCAGAGGCAGTTAAAATTGAGGTCGAGCTGTCAGCCTCGGTTCAGTGTTCTTTTTTTATTTGTTCATGGGATGTG
Organism: Heterodontus francisci; assembly: GCF_036365525.1. Lineage (NCBI taxonomy): Eukaryota > Metazoa > Chordata > Chondrichthyes > Heterodontiformes > Heterodontidae > Heterodontus > Heterodontus francisci. Next base: position 92,538,219 of record NC_090378.1, on the reverse strand, counting down.
GGGATTGTAGGCCAGGCCAGCATTTATTGCCCATCCCTAACTGCCCTTGAGAAGGTGGTGGTGAGCTGCCTTCTTGAACCGCTGCAGTCTGTGTGGTGGTGGTGCACCCACAGTGCTGTTATGAAGGGAGTTCCAGGATTTTGACCCAGCGACAGTGAAGGAACGGCGATATAGTTCCATGTAAGGATGGTGTTGGTGTTCCCATGCATTTGTTGCCCTTGTCCTTCTAGGTGGTAGAGGTCACGGGTTTAGGTGCTGTCTAAGGACCCTTGGTGAGTTGCCACAGTGCATCGTGTAGATGGTACACACTGCTGCCGCTGTGCGTCGGTGGTGGAGGCAGTGAATGTTTGAGGATGGGGTGCCAATCAAGCGGGCTGCTTTGTCTTGGATGGTGTCGAGCTTCTCGAGTGTTTTTGGAGCTGCACCCATCTAGGCAAGTGAAGAGTATTCCATCACACTCCTGACTTGTGCCTTGTAGATGGTGGACAGGCATTGGCGAATCAGGACTTGAGTTATTCGCCACAGGATTCCTAGCCTCTGACCTGCTCTTGTAGCCACAGTATTTATATGGCTACTCCAGTTCAGTTTCTGGTCAATGGTAACCCCCAGGATGTTGATAGTGGGGGATTCAGCAATTGTACTGCCATTGGATATTCAGGGCAGATGGTTAGATTCTCTCTTGTTGGAGATGGTCATTGCCTGGCACTTGTGTGGCGCGAATGTTACTTGCCACTTATCAGCCCAAGCCCGGATATTGTCCAGGTCTTGTTGCATTTCTACATTGACTGCTGCAGTATCTGAGGAATCGCGAATGGTGCTGAACATTGTGCAGTCATCAGCGAACATCCCCCCTTCTGACCTTATGATTGAAGGAAGGTCATTGATGAAGCAGCTGAAGATGGTTGAGCCTAGGACACTACCTTGAGGAACTCCTGCAGTGATATCCTGGAGCTGAGATGGTTGACCTCCAAAAACCACAACCATCTTCCTTTGCGCTAGGAATGACTCCAACCAAAGAAGATCTTTCCCCCTGATGCCCATTGACTCCAGTTTTGCTATGGCTCCTTGATGCCATAGTCGATCAAATGCTGCCTTGATGTCAAGGACAGTCACTCTCACCTCACCTCTTGAGTTCAGCTCTTCTGTCCATGTTTGAACCAAGGCTGTAATGAGGTCAGGAGCTGAGTGGCCCTGGTGGAACCCAAACTGAGCGTCACTGAGCAGGTGATTGCTAAGCAAGTGCCGCTTGACGGCACTGTTGATGACTCCTTCCATCACTTTACTGATGACTGAGAGTAGACTGATGGGGCAGTAATTGGCCAGGTTGGACTTGTTCTGCTTTTTGTGTACAAGACATACCTGGGCAACTTTCCACATTGCCAGGTAGATGCCTGTATTGTAGATGTACTGGAACAGCTTGGCTAGGGGCGCAGGAAGTTCTGGAGCACAGGTCTTCAGTACTATTGCCGGAATATTGTCAGGGCCCATAGCCTTTGTAGTATCCAGTGCCTTCAGCTGTTTCTTATATCACGTGGAGTGAATCGAATTGGCTGAAGTCTGGCATCTGTGATGCTGGGGACTTCAGGAGGAGGCCGAGATGGATCATCAACTCGGCATTTCTAGCTGAAGATTGTTGCAAATGCTTCAGCCTTATCTTTCGCACTGATGTGCTGGGCTCCCCCATCATTGAAGATGGGGATATTTGTGGAGCCACCTCCTCCAGTTAGTTGTTTAATTGTCCACCACCATTCACGGCAGGATGTGGCAGGATCAGCTTGGATCTGATCCGTTGGTTATGGGATCGCTTAGCTCTGTCTATCGCATGCTGCTTTTGCAGTTTGGTACACAAGTAGTCCTGGGTTGCAGCTTCACCAGGTTGAAACTCATTTTGAGGTATGCCTGGTGCTGCTCCTGGCATGCCCTCCTGCACTCTTCATTGAACCAGGGTTGGTCTCTTGGCTTGATGGTATTGGTAGAGTGGGGGATATGCCGGACCACGAGGTGACAGATTGTGGTTGAGTACAATTCTGCTGCTTCTGATGGCCCACAGCAACTCACGGATGCCCAGTTTTTCATTGCTAGATCTGTTCAAAATCTATCCCATTTAGCATGGTGGTAGTGCCACACAACACGATGGAGGGTACCCTCAATGTGAAGACAGGACTTTGTCTCCACAACGACTGTGAGGTGGTCATTGCTACCAATACTGTCATGGACAGATGGATCTGCGGCAGGTAAATTGGTGAGGACAAGGTCAAGTATATTTTTCCCTCTTGTTGGTTCCCCCACCACCTGCCACAGACCCAGTCTAGCAGCTATGTTCTTTAGGACTCGGCCAGCTCGGTCAGTAGTGGTGCTACTGAGCCACTCGTGGTGATGGGCATTGAAGTCCCCACCCAGAGTACATTCTGCTCCCTTGCACTCTCGTTACTCTTGCTGAGTCAAATATTTGTGGGTTCAAACCCCACTTTAGTGTCTTGAACTCAAAGTCAAGGCTGACACTTCAGTGCTGAACTGAGGGAGCACTGCACTCTCAGGGGTAATTAAAACTTCACAGCGCCCATCTGAAACTTTGCCCCCAACACTCCAGCCTACATAACCCACCCCTGTTAATAGCCAAGCCAAAGTGTTTGGAGCAGATCCACAGATTTCCCAGGCAGAAGTCACATTCAGATAAATGCATCCAGATGCAGCAAGACCTGGGCAATATCCAGGTTTGGGCTGATAAATGGCAAGTAACATTCACACCACACAAGTGCCAGGCAATGACCATCTCCAACAAGAGAGAATCTAACCATCTCCCCTTGATGTTCAACGGCATTACCATTGCTGAATCCCCCACTATCAACATCCTGGGGGTTACCGTTGAACAGAAACTGAATTGGATCAGCCACATAAATACTGTGGCTACAAGAGCAGGTCAGAGGCTAGGAATTCTGTGGTGAGTAACTCACCGCCTGACTCCTCAATGCCTGTCCACCATGTGATGGAATACTCTCCACTTGTCTGGATGGGTGCAGCTCCAACAACACTCGAAAAGCTCAACACCATCCAGGACAAAGCAGCCCGCTTGACCGGCACCCATTCACCACCTTCAACATTCATTCCCTTCACCACCGACGCACAGTGGCAGCAGTGTGTACCATATATAAGAAGCACTACAGAAACTCATCAAGTCTCTTTCGACAGCATCTTCCAAACCCGCAACCTCTACCACCTAGAAGGACAAGGGCAGCAGGTGCATGGGAACACCGCCACCTGCAAGTTGCCCTCCAAACCACATACCATCCTGACTTGGAACAATATCACAAAATACTGGAACTCGCTTCCTAACAGCACATCCCAAGGACTGCAGTGGTTCATGAAGGCAGCTCATCACCACCTTCTCAAGGGCAATTAGGGATGGGCAATAAATGCTGGAATAGCCAGCGATGCCCGCATCCCCTGAACAAACACAAAAAAAACCTGAAGGTTCATTACAGTAACTGTTTAGGAACTATACTTGTGCAGGCAAATGTTGTTTTGAATCCTGTGAATGTCTATCTAATAAAATGCAGTTACAAGAAAAATACACTTTTAATGTTTTTTTCCTGGTCCACCTCCAAAGGGACTTGTGCTTTACTGTCGCTGTGTTGCAAAGCAGCATTGCACGGAGACCGACCGTCAGGCTGAAGCCAGTGGTGACAGGGCAAAGGAGCAACTCCGTGGAAGTGAAGGATCCACCTGAAAGAACTGTAGTTACGTTCATATTGAGCGTTCATGCAGAAAAAATATCTTTGATTTTGCTTTGACATTCTGAAGAATTGTCCAGCATAAGGCACTGCCTTCAGTAGAGGAGCTGCAAAGCAAAAAAAAAAATGAACAAAGAAAACATTTCATTGCTGAAGTAAAATGACAGATAACCATCAACAGCTGCAAAGATAGAATTCAGCAAAACAGGGGCAGCACGTGTCATGAAATCCCCTTTAAACTGTCATGTGACTGTTATTCCCCTGATCGTTGATAGTTTTGCAGCAGACCAGCACATGAGCGCATACATTGACACCTTTTACTCAACAGCGTCTCTGTGGTATTCACCAGACTTCCCACTTTACAACATGCACCTGCTTTGGGGGCCTTGAAGGAAACCACAGAGTGCAAATGAAAAGAAATCTTCAGTTTCTCAATTACACCAATTTCCTCACAACTAAAGAAAAACAATGCAGTGCCAAACGGTTCACAGGTGGCACTGTGTTTCCCATAAAATTAACGTAACTAATTCCAGAACATCTTGCTGCCTGACATCAATCTTCAATCACTTCAGACAGGGTTTTAGTCGGCTCATTTTCAAGGTAGAAACCCAATCTCATGGAATAGCTACACTCAGATACCAAAAGAATAGATTCGAGTTTTACCAGCGAAATACAGCCAGCGTCTGAGGTGGGGGCAACGAAAAACGATATTGGCTCGGGCCCCCAACAGCATCATGCCTGAAAGCCATTTAAAGTGCGGCAGATGGCAAGCAAGATGGGAACTTTGTTCTCCATCCAACTGAGGCCAATTAAGGTATTTGGAAATCCAATTGACTTCCATTTTCGTGCCCCGCAACATCTTACAGGATGCACAGGCCACATGGGGAGTTGGAGCCTCAGCAGCTTTAAATAGTGGCAACGGGCCAGCAGACAAAGGGGCCTGAAGGACTTGGGCTAGTGAGCTTGGGCTTAAGTTAAAGGGGAGTGAAATTTGAAGGGCAGAAATTATTGGCTGACTTATGCCCACTTTAGCAAGTGAACGTCCTGGCAGGGCCATCTTGGAAGAGATTTCTAAGAAGGAGTTGGGATTGCGTGTCCCCTCAGCAATTACTAGAAAGGTGCCCCCGTTATATATTCAACACACAGGTGGCATAGGCATTGTCCATTCCGGAGGAGGCTCCTCCAAGGAGGAGGAGATCCAAAGAAGAGGGAGAGGCAGGCAGGCGGCCAAGGACAACAGTGACCTGCTGTCAAGGGGAGGGGCAGAAGGCCACAGAATGGACCAGGCACAAAAACCTGTGAGGAGATGAGGCTAGCCAGTAGGCAACCGGCAGTGAATGACCTTCCTCCAGATGTCAGAGTGCTATTGTCTCCTCCGGCTGTGCCTGTCCTGAGAGACAGTGACATCTCTGTGTGAGATGATGGCAGCAGAGGTCAGCTCCAATTGCGTGAGTGGCCATCCGATGCCAGTGGCTCTAAAGGTCACAGTTAACCTTAACTTCAATGCCTCAAGCTCATACCAGGCTGCCACTGGAGACGTGTGGCATCTCCCAATCAGCTGCACATTACTGCATCAAAGTTGTAGCTCATGCCCTCTTCAAGTTTACAAACCGATGCCGACAGTCAGGCCGAGAAAGCCGGAGGCTTCAGCGCCATTGCTGGATTTCCCGTGGTCCCAAGAATCACTGACTGCACACGTGTGGCCATCAGGGCTTCCACAGGCCAACCAGGGGCCTTCATCAACCAGGAAGGATTTCACTCCTTCAACATTAAACTTCTCTGTGACCACCGCCAGTGGATATTGAAGGTGTGTGCTCATTATCCTGGGGCCAGTCACGCTGTTTACATTCTCTGGCATTCCCAAGTACCACAACTTTTAACATACCCCGCCCACCCCCACCTCGTGCACCTGCATGGATGGATACTTGAGGGCAGGGGTTACCCAATGTTACAACTTCAGTGAGACTGTTAACATTAAAGCTCAAAATATGAACTCTGCAGACCAATTTAAAGAATTACCCGACAAGATTTCACATTTTAAGACTTTTATTATAACAACTAAACTAAAAATCACCATTAACTAAACAGTATTTTGTAAGTAGCTAATACTCTGAATTACAGAGAAAGGTATTTTGTTCACTTACTAAAACATTTGAAAAGCTCACACCACATTTATACATTACAAAGTCCTCCTTGAAGTGAATTCTTTGCAGCAAAAAGTCCCAAACTCCTCCCAGTTGCAATGGGTTGGGTCTCCCAGACCTTCTCAAAGTCAATGTCCTCTTTGCTTACTTCTTCCAAGCAGTTTCGACCTGATCTTCTGTGAACAAGGCGATCTCTGGTTATCCTGCTGGTCTTTTCCCTCTCCGCAAACCTCAACTTTCAAATCAGGTTCAAGTCTTCGCAGCCTTTCGCTGTATCAGTGTTCCAAGAGTAGGTGTTTCCTCTCTCTCTCCTGAGACTGCCCCGCTGGTTGTTGTCTTCCGGTCTTCCTTATGACCTACAGATTTCTCAAAGTCTGGTGAATTTATCCAGAATTAAAATATCAATATTCATTTTCTTTTTCAATATGCATGGCGCATAAGTTTGACCACAGCAGAACCATCCAGGCCTTCCTTTGTTTCCAGGTGTTAGTAATTGCAACTCGTATTTGCATTTTCAGAGTCATTGGCTCCTTGTTTATGATCTGAGAGTCTGGGAAAGCAAAACCCATTAATAACCTTGCATTTTCTGCTTTTCAGAGGCTCTTTGATCAGGGTTCCTTGTTGTCTTGGTAACCAAGATTCCTGTCTTGTCTTTCAGCAGACTTGATGTGAGGTCATATGTTTCCTCTGACTTCATCTTACACTATGTCAAAAACCATAGTTCTTAAAACATAATCAAGCTACAAAGTCCAGCATTCACAACACTCGCTGAAGAGATGGCTGATGACACCAGTGAGGAACCAAGGCAAAGGACGCTACAACATGAACCACGCGATGACAGACCAACTATTGAGCAGACCATTGGTCTCCCACACATGCATATCGCCATGGCCACCATCACTGAAGTCATAAGCAAAAAGTGACATTTAATAAAAGTTCACTACACCGTTCAACATGCCACAAAAATTTAACTCACAGTCATGAAGCTCAAGTGCAATTACAATGATTTTAAAAATCTTTTTCGAGTACTCCTACGTGGTGCTCCCACTTTGCCACCAGCTGCCGTGGAGGCAGACTGCTGACCAAGATGCCCCCTGGCCTGGGTTGACCTTGGCAGCCGTCCTCTGGCTGCCTGAGACTAGGAGGACCCTGGCATACTGAAGGGCTCCTGAACAGTCTCAGGAGCCTCCTCTGTTGCCCTGGCAACTTGAACTGTTGGTGTCACTGGCAGAGGGGCTGAGGAGCCACTGTGCACACCAAGAGTGCCCTGAGAGGAGCCCCCAGATGCAGACTGCTGTTGCTGCCCACACTCATGAGGCACACTTGTATCTCCCTGCTGACCTGAGAAGGACAAGAACCTGGTGGGGGCTCCAAGTGCCTTGTCCTCCTTTCGCCTTGCCACTGATCCCTCGCACTCAGTGACAAGGCGATGGCATACAAGTCTGCACACATCTCTAACATCCACTGATTGGCATGCTGGATGTGGCTCTCCAGGACAGTCACCAATCTCTCAATGGAGGAGGCCACGCATGCAAATGAGAGGGAAAACACAGCACTCATGGCCTGGATGGATCCTCTACTGTCCAAACTGGGGCGTGCATACCCTCTGGAATCTTCGCCAGATCTTCACGCTGTACTTCCAATGTACTGCAGTACACTCCCAAGCTTGGTTCTCGCCCTTCACAAATTTGCTATTCACAAAGGACTAGAAATGGAATTCCCAGTGGAGCAGGTTCTGGATGCTGTGGAGGATGAGGAACATGGAATTCAGATTCAAGAAGATCATGTCTTGATCTGATCCCAGTTGTCAGAGAAACTCATAGTCAAATTATTGCTAGTATATTCTCTTCAGATTTGTAGGACAGAACCGTCTACCTTTTATAGGTCACTCTACGGTTAGGACACGAGAATTACGAGAAATAATGAGAGCACACTCAAATATCTAAATTAAATATTAAGCTTTATTAGATCAGACATACAATGCAAAATTCTATTCCACTATGGACTGTGCAGCACCTACAATAAATGTTCTAAGCAGATTCAAAGAAAAGCCATGGAACTTATACCAATAGTCACACAGTCACATACACACACATGTACACACACACACAAAAACATACACACATGCTCAGTTAAAGATTTCAAACAAAATACGAGCCCTTCTTAGCCCACCTGACAATATAATGCCCTTCTCAGTCTACTCTTAGCAATAAAGATACTCTATCAATACAAGGCCCAAATATGTTCTAAGCAAATGGTCATACAATCACCCAGAATGGCGAACTCCTGTTAATTGTAGCATTCCTTCTGATGATGGGTCACTTTCCCTTAAATATTCATCCGATAATGGTTCGGGCACCCTTAAAATATCTAGCTCTGAGCACAGAACAGATATTCTTCCGAAGGTGAGTCGAGTCCCCTCTTTGATAAAACAGATAATCTTCCACAGATGCCATTCTCCTTCTGATGATTGGTTCCCTTGGCTGCAGTTCTCCTTCTATGATTGGTCGGGTTCCTTCCTTGTCTGCAGTAACCAGGTTACCTTAACTGCATCTATTATATCTTTCTCCTTTCAATGGTGGACAGGATGTTACATCATCAAGGCCTCATTGGCCTATTGTTGATAGCCTTAGTTCATGACAACCAATAATATTTTTGTTTAAAACTTAAGGTTAAAGCCCTCATGTCACTGTCCACCCTTTCTTAAACTTTCTTTCAATAAATTCTATTACGTGAAGACCACAGTACCAGTTAGTTGATTGGTTAGATAGCTCACGCAATTCTCAATCATCTAGCTGCCAAATTTTCCAATAAGGATTATTTATTGAAGAGGCCCATTAAGCTCTGTGTAATCTCGTCGAGGCCTCATTTATACAGATGTCTCCTTTAGCTGTACAATGTCTCTGCTCCTTCTTGATCGCACCATCTCGTTTTGCTGCTTTGCAACAGTTCCGCAGCTTTTAATTTTTAAACAAGTTTTTTTTCCCCCATCAGCAACATTCTCAGCTTCCTAAAGCATGCCGGTTGAATTTCCAGCTTGAAAATGGTGTCAAAAAGGGCTTCTCTTCCTACAATTAAAGCCCTCCCCCAGCATTGCCACATCTCCCCAACTTTCACGCTAACTCCAACCATCTACAATATATTTCTACATTTGTGTATCATTCAACAAACATAGCACTGCCCAAGCAGACCTCATGAAAAGTTATGAACTCGTCAAACAACAGAGCCAATTCAATCAACATCTAACTTATACACAGCTCACTTTCAACATATAAGATAGTCACAAATAAATCCAATAGGGAATTCAGGAGAAACCTCTTCTACCCAGAGAAAGGTTACAATGTAGAACTCACTACCACAAAGAATAGTTGAGATGAATAGCATAGATGCATTTAAGGGGAAGTAGATAAGTACATGAGGGAGAAAGGAATAGAAAATGTTGATGGAGTTAGAAATGTGGGAGGAGGTTTGTTAAACAAAACACCAGTATGGACCTGTTGGACTGAATGACCTGTTTCTGTGCTGTAAATACTGTGTAATTCTATGTAATAAAGCCCTACTTCCTCTCACCATGTTTCCCATGGATATCTGGAGATGCTTTTCTGTGGCCTCTCCAGTGCTTTTTCTAGGTTTCGCCTGTGATCAGTTGTTGATTCGGAACAAGAAGCTGAGGTAGCCCTTGTCTCATGACAACTATGCCTTATGGCCTGCACATCTTACATGACTGCCTGAACAACCTGGCCCTGCCCATGCTCTTTGAATATGCGTCTGAGGGACCTGGTCTGGCACGTGCTGCTATCCTGAGAAATCGTGGCTGCACCACTGGTACTAGGCCCAGGTTTGAGATAGCCACTAATCTACTGGTAGTTGTGCAGATGCCATGGCATTCAATATGCAAATGAGGGGACACTGAACAGCCCAGCAGGCAGAAGCCCATCCTCTTCGACAAACTACAATGTAATCAGCTCTGAGGAATTTCAGGGCCTTTATTACATGAACACTTAATGTCACCGTATGACATTCATTTGTGAGCTATTTTAATGTAGACATTAATTGGTTTATTTTGTATACCTCTGAAAAAGTAGTGAAATGCCACATAATTGCATTAAGAGTTCGTCCGCTAGTGCAGGACAGTGAGTGACTCTCCTTTTTATTTGCCTCCCATTCTGGGGTGGAGCACTGGAATCGCACTCAGCAGCTCCGCAACACACAGCCCAGAGTGCTAATTCAGCACACATGATACTCTGCTCGATCCCGCGTGCTAGCACCCCGTAACATGGCACAGTGATGTCACAACACTCTGTGCTACCTTGCAGCATCCTAATTGCAAGTTTGCTGCAGAAACTCTGGCTGAGCCAGTCTGTTCGCAACCTGGGTGTCATATTTGACCCCGTGTGAGCTTCCGGCAACATATCGGCGCCATCACTAAGACTGCCTATTTCCACCTCAGTAACATGGCCTGACTTCACCCCTGCCTCACCCTGCTGCTGAAACCTTCATTCGTGCCTTTGTTACCTCTAGATTTGACTGTTCCAACACACTCCTGGCTGGTTTCCCACATTCTACCCTCCGTTAACTTGAGGTCATCCAAAACTCTGCTGTCTTTACTCGCACCATGTTCCTTTCAACCTGTGCTCACTGATCTAAATTGGCTCCCGGTCAAGCAATGACCCAATTTTAAAATTCTCATCCTTGTTTTCAAATCCCTCCATGGCCTTGCTCCTCTCTATCTCTGTAATCTCCTCCAGCCCTACACCCCTCAAAGGTATCTGGGCTCAATTAATTCTGGCCTCATGATCTTCCCCAATTTTAATTGCCCTGCCATTGGTGACTGTGCCTTCAACTGCTGAGGCCCTAAGTTCTAGAATTCACTATCAAAAGCCCTCTGCCTCTCTTTCCCCATTTAAATAGCTTCTTAAAATGTGCCTCTTTGACCAAGCTTTTGGCCATCTGCCATGTGGCTCGGTGTCAAACTTTGCTTCATAGCGCTCCTGTAAGTGCCTCGGGATGTTTTATTATGTTAAAGGTACTATATAAATACAACTTGTTGTTGCTGTTGAGGTAGTGAAGTAGTTAACCATCAGTGGACACCCATGTGACTTTCTGCTTTTTGAGCTGGCTGTGGCTGAAATAAGCCCATGAACCTATCAATGTATGTGGAACAGTTCCTCTCATTTGACTGCAAAATGAAAATTGCTTCCTCAGAAAAGCTCATGAAATACAGACCAAAGCACCTTTGCATGAAATTTACTTAGCACAGTGAATAATTTCCACACCACCTTTAGCTGTTCATATGACCCAACTCTCACAGATGGTGAAGCCATATGACTGTCTTTATTCTATTAACCTTCCCCCACTCAGTATTGCAGGAAGCAGCCATCACACGACTACCTGATTACATAATGGGGTCTAAGGCTTGGTTTATCACTAATCTACAGGTTTTAAAGAATCTGTTAAATAGGATACTAAACTCTTGGCCTGAATTTTACCGATTGGGCGGATGACTTGACGTTGGAGGGATCTCTGGGTTGACAGCGGCGGAACTTCCTCAGCGATTTTAAGAAGAAGAGCCAATTAAGGGCCGGCAGGCAGGGGAGCCGGCCAATTAAGGGTGGTGGGCGGGCCATAGTGCTAGCAGCTCGCTGATAGGTGCCATTTTTAAATGCACATCTACAACAGGCTACAGACACAGGCTACAAAGGAGAGGGTCCATAGGAATGAGGCAGCAGAGGCTTCATCACAAGGAAGGGTCACTCCACGATTCAGCGACACCTCCCTGGAGGTGCTCCTGCAGGCAGTAAGAGACAGGAGAGATGTTCTGTTTCCAGCAGATGGGAGGAGGCCAGCAAGTCTCACCAAAAGGGCATGGCTGGAGGTGGCAGACATCGAAAGCAGCCAAGTGGTCATTGTAAGAACCTGGATCCAGTGCAGAAACAGATTTAATGATCTGGTGCAGTCTGGAAAGGTGAGCGGCGTTTAGGATGGCAAACCGGAAGCATTGAGGCACCCAGTTTACACATACCCAAACCCCATGGTCAGTCATGGGTGAACACTGCATTGAGATGGCTAAATGGCCATCGCAGTAGGACAGTGCTGCATATTTGCAATGTCGCAGAGTGACCAGCAAGGGCCATGAGACAGGCGTGACACTACGTTTGTCTGTGTTTGAAAGAGAAACGCACTCAGAATGCCAGGAAGTGTCAACACGTGGGAGGTGGAATGGCATTCATCACCATGGTGACGCTGATGGAGAAGCAGGCCATGGAGAGTGAAGGTAAGGCAGGTGTGGAAGCCATGGAGAATGAGTAAAGCGATGGTTTCGTCCAACATTCCGCAGATCATGTGTGGCCCGTGGCACCTGCGTGGGCCTTTAATCCCACTGGAAGCTCCTAATCAAGGGGAGAACCAAGGGTTGGTTGAAGGAGCAACTGTTTTACTTAAATCATGCCTCTCCAGCAGCTACAGCAGCAGATGCTACACTGGAAAGCTCAGAGGATGCACTGCCATCTCAATACATTGCACCATTTCATTCCAGCGCACCCTCCACAAGCATAGATACACTCACATCGGTGGACTTTGTTGTGCGAGTAGAATGGGTAGCACAATCTGGTGAACACTGCACAGACAAGCATCAATAGGTAACGGAGGTAGTGACAGCTGTGTCTGCTTCTCCTCTGAAGAGTGACGAGAGGCCCAGCGATGCTCAGCTTCATGCAGATGGCAAGCCTTGGGAGTCATCAATAAAGCAGCAGGTGCTTCGGCGAAAGCCTGAAATGTGTGAACAGTTTTCAGAGTTTCCAGATGCAGTGAAGTCCCATCCGTAAACGAAAGAGGAGTCCATCCTTGCTATGAGTATCTCCATATCTCTGTCATGTGAGCATATGGTATCCTCCATTGAGAGAATGATGACCCTCTTGGAGAGGCACATGGAGCATAGCACCGAGCGGATGCAGGTGGTGTGCACAGACATCCAGAGCATGACCTCGTCTATGAGATCTATGGGGCGATGGGTGGGCAAAATGGGCCGGCCAGGCATCTCCCCATTGCCAGGTGCTGAACCACTCCAGGTGACCATAGGAGTGCATGGGGGCTTGAAAGGGCTGGGAAGAAACAGGCTGAAAACAATGGGGGCTGTGCTCAAGGTGCTTCAATCACTGAAGGTGGATCTTCAACCCCTTTGACAGTGACAGCAATGCTGCATGCTGGTCTGAGGACTGAGGTGGCCCCTGCATCGATACAGGTGGCCCCTGAAGTGCCGGGTCCCAGTAGGCTTTCAAGCAACCAGAGGTTGCAATCCATGGCCATCTAATGAACTTGAGCAAGAAAGGCAGCAGCCTACTCCACATCAACTCCAGGTGCAGGGGGAGAACCCTGTAGAAATGACTGTAAATGGGTGCATAAATGCATGAACTAGCCCTTGCGGTTTCATTGGGTGAGAATAAGTTGTTAAATACAAAAGCCTTTAATGTTTTACGAGAGTTAAAATTCTTGACATTCAATATATAATGACTTATGTATTCATTTTTGTGCACCAGTTGACAGTGACCAGATGTGGAATCAAATACATGGGCGATGTTTAAAGCTGAGCGTCTCATGAACACCTGTGTTGACAGAGGCCTTGACACAGACTGCTGGTGGGTACAGAGAGATGGTAAGGATCTCTTCTGAAATGTCAGCAAGGATGCCTCTGAGAGAGAACTTCTTGGTTCAGTGGCCTCTTGCATGTCCTCATGTGAAGCATCTGTTGATCAGAGAGTCACGAGTCTTTTTACCACGCATGTCACTGCCCGGTGAGCTGGGCCCCACGGTGCCATCTTCATCAGCTGGCATCTCATGCACATCCTTCTCCTCTGATGCCACTTGCTCAGCATCTTCTGCTGGCCCCAGCACTACTCCCCTCTGGAGTGCCAGGTTGAGCAATGCACAGTAGATGACAATGATGTAGGATACCCTAGAGGGTGTGTATTGAAGGGGTCCCCAGATCTATTGAGGCATCTAAACTTTATCTTCAAAAGGCCAATGGCCTGCTCCATGGTGGCCCTTGTAGTCAAATGGCAGTTGTTGTATGTACCCTCTACCAGTGTGTTGGGGTTGCATACAGGGATCAGAAACCACGTCTTTGGTGGATACCTCTTGTCCCCCCAGTATCCAGCCACAAAGGCAGTCAGGTAGCCTGAAGAGCTGAGGCAATTGGGACTGTCTGAGGATATAGGAGTTGTGGTAGCTTCCCAAAAACCTTACACATACTTGCATGGTCCACTTACGGTGATCACAGATGACTTGAACATTGAGGGAGTGGAACCCCTTCCTGTTCACAAAGGCACCTGGATGCTCCAAGGGAACATTAATGGCCACATGAGTACAGCCAATGATCCCCTTCACCTGGGGAAATCCAGGCATAGCCCCAAAGTTGACTTCTCTCTCAGCCTGACTAGCCTGATCGATGGTGAACTTGATATATTGGGCAGCCCGACGCTACATGGTATCCATGATCACCTTTATGCAGCAATGGGTCACTGACTGAGAGATGTCACATAGATTGCCAATCTCTGGAACAAACCACAGGTGAAAAAGTTGAGTGCCACGTTGCCTTTAATGCTACAGGCATTGGGTGATGGCCACTTCCCAATGGCATCAACTCCTGCTCCAGCAGACCACACAGCTCCACCATCACCTGCCTGGACAGACATTCGTAGACATTGGTGCTTCGACATCTCCATGAAGCTGAGCCTCTGACTGTACGCCCTTTGAGGTGGGTAGCGCCTTCTGTGACCATGAGGCTGCCCTCTTGCCCCCCTGCACCCTCCCCATCCACATGCAATGACTTCCTCAAGATGCTGGAGCTCCCCTGGCCACTGCACAGACGCTCCATGTGGCTGCATCTCCATCTCCGTGCCATTCTCCTCCTCAATGGAGGAGTCAAAGGCTGAAAGCATTGACCCCATAGCCAGATGAAGCCTCCACTGTGATGAGCCTCTCAAGAACCTTGTCCTGCCTCCAGTGGCTGCTGTGGAGCTGAGAGACACGCTTCCACTAGCAGAACTTCACTTTGGCCCAGCCCTCAGCAGTGCCTCCAGGATTGATAGTGTCACTTCTTCAAGACACATCCTGCAGACAGCTTCACATTATGACTACCAGTTCCCTCCACAAATCAAATGCTGCTCAGATCATGCCTCCTTTGAGTAGGCAAGTCTGTGAACCTCTGTGCATTTTGTGTGCCATTTGTAAAATTGTAAAATGGTAGGAAAATATCTGACAATTGGCGGTTTGATAACCTTAATTACCTGGCAGCTGCCGATGTGTCTGCTACTGATCTGCCCCTCTACCTGCATTGTATAAAATGGGCCAGCGGTGGGACGATGTCAGGGAGCCGGCTCGACACAGGCCCATGCCATTTTACCAGCCCCCACCCTGCCTCCGTTCCCGCTGCCATGGGGCTGGTAAAATTCTATCCATGAATACAAACCTCACCAGAGCAATTTTTGAAATTCAATTCAATAAATAATTAATTTCAATGGATTCAAAAATGGGGGGATTCCACTGTTGGCAGATTATCACAATTACCCCCAATTTGTTTACCTTGTCAGAAACTTAGCCAGGCCCCTAACAGCATTCACTTTGTATTTTGGGTTCAGAACAAAGGAACAGGAGAAGGCCATTCAGCCCCTTGGGTCTCTTCCGCCATTGAATTAGATCATGGCTGATCTATATATTAAACCTTGGTTCTATAACCCTTAATATCCTTGTTTTACAAAAATCTAACAACTTTAGTCATGAAATTTCCATTTGACCTAGTCTCAACAACTTTTGAGGGAGGGAGTTCCAGGTTTCCATGACACATGTGTGAGGAAGTGCTTCCTGACATCGCCCCTGAACAACCTAGTTTTAATTTTAAGGGTTAAAGTTCACCTAGAATGCAGGAAATTGCTATCTATGCATATCTACTGCAGGAGTAACAGAAATAATTGGCAATCTTCCATGTGGAATTGACCATGTCTGATTTTTGCCAGTGTATTTCAATGTGATATTCCCATCACCCATGCATCTTTGTGATCTCTCAGAATGAGATGATCAATTTAGTGATAATTAATAGTGAATGATTTAACAATTTTGTGTATGGACTTGTGCCTCCCAGCGCAAGTTAAGTCTGCACAGACTTCATTTAACTTGCATTTAGATATCGCCTTTCATAACTTCATGTCGTCCCAAAGAGCTTCGCAGACAGTGAATTACTTTTTTAAAAACATGCAATCACTCTTGTAATGTAGGGAAACACAGAAGCCAATTTGCACACAGCAAGATTCCACAAACAGCAATGAAATAAATGACCAAATCATCTGTTTTAGTGGTGTAGGTTGAGGGACAAATATCAGCCAGGACACCAGGGAGAGCTCTCCTGCTCTTCTTTGAATAATGCCATGGAATGTGCTCCTGAGGGGCCAGACAGGGTTTAAAATCTTCTCCAAAAGATGGCATCTCCAACAGTGCAGACTCAGTGCTGCACTGGAGTGTCAGCCTAGATCATGTGCTCAAGTCCCTGGGGCTTGAAACCAGGACCTTCTGACTCTGAGGTGAGAGTGCTAACAAGATCTGCAATGAGACAAACAAAAAGGATACATTCTTGCCCCATGATTTCGGAGCAGTCTTCTGACCTGGTGAACTTCCTGGACCAATTCTAGTCTAAATTTCAAAATACTTTAGATATTGTTGACACCATTCATTGATTTTGTTAACAATTTTGTGGGCACCTAATACATGAAGCTACGTGTTCACTAATCACAAACAAGCAGCTGCAGTTGATAACACAGTCTGTGATCCCTATCTGTTACAGTTATACAGCAGAAGGGTTTAGAAGCAATAGAATACTTGCACGACATGTCAAACAATCAGTATGCAGATTTGGTAACTAATTCCGCATTTCCAAACGTTCTCATCTCCTGTCTCTAGTTAGAAATTAATAGCTTTTTATTTTTCTTTCAGATCAGATACGATCTCATTGAATGGCGAAACAGACTCAAGGGGATAAATGTTCCACTCCTGTTCCTCTGTTCCAAAGTTCCTATTTTTGTTCAAGTATTAAAATAGCAGCAGAACATTAACATTCAATTGCAAAGGAGTATCCCCAGTTTTTATTACATGTTGCCCAACAGGTCAGAATTCTAGGACAGAGGTACTTCAAAGCAGCATTTGATGTTTGATATTATATTTGATGTTTGCTAAGGACAAATTTGGATTATTTTTCCACATTTGGAACAAGATATCTTTCGACCTAAGCCACCTTGATATTTCCTTATATGGTAGCAAGTTAGAGTATCTGAGGTACAGGGAGCTTTATACTCCATCAAAGTCTATACGCCTAACCCAGAAATTCTTAATACTGACTCCCAGTGCAAAAGGCAGAAAGCATTATTCAATTTTCCATCCCTCACCATGATGCCTATAGAATTTACCGTAGGCGTAAAGTAAGTGCAGTTATTGCATGTAACTTTAAAAATTCCACAAAATTTTGCATTTATCTATTATCTATAACAATAATAACTCGGTTTTTGTCTGTCTGGACTGTTCTGATCGGCCAGTTTAAGGGGTGCATCTGTTGGTGGGTTTATTTGGTGGGCAGATCTTGGCACACACTGAGGCACAGGATGTGCGTGGAGGACAGGAGCACGTGATGCATGTGTGGCTGTCAGTAGTTGGTGGTAGCGGTTGGGTGAGGGTGGGGTTGGTGGAGAACAAAAACAGCAGTAGGTAAGGGGAGCCCAACAACAAAATTACCCCGGCTGGAGGGACTGTTACCATGAGGGATGAGATGGGATTGATGGGAGGGATGAAATGGCATGAGAGGGATGGAATGGCATGGGATGGGAATGGCATAGGAGGGAGGGGTGGAATAGGAAGGGTGGATGAGATGATGGAGTTGGTTAAGTGTGGCAAAATGGTGGGGACAATTATTTGATACAACTTATTATTCGAAAGCTATTCTTTGTGCTAAAAATGAAGATTCACTAAATTTGAATGGAAAAGTTTTAGAAATGCTTTCAGGTGGATCAAAAGAATAGCATTGATTCTATAGATGATGCAGCTGATAACAGTCTATACTCTCTGGAGTTTCTACACACTCTAACTCCAATGGACATACCATCGAACAAACCAAGACTCAAGGAAGGAGCAGTTATAATGTTGCTACGAAACTTGAATCCTAAATAAGGAATTTGTCATGGAAAAAGATTGGTAGTTATGAAGCAAAAGGTAGATTACAAGGAAATAGAGGAACAAATTTTACAGACCCCCGACGTCAGGGGTCGTGGCGGGAGGGGACCCAAAATACCTCCGGGAGAGGCCCTGCACAGACCTTGACGCCATATTGCCGGCGGCAGCGAGGCCTCGTGGTGGCTCTCACGCCGCTCGCTGACAGGAGCCCAATTTAAATATGTAAATTAATTTAAATAAATGAATTAATTACTGTCACCCTCCCGCCATCCATCCTGGTGTGATATTGGTGCCCGTGGCTGGCACTCCCCCACCTTCGGATCCCCGTCCGGGGTTCTGAGGTGGAACACTGGTGGGGAGGGGGGAGCAGGTAAGGTTTTCAGTGCGGGAGTTGGGGAAGCAGGGTCAAACTCATCTCATTGGTGTAAGGGATGGTGGGAAGGGTTACAGTGCAAAGTGTATGAATTTTGGGAGGGGGAGGGTCAGGTGCACGAGGTAAGTGTTTTGGGGGGCGGAGGGCAAGAAATTAATTCTATGGTTATTGGGGGGGTGGGAGAGGGTCAAGATCAATTTATTTAATTTTTTTAAATCAATGTAGCTATAAACAGTTAAAGTGAAATTTAGGGCTCGAAGCCGTTTAAAAATGGCATCAGCACCTACGCAAAGACGGCTAATGCCATTGCTGGGGACGGACAGCTTGCCCCCTCCACTTCATCGGGGTAGGTGGTCCGCCCCAGCTATTTAAATGAGCCACCACTCTTAATATTGCAGCGGCTCCGAGACGTGCGGCCCAATTGTTTTCACTCACCGCCAGTGACGGCGGCGAGACTATAAATTTCGGCCCAGAGTGTTTATTCCTCGAATAATATTAAGACCATTAGATGTAAACCTGCCTTTTCAACTCAGGAGAAAACAGTTCCCAATTAGACTTTCATATTCTATGGCTATAAATAAGTCACAAGGCCAGACTCTTAACAAAATTTGTATTTATATTCCTCGACCTGTTTTCACACGTTGACCGCTTTAGCAGCTTTTTCCAGAGAAGTTTCGATTCTGTTAAAGTCTTTGGTGAAATCCTATATTTAAAGAAGTACTGTTGCAATAAAAATATGAATTTGACTGCAAATGTTTTGCGGGTCTCTGCTAGTATATTAAAAATCTTTGGGGCAATTTTATCTTTGCAAAGGTGTAAACGGGCGACATCAGAATAGTTGTCCGTCGCAAGTCCTGTCCGAATTTCCTTTCCGTGGACTTCAATGGAAAGCAGAATCAGGCAGGGTGTATAATAAGTAGCTGATAATGATATATCATCCATTTTATGCCATTGATGAAGGTTAAATGACCCCCGTATGTGGTTTCAAGATTTTAAAGGTACTGCACTAATAGAATGATGTAACGTTATGTGACAAACACCAAACAATGGGCCACCATTTGACCCATTAAATGTATCAACGTTTGTGATATCAAAAAAAAATCAAATGAAGCAGGTATATATTTAAGCCAATTGAACAGTGCATTAAGCCTTTAAACTGAAAGCAAAATTAAAACGTCTGCCAGAATTAAATTGTAAATGCCTGAAAGAACGCAGACCATGCAATAAAGAACATAGTGGTGGAAGGGAATGGCAGTATCAAAAGGAGCGGAGGCCTGACAGAAAAATACGGAAGGCCAAAAGCAGCGGTTTCAGATAATGGAAAAATCTTCACCTTTGCCTCAACCCCCCAGCATCGAGGACTCCTGCACACAAAACAGTATGTCATGGATTACATTATCCACACATCATCTGGCTCAATTTCCTATTTATTTATCGCTGGCTGCATTTTACACTCCAAACAACTCACTGGCTGCCAATTCCTTCCCCTCAATGCCCCAACTCACTGCATTTCTTCTGCATAATTTACTCCTACTCCTACACTTGCCCTTTTACAATAACCCCATCGCAGTAATGCTCATATAAGAACATAAGAACATAAGAAATAGGAGCAGGAGTAGGCCATTCGTCCCCTCAAGCCTGCCTTGCCATTCAATAAGATCATGGCTGATCTGCCCCAGACCTCAGCTCCTCTTTCGTGCCAGCTCCTCATAACCCTCAACTCCCCAAAATTTCAAAAATCTATCTACCTCCTCTTTAAATATTTTCAGTGATCTAGCCTCCACAACTCTCTGGGGTAGAGAATTCTAGACATTCACTACTCTCTGAGAGAAGAAATTCCTTCGCATCTCAGTTTTAAATGAGTGTCCCCTTATTCTGTAACTATGTCCCCTAGTTCGAGATTCCCCCACTAATGGAAACATCTTCTCAACATCTACCCTGTCAAGCTCTCTCAGAATCTTGTACATTTCATAAGATCACCCCGCATTCTTCTAAACTCTAGTGAACCCTGTTTAGTCATTCTTGATAAGTCAACCCCTTCATCCCAGGAATCAGCCTAGTGAATCTCTTTTGAACTGCCTCCAAAGCCAGTATATCCTTTCATAAATACGGGGACCAAAACTGTACACAGTACTCCAGGTGAGGCCTCACCAACACCCTGTACAAGACTTCCCTATTTTTAAACTCCAACCCCCTAGGAATAAAGGCCAAAATTCCATTTGCCTTCTTAATTACTTGCTGCACCTGCATTTGAAGCACCTTGGGACATCTTACTAGATTAAAGGCGCTCTTAAATTGTGGTGGGTAGTATTTGGCTCAGTTAATGCATTGTCTCACGCTTTGGAGATCAGAAGAAAAAAAAGTAAATTAGGTCAAGTGTAAAATAGCAGTTTAGAGAGGTGTTTTACAAGACAGAAACACAAGTGAATGGAGAAGGCCTAGAGCATAGGGCAAAGCCAATGTTAAAAAAGGACGTAAAACAAATGATCAAGCTCAGGATATAATATCCAACAAAAATGTTGTCTTAACAGCTGAAAAATTGAATAATTTCTTTAAATGACTTTGTACTCACTGTAGAGATTCAATACTGTGATTCACTGATTCCCACTATCCTGTTTAAAATAGACACTGTGGATGAGCTTTGCTTGCATTCAATATTGCATGCATGATGTGACAGTTATCCTCTATTGGGCTAACACGACAGCTATTATTATATCCTAATGTCTGCTATCTGATGCTTAATGCTGTGTTGTACAAAATGACTCTTGCTGTGAAATATGCTCATAGCTCAGTGAGAGTTACGCCGACGGTTTGTTAACATTCCTGCCACACCAATGCACCAGGAGTGCCTCTAATTCTGTTTGAGGCTTTATTAGTATTAGGAGAGTTAAATATAGACTATGTGCTAGAATTCTGCATTAGTACTTATCTCTTTCACCGACCATTTCTTTTTTTACCAAGTAGTCACTTTGAATCTTAACTCAGGCGAGGTTTGTTGCAGAACTTTTATTGAAAAATGGGGCAAAACAGATTGAAAGATTGTTCTAAAGTACAGGTAAAAATAGAAGATTTCAGTCAATTAAGTTCTGCACATACTTGCAAAGTGCAGTCAACGTCATCAGGTGTATTCCTTACAGAAAGGAAAGGTTGGTTTATATATGAACCCACCTATTAAGTATTATTGATTCTGTCCTCAATACCTCCTAGACTGGAAGCTGGATAATATGTTCCTCTCTACTTTGTGCCACATAAGTGCCAGGCGATGACCATCTCCTACAAGGCAGATTCTGACCACTCTCGAATGTTATGGAATACTGTCCACTTGGCTGGATAGGTGCACGTCCAACAACACTCAAG
Source organism: Heterodontus francisci (assembly GCF_036365525.1). NCBI lineage: Eukaryota > Metazoa > Chordata > Chondrichthyes > Heterodontiformes > Heterodontidae > Heterodontus > Heterodontus francisci. The sequence continues at coordinate 92,516,407 of NC_090378.1, read as the reverse complement.
GAGATCAGCACCATCCAGAACAAAGCAGTCCACCTGATTAGCACAACATCCACTACCTTAAGGGTTCACTTCCTCCACTAAAGCCTGGCTACCCGACCCGAACCTGACCCTAACCAAACCCGACTACATGTATCGGGTTCGGATCAGGTCTACATTCAGTGTCCAGCATTCGGGCTCGGGTCAAGTCGGGTTCGGGTTGCCTGTGGTTGGGTTTTGTTTTGTATTGTTTTCTTTATAATCTACATTTTGACGCAATTTTTTTTCTGTGTTAATAACATGTTTGATATTTTTGGGCCAGTGTTTGATATTTTCGGGTCGGGTCGTGCATGAAAAAAAATTGAAGAACTCGGGCCCGGGTCGGGTTTAAATTTTATACCTGAGACAGGCTTTAACCTCCACCATCAGTGCACCATGGCTGCAGGTTGTACTATCTACAGGATGCACTGCAGCAACTAGCCAATGTTTCTTCAGCAGCATCTCCCAAACATGCAATATCCATCACCAAGAAGTACAAAGGCAGCAGCTGCATGGGACGTTTCTCTCCAAGCCTCTTGGAGATATATTCCTTCATTGCTGCTGGGTCAAAATCCTGGTACTCCTTACCTGTGGAAGTACCTTCATCACACAGAATCACACAGAATGCTGCAGTCAAGAAGAGGATCTACCACCATCTTCTCAAGGCCAACTAGGGATGGGTTAGAAATACTGACCTTGCCAGCAAAACTCACAATCCGAGAATGGATAAAAACAAAACCACAACCAGTCTTACAAAACCAAACACAATTGGTTTCAACTGCAAACCTGGGCACATGGGAGCAAGTGATTAAATTATACATTAGAAATAATTCCTTTGTCTCTGACTAAGTAACAACTGCCGCTGAGGCAGGGAGTTCTTTGAAAGGTTTCCAAGATATGTGAAAAGGCACTATTGTCACAAGCCAGAAAGGGGGATCCTAGCCTGCCAGGAGTTGGATCAGAAATCAAGGGCTGTGTATCACCAATTTTGCAGCACATGATGTTTGCAGGCAAGGTTTGCCCATCACCACCAGTTACACTGAAAATTAACCCTGTAATAATTCATACCACATAGAATTTACAGCACAGCAACAGGCCATTCAGCTCAACTGGTCCACGCTAGTGTTTGTGCTCCACATGAGCCCCTTCCCACCCTACTTCATCTAATTCTTTCAGCCCATCCTTCCATTCCTTTCTCCCTTATGTGCTTATCTAGCTCCCCCTTAAATGCATTTATGCTATTCACCTCAACTACTCCATGTGGTAGCAAGTTCCATATTCTAACCACTCTCTGGGGATAGAAGTTTCTGCTGAATTTGTTATTGAATTTATTTGTGACGATCTAATATTTATCACCCCTTAAATAAAAGCAAAATAATGCGGATGCTGGAAATCTGAAATAAAAACAAGAAATGCTGGAACCACTCAGCAGGTCTGGCAGCATCTGTGGAAAGAGAAGCAGAGTTAACGTTTCGGGTCAGTGACCCTTCTTCGGAACTGACAAATATTAGAAAAGTCACAGGTTATAAGCAAGTGAGGTGGGGGTGGGGCAAGAGAGAACAAAGGAGAAGGTGTAGATTGGACAAGACCACATAGCTGACCAAAAGGTCATGGAGCAAAGGCAAACAATATTTAATTGTCCAATCTACACCTTCTCCTTTGTTATCTCTTGCCCCAACCCCACCTCACTTGCTTATAACCTGTGACTTTTCGAATATTTGTCAGTTCCGAAGAAGGGTCACTGACCCGAAACGTTAACTCTGCTTCTCTTTCCACAGATGCTGCCAGACCTGCTGAGTGGTTCCAGCATTTCTTGTTTTTATTTATCACCCCTTGTTTAGGACTCCTCAAGATGTGGAAGCTCATCTTTCTTTCTGTCTTTAGACCCTGGAGATTACTGACTACTGACTGAGATGATTCTGCATTATTCCTTCTTGCTAAAAGCAGCATATTATGGTAGTTGTGCATAGCCTTCAGTGATACTGTGAACAATACCAGCACCTTTCAAAGTTCATCACAACCCTGTGAAGAAAGCCAGAGGGATCGGCTTGCCAACTAGTAAGATACATTTGCTCTTCATAAATATCAAGCCAGGGAGGAATAGCAGACTCTAACTACAGCTGTTATGCTTTGAATTTAATTTAAAATAAAGCTTCAGGGCCTGCTGTTGGTGTTGATGTACTTTAGGTTCTGTAACATTTCACTGAAATGCCAGTTCTCTCCCACACTGCCATGAGTGAAGTAATTTATGAACTGTAATTGTTTAGCTTGGCAGAATTTTACTTTCGAATTCAAGACTTCCAATGGGACAGACAAGAACTTGGCTATCACCATTTTATTGGATTGTTTTAAGCTGACTATTCAATCACATGACCAGATTTTCGCTCCTTTTCTGTGCATGGTTTGGTTTTAGTCCGTCTTACAAGTTGGGCTCTGTCCCAGTTCTGTTTAGTCATACTGACACCAAAGGACAATTTCCATGAGCAGACCCACATCTCTGAAGACCTAAAATGTACATTGTTATGTATGCCACAGAATAAGTAATCACCTGTTTACTGCAATATTTCACACTGGAAATGCCATGGACTGCACCTCTACATGACTGTTCACCCCAGCCCTCCAAAATCTCTGCACTCCTCCAATTCTGGCCTCTTATGCAATCCCGAGTTTCACTGCTGCACCATTGGCAGCCCTGCCTTCAGCTGCCTATACCCTAAGCTTTTGAATTCTCTCCTTGGGCCTCTCCGTCTCTCTACCTCTCTTCTTAAGACACTTCTTAAAACCTACCTCTTTGGTCAAGCTTTTGGTCACTTGTCCAAATATCTCAGTATAAAATTTTCTCTGAAAGCACTCCTGTGAAGCACCTTGGGACATTTCACTATGTTAAGGGTGCTCTATAAATGCAAGTTGTTGTTCTTTTTGTAGTAATCAAATTTATTTACAAGAATTCGAATTACATAAAAGAAAAATAATTTAGCAAGAAACCAACGGTGCAAATACTCACAAAAACCAGAACGATTGAATCAATCCTCAAGGATTCAGAATAATTTTCCATACAAGACTTTCATAGTCTTCCTGATGTGATGCCAGTAGTGGGTGAAGTCAATTTCCTACCTCAGCTGTGAAGTCAACACCTTGGACAAGATGAAAACTGGATTGATGAAACAGGGAAAGCCCACAACTATTATACCATTTTTAATTCCTGAATGACTTGTCTATAATTTTAAGATTATATCCCTCTTGTTCAATGTTTGTGGTAACTCAAATTAATCTTATTGCCTTTCTTCAAAATAGATGCCATAGAACACAACACACAAGATCAAACAAACCTTTTCACACTAGGCTGATAATAATTAGTTAATTTTCTAGTGCAAGTTGAATAGAATGAACAGTGGTCGTTGGCTGCCTTTTTGGCAGCGTTTACTTTTAAGACTTCACTTATAGATCCAACTAGTTTGGTTTTGAGAAAAGTCTTACGCAGTTTGATACTTATCTGTAAATGTTTAGAAATTCAAAGACGAGAGGCAATTGCTTATGCATGAATGAGAAACCAGCTGGCTACCTCTCTTAGCACTAATATGCTCTTTAGATAGATTTGGATATCATCTTTCTTCCTTACTGACATAAAAATGGAATTAACACATAGAAAATAGATCTAATACAGATATTTTATTATGTGAGGCATGACAGAACTCTGCTCCCAACACAGTCCAATCAGTCCAAATTTTCAGCTGGCTGTCCAGAAATTTGTAAAACTTAAACTGGACACCAAAGTTCAACTAAAGACTGATTATAGGGAATATCTCACCGTATTATATCAGCGAAGCCACTCCCTAGCTATATTGCAGTTTTTGAATTGGAGCAATGTGAAAATTGCAAGACATTAACGTAAGAACCGCATTATAACTGGGATCATTAAACTGAAATGTCAGTGTGGAATGTCCCCTTCAGAAATGCTGCACAAGTAGTGGAACAGGTGTATTGCTGGATCATAGTGCATTAGGCTTGTGCATCATGTGTCATGTACATGGAGCTTGAAAAATTTATGTTTTACTGCTCTGTGTTAAAGTTTCTGAAGGGACTTAGGGGAAAATAATTTATGCAGCTGGAAAAAGAACTGGGAGAAGTGAGAGAATTTTTTAAAAAACCGTGATTTGTTTTGTATTTATTCATTCATGGGATGTGGGCATCATTGCCAGCATTTATTGCCCATTCCTAGTTGCCATTGAGAAGGTGGTGATGAGTAGCCTTCTTAAACCGCTGCAGTCCGTGTGGTGTTAGGTAGGGAGTTCCAGGATCTTAATCCTGCAACAATGAAGGAATGGAAATATATTTTCAAGTCAGGATGGTGTGTGACTTGGAGGGGAACTCGCAGCTGGAGGTGTTCCCATGTAGGGGTTGTGAGTTTGAAAGATCTTGTTGAAGAAACCTTGAAGAGTTGCTGCAGCGCATCTTGTAGATACTGTGATCTCGAATGCATTACCTGAAAGGGCGGTGGAAGCAGATTCACTAGTATCTTTCAAAAGGAAGTTAGATATATACTTGAAAAGGAAAAAATTGCAGGAGTATGAAGAAGGAGCGGGGGTGGGGAGTGGGGGCGGGGGGGGGGGGGGTGGGTGAGGCTATTTGGATAGCTCCTTCAAAGAGCCAGCACAGTCATGATGGACCAAATGGCCTCCTTCTCTCCTGCATGATTCTATGAAAGATTAATAAAATGAAAACAAAATAAAAATAGAAATGATATGCACAGTGAATGCTCATAGAGACATGTAATGGGCAAGACTTGTTTGCAGCAGCACTATGCAGACTATGTCAATTCCCAAGGGGCAGAAAGTACTGTGGGCCACTACCTGCACAGTCCACATGGCTTTCTTTGATTATATCAATGAGGAATGCTGCACAAGCTTTGCAGTGGTCTGTGGCACTGTCTGTGATGCAACATTGACATATAAAACTTGTCACTTAATTTATTTGGTTTTATAGTTCCTTCAAATGCTGCCAATTTATCTGAATACCCTTCACCAGAAACTTGGTTTATTAGACAGCGTCAATGTAATGGGAATTGAGGTAAATCTGCATAGTTTAGCACTGCTTGAAGTGGTCCTACATGAATGAATTTTTTCCCTTGATAATTGCAAACATAATTTGCAATTAATTAACAAAATGATTAGTGCAATGTGGATTTAGTTTAGTCGTAGGTAAATTGTATATACACTTTTTGGTAGCACTCACTTAAATTCATTGCAAAAAATATTTTTTTAGATCTCTTTAAAGCTTGAAATCCTGTGAATTATCTTTGGAAATCCTAGAGCAAATGCAACCTTTAAAGTTTTATTGCTGTGCAGTGTTTTGATGAAGTACTGCCAATGCATACCATTGACTAGGCATCATTAACACTGACAGGGCATTCTCACTGTACTCTGAACTCTAGGATATAGTTACATTTCTGCTGCCTAATAAACCAACTTTCAGGTAAAGGATATTTAGATAAATTAGCAATATTTGAAAGAACTATAAAAACTAAATAAATTAACTGACACGTTTTATACGTCAATGCTGTATCCACTGCCCTTTCCATTGCTGTATATTCTGAGGCAAAATGGATTCATGTTGTACATTCTAAGTACTGATGACATACATAGCCATAAGATGCAATACATGGCTCATAATGCCTGCAGGGTTCGTTATCATAAATGAATTGATCCATTTACATTGCCATCAGAGACTTCTCTAACAATTGCTGTTGCATTAACGGAAGCACTATATGGAACTCAACGCGTGTCAGACATATATAGCATTTCATACATCATAAGAATGTCCAGATAATGATAGTCACAAACAAAATGCTGTACTTCACCACTGGAATGTGTAAAGCAATTATTTCAACAAACTTTGAATAATTCTACAACTCTATATTCTGGTTTCTCTTGAATTCTCAATTCAGCAAACCCTAAATCAGCGTATGCACCATATCAAAGTACAATGAGTATTCCAGTCAACTGAAGATATAACCTGAGATTGTATTCTTCAACCACATAGTCTATCATCATTCCCCAGTATAGTGCATGCACGCATATATTTTAATATAAGCTACTGTGCCATTAGATTCTCTTAAAAAATGTTCTCCTTCAAACATTTACCCAATTTCCTTTTGAAACATATTATGTTGAATCTGCTTCCATTCAGACAGTGCATTCCATACAATAATGACTTGCTGCATAATTCTTAAACCTCCTCTGGTTCTTTTGTGAATTATTTTAAATCGGTGTCCTCTGGTTACTGGCCTTTCTGCCACCGGAAACAGTTCTCCTCATCTACTGTAACAAAATCTTTCATGACTTTGAACAACTCTATTAAATCTCTCCTTAACCCTCTCCGCTCTAAGGAGAACTCCAGCTTCTCTAGCCTCTCCACATAACTGAAGTCCCTTATCCCTGATACGAATCCAGCAAATTTCCTCTGCACCCTTTCTAAGTCCTTTCCTGAAGTAAGGTGCACAGAATTGGACACAATACACCAGCTGGAGCCTAAGCAATACTTTGTACTTTTAAGTTTTAAGATGGTGATGACTTCATTTAGCCCACATGGCATGGCACTATCTCAAATAGTACCACTTCTTTTTACAATAAACTAAACTGACTGACCCCAATGAAAAACAATGTAACCCAAAACTTCACTTCAATATAACATGGGCATTTGCATTAGTGATTTCAAGCACTAAGCCAAAATCGGGAATATAAATGAAGAATGTAAAGCACTGATGCTCTGTTCCTATGGTTTATGGTGCTCTCTGATCTCTTGGCTGGATTATTGTCTTTCAATTTATTGAAGGGTATTCTGAAACCTCCATAAAATCTGTTCAGGTATTGTTTCAGTCTGTATCGTGGGTAAGGTTACTGCAAATTGGGGATGGATGATAGAATGAAGGAATGGCACCAAGTCCTGCTCACTTATCACCTGCATTGACTTCCAGTTCTCCAACATCTCCAGTCTAAATCTTTCATCCTTATGTTCACCTTTTTCTATCTCTGAAACCTCCTCCAGTCCTACAACCCTTTGAGCATTCTGCATTCCTCTAACTCTGACTTCTTATACACTCCCCATTTCCCTCTCCCCACCACTGGCAGTCTTGCCTGCAGCCATCTAGATACTAAGCTCTGGAATTCTCCACCTCTCTACATCTCTCTCCTCCTTTAAGACACTCCACAAAATCTACCTTTTTGATCAATCTTTTAGTCTGCCCTTTTACTATCTTCTTCTTGGGCACTGTATCAATTTATGTCTGATTATGCTTGTGCAAAGTGCCTTGGGAAATTTTCCTACTGTAAAGGCTCTCTATAAACACAGGTTGTTATGAGATAAATATTACAGATGCATCCTGTCTTTGTGCATTCATTGCATTACCAAGGCCCCTGAGACTCTGTCCTCATAAATACAACAGAAGCAAAAATGCCACCAAATACTTTTCTAAGTTGTATGAGGTGCACTAAATTCACATTAGTAACGTATTCATGCAAGTATGCGCTGATTGCAATCTGTGTTTCAGCTGTCATTACTCAGATCCTAAACACAGTTTTCAGATAACAGTCAGAATCATGTTCCTGTTAAAGCATCATCTTCAGCATGGCTTTAGGTTCTCACTAGCTCTCTGCCAAAACATTAACACAACACAACCTTATCACAAAATTACATTGTCAATATGGTCTTAGCACATTTCCAATACTAAACTGAAATGTTCTCTTAACATAGCTTCTTCAGTGAGCTAAAGAGCTAACTCTGTCAAAATATTCTCTTATCACAATATGAAACTTAAAAATACTCTTTCTCGACACCATTTTAATACTGAACTAAACTATCTGCAAAGTTGTTCTCATGCACAGCCTTGGCTCTGAATTAACCACTGTTAAAACACTCTCTTCGCATAGCTTTGACATTGATGTAAACTAATCTTTTCCATGAACTAATCAAACATTCTTTTCTTTCTGTAATCCCTCACCATGCCAAGTAGCAGTGTATCAGTTTTTTGTGAATACAGAATGAAGTATTAAAAAGTAAATCCCGCAAATGACGAAAATCAGAAACAATAACAGAAGAGGCTGGAAACGCACAACAGGCAAGTTGATTGCATTTTGGGTTAGCTGACAGAGATGAGAAATAAGAGAGGAACAAGGTTATTAATATAGTCGAAAAAGAGGAAGGGGGGGCGAAAATAGATGGAGAGGAAGTTTTGGCACTGAAGAAAAACACAACCCATAATGTTGGCTTGTCTGTTATCTCCATGGAGGCTAGATGACTTACTTTGTGTTTCCAGTTTTTAGTTCAAATGTTTGTTGTTCTGAGCAGGATTCTGCAAAATGGCTAATTCTGAATTTATTGGGGCCTAGTTTGTAACATTGGACTCAGCCTGCACCTCCAGCAGTCAATGTCTTCCCAAGGTTGTTGGCTCCTATTGCATTGCCTTTCCATAGACAACAGCAAGCTCAACCAAGTGGCCATTATTTGTGTGAGCACAAATGAAACCTGTTGGCAGGCTGCTCACCGTCACCTTACAATCTTCAAGCAGGACTAACTGGATAGCAATCAGGAGTGGGTAGACTAGCTAATTCTAACCCCCCTACCTTACCCTGCATCTGTAAAGACAATTGGATCACTCTTAATACTATTCTGGCTGAAGTCAGCCCAGACTAGGGGTCAAACCAATATGGCTTATCAAGAACTTATCCACTGATAACAAAGTCTTGTCAGAGACGCCTCTGTTTTTTTTTTAATACATTCAGATCATAGATGACTCCACCCCGTTCCCCCCCCCCCCCCCCCCCCAGCTTATTTACTGAATGAGGGTGCAGTGGGGATCTACTAAAATGCTATCAGGAATGAGGGACTTCAGTTATGTGGAGAGACTGGAGAAGCTAGGATTTTTCTCCTTGGAGCAGAGAAGGTTAAGTGAAGATTTAATAAAGGAATCCTGGTCGAGTTTAATCATTCTTAATCATAACATTATGAAGGATTTTGATTGAGTAGATAGGGAGAAAGTGTTTCCATTGGCAGGAAGGTTGGTAACCAGTGGACACAGATTTAAGATAAATGGCAAAAGAACCAGAGGGAAATGAAGAATTTTTTAATGCAGTGAGTTGTTATGAACTGAAATGCACTGCCTGAAAGGGTTGTGGAAGTAGATTCAGTAGTAACATTCCAAAGGGAATTGGGTATATACTTGAAAAGGAAAATGTTGCAGGGCTATGGGGAAACAGTGGGACTAATTGGATAGCTCTGTCAAAGAGTCAGCAATACACAATGGGCCCATTGGTCCCCTTCTGTGGGTAAGATGAAATTATTTGACTGAGGGAGCTCAATGCTGGAGAATGGAATCGTTTTTTCTATATTGGGTACTGTATTTATATTGGGTACTGAGAGCTTGTGAAGATGCTTCTTTTGCACTGACCATCATACATGACTAAATCCCATGTCAAAGCCTATGACTACACTCAGATGAATCTTACTGCTTTCTTATCAGCCTTCCTTTAAGGCTGCTCAGAGTGAGATTGCTAACTTAGTTGCAATTAATAGATAGTTTTAAGCTATGAACACAGGCCCATCACAGCTATCAACTAGGCTAAGATTACTCAAATTCTTTTCACTTGAGATCATTACAGACAGCAGATGAAAAGAAGGTTCATTGCGTCAATCTAGGTTTAAATTTGAACCCAGATGCCAGAGGTGACAAAACAGAAAGCAAGCTCACAGCAGCACCCAAATGCATCTATGAAGTGTTCAATTTTGTAATACTAATTAATTTTTTGATGAACTAATAAAATGTGTAACATCTCTATTAAAATAAACCTTCTATTAAAATTGTGTTCTTGGGCAAGATTTCCTCTGTGTACAGGGTAACAAAAACATAACTCTCATTGTTCATATTGTCAGGAGTTTGACCATATTTTGATTGTATTATAAAGTCTGAATAGAATTCATTTGTGAAGCACAGTGATATTTCAGTGGCTTTATATATTAGAATCTACTATTACATCTCCCTCTCCATTACAGGAATATTCTAATTGCATTGGGAAAATATGCAGTTAATAGAAATGCACTTGCTTCTGTTGCAAAACTAATAATCTACAGGCATTGATGTCATTCTACAAGTTACGTCGTCAAGACTTTATGTCTTGCTTTCCTGCTTTCTTGTCTGCATCTTTCCTCTTTCTTCATCTGTTTATAAAACTTGCTTTATCTGCCACATGTGGTAAATGATGAGGACATACGTAACCTATATGTGCAAACAAATCAGTAACATGATCAGCATAAAGAAATGACACGTGACGGGTGTATGCTGCTGCCTGGGACAAAGCGCAGTCACTATTACTGACACACATTGTAACAAGTAAGACACTTGTTATTGGCAGGTAGGGCAGTCATTGGTTCAGTGACGAGCATTCATTAATGAGATTCACTCTCATGGCTTATGATATTACTTGTGTGAATTCAGCTTTGGTTCTGACTTTCAACAGCAACAACAACTTACATTTATATAGCACCTTTAACATAGTAAAACATCTCAAGGAGCATTGTCAGATAATTTAACTGAACCACATATAGCGATATTAGGACAGGTGACAAAAATCTTGGTCAAAGAGGTAGATTTAAAGGAGCATCTTAAAGGACAAGAGAGAGGTAGAGAGGCAGGGAGGTTTAGGGAAGGAATTCCAGAGCTTAGGGCCTAGGCAACTGAAAGCATGTCCGCTAATAGTGGGACAAAATAAATCAGGGATGCACAAGAGGCCAGAATTGGAGGAATGCAGAGTTTCAGAGTGTTGTAGGACTGGAGGAGGTTACAGAGACAGCGAGGGACAAGGCCATGGAGGGATTTGAACACAAGGATAAGAATTTTAAGTTTGAGGCATTGTTGAACTGGGAGTCAATGTAGGTCAGAGGGTACAATGGTGTTGAGTGAACAGGATTAGTGAGAGTAAGGTACAGGCAGCAGAGCTCAAGTTTATGTGGTTGTAAGATGGAAGGACAGCCAGGGGAGCATTAGAATAGTTGAATCTGGAGGTAACAAAACCATGGGTGAGGGTTTCAAAAAGATGAGCTAAGACTGGGGGAAGAGTTCAACTTTCATTGACCTCAAATTCCAACCCAGGTCCAAGCCAATAATAATGGCCAGAATTTTACAACCCCCCAATGAGTGGGCTGGTGGTGGTGGGGGTGTGTAAAATTGAGTGGGAGGTGGGGGTTTCCGTTCTCAACCCCCTCCCACCCCGGCTACAATTTTACGTGGGGCAGCAACAGTGCGAAGCGGCCCACCCACCCACCCCAGGCAAATCAAGGCCTGTGTGGCCAATTAACTGCCACTTAAGGGCCTCCTCCCACCACCCACATATTTTACCCTCGGCAACCAGACGGCAAAGGCCCCAAGAACCCCGCCTGATAAAACCAGGCGGCCTTCTTGCAGGCTGTGAGGGGGGTCCCTCCTGATCAGGCACCCTGTGCCCCACGGAAGGCAACCCCGAATTCCCAACTGCCCCCAACTCAGAACACTACCCCCCCCCCTCCCCCAACCGACACCCCCTTACCTCCCCAGCGAGGCCGTAAAACCTTATCTGAGTTGCGGGGCCATCCTTCCTGTTGCCTCTAATGGCTGGGTGTAGTCCCAGCAATGGCTACTGCTGATTGGCCGGCAGCTCCAGTAGGTGGGACTTCCAGCCTCAAGGAGGTGGAAGTCCCACCTAAGACAAATTAAGGGCCTGGGGAGCGGAAAATCCTGGCCTGGCTCCCTGGGCTTGATGGAGGTGGGCTCGCCCCTGACTTTTTGGCCGGTGGGCGGTGCCTCCCAACCAATGTAAAATTCTGACCATTTTTAGACTTAATTGAGGTAAATAAAGCATGAAATATTAAACAGCTTGGGCAAAGAAGCCCTGAATATCACTTCAAAAGAAGGAAAGTTAATAGGATCAAAGGCTATAAATGTAAATGAGTGAATAATGAGATTAGAAAAGGTATCCAAAGGAACTTCTTCATGTATGTGATAATCGATGTCTGGAGTGATCTGGCAGAAGTAGAGATGTAAACAAACGGGTATTCGAAATGAAGATGATGCCAGGCTGGGAAAGCAGGAATACTCGGGAGAAGAGCTTGATTCATCCTTAATTTTTTCTACATAATTACGAAATCATGGTTCCAATTTTCAGAAGTCTTGTGCTTCTAAAAAGGATTCCCACATCCCAGCGTTTTACCAAGTGGTCTTTGCTGAGTATTTGCACTTGTCTCTGATTTTGGATCTCCACTTTGCATAATTTTTCACAAATATATAAAAAGCATTAGGTTCCCACCTCCTCCCCCACCCCTACTAAAAACAAATACGCAAAGAGTTCAGGAGGTGTTTCTTCACAAAATTCTCACAAGCCCACTCCTCCCACGTAATTTTCAATATGCTATCAAGCTGGAATTGAAATCACTTGCAGAAATATGACCTTCTCAAAAATTGTTCATCAAGCCCTGTTTACAAACACACAGTGCCATTATGGAAACTGCCAATTGCATGATATCATTGGTCTCTGCTGTTGCCACAATGATTGTGACACACGGCTCTTCTGCTTTCCTGGACAATTTTCCCAAAGACAATTTAGACCCGAAATTCCTCAGAACACGATTCTGCTGCCAACCTACAGACTGAGCCCCCAGTTCCCTCCAGCACTGGCCTCGCTGAAATTTCGGGGTAGGGGGTATTAGTGGAAGGGAACCTAATTTACAAAGGACAGGAAGTTGCAGGTGTATCTCCAATACACAAATGCACCCACCAGTCATTGGTCAATTTCGCCAGATCACCTCCCCATAGGCCCCCTGAGTAAAGGGGCTGAACAATTTAAAAGAAAAATCTACCGTCCTTTCAAGGGTCTAGGCTAGTTCCCTAACCTACAACCCACCATTGGGCCCTCTTTCACCTACCTAGAGGCTGGTACCCCAAAACTCACAGTGTATCATTGCCAAAGTTATTCTGGGTCCTGACTGAGTCAAGTAAGCAGGACCTTCTTTCTGTACAGAACAGACCAGAAACAGGTCATTCGGCCCAACAGGACAAAACTGGTGTTTATGCTCCAAACTATCCTCCTTCCGCCCTATTTCATCTCACCCTATCAGCATATCCTTCTAGTTCTTTCTCCCTTGTGTACTTATCTAGCTTTCCTTAAAGGTTATTCACCTCAAGTACTCCTTGTGGTGGAGAGTTCCACATTCTCACCACTCTCTGGGTAAAGGAGTTTCTCCTAATTTTTTTTTATTGGATTTACTAGTGTTAATCTTATATTTATGGCCCCTAGTTTTGGACTCCAGGCTCTAACTCTGCACACAACACCCCCACCCCCCACCCCTCCTCCCCACGGTGCCCTAACACCATTTGCCTTGCTGGGGCAAGCAGAGGACCTTTCCATTATGAAGCATCCCAGAAACTGCCGGCAACAGCAGAAATCTGGCACAATCCAGTCTCCACTATTTTCTAGCACTTCTGCTGGTCACTCACTGGAGTTATGGCCGACAGGCAAAACCCCAATTATTTATCCCATTGGAATCATTCTTAGTCATTAACAAGGGATGCCAAAATATAGACAACTTCTGAGCCTGGTATTTGCAGTATGGTTTCATGAGAGGAGTTCCTTTCCAAAAGGTAATCGTTCTGCAGTAATATTCCTGTGTGAGGCAGAAATTTACATTATATGAAGACATTACCATTGCTGAATATTGACGTGTGCAAGGAGAGAGACTCCGAGAGTCAGGGTGATAAAGTTGGAGGTCATACTAAGAAAGTTGCCTCCTCCCTGTACTAGTGGCACCTTCCAGATGGCAGATTAGTCAATGTTTACACAGTTAGTTAGGTCTCTGTTGCCTTTATCCTACAAGCAAATTACTGTATCTATTTCCCCTGACAGTGCTGTAGCATCACCAAGTTAAATGGGAGCTGTGTGCTGTCTCTGGGATTTGTAGTGTTCTGGGTGCGATTGATTGCAAGCATATGTCCCACTAGCACCTTCACAGGGACTAGATATTGACCATAACAGGAAACGTTTTCACTCATCGATGCCGCAAATGGAGCACAGTGCTAAATGTTAGATTAGTAAGGTGCTTGCCAAGTTTCCAGAATCCTGTCCTGATGTTACATCTAACTAATTATGGCTTGGCTGACATATTCAACAGGAATGAACTTGCAGAAGGTTGATTTTCTGAGTATGTTAGTCTGCTGAAATCTTTGAATTTAGGCTATGATGCTTTGTACTCATTTTTCCACATCTTCCTTCATGGAACATTGACTAAGGCTTGAAAACCTGAACAACAGACACATGGGACCCACCAGTTTATCACAGTTGAGTGCACTGCTTGGCTATGTTATAGATGGAAGGTTTGAGTATTTGAAAGGAAGGATATTTTAATATTTCAGCTGCAATAATACAGTGCAGCACTGAAAATATCTCTTTATTGACCTGCTTAGTCTTATGCATGTTAAAACTTTGTTGAAAATCACTAAGCCTAAATAAAATCAGTTACTCACTGAAACAGAACCAGGATAAATTTGACAAGATCTTCCCTCCAGTTTCAGTCAACACTCCATTCTTTACGTCCAGATATCCAAACATTAAAAGCACCAGCAACTCCCCCAAATTATAAAAGGCGGGGAGCAGCATAGAGGGTTAGATAACCCCCCATTGAATAATTTAGATTCTTAACATAACATGTAAAAAGTAACACATTACCAATTTTTTTTAAAGTATCACCCATTCCCAGCATAAACACTGTAGCCTAGAAATTTGGCTGTGCAGCATCATTTCTCATGTGCTAAATGGCCTCCTATATGGCAGGGAGGAAGTGTATGCTCATTGTGAGCTGGAAGTACTAGAAGGCCAAATTATCGGGGTGTAGTGCCCACACTTGAATCAGCCGTCAAGACTTTTGCATTGAGCCTAATGTCTGCTGAGGCCCCCACTACAAGATTGGCTCATCCCAAGCAGCCCACGCCAGCTCAATATGGCGGGCACCTAAAGCCATTCCCTGCACTTGTCTCTCATCCCCATGGCCTAATTTCCAGGCTAGAAATTGCTGTCACCTATGACTTGTTAAACAGTATCATTATGTAATGTGACATTACACAATATAACCATGGCCAAGATATTCCTCCAGTTACATGGCCATGCATCAACTTGGATCATTAGGTAGCAATCTTGTCTTGAGTCAGAAATTTGAGGGTTCAGACTTTACTGGAAAACTCGGCACATAACCCAGGTGGACACTTCAGTGTTTTAACAAAGCAGTGCTGCACAGTCGAGATGCTGTGCTTCAGCTGAGAGACTAAAAGGTAAGATTGTAAGAAAATAAATATTCAAGGGCCCAGTTTTCATCCTGACGCTTACACCTGTGGAACTCTGGCTGTTTGAGAATTCTAGCTGGTCTCCTGTGGTCAGGATCTTTTAAATAAATGGGAACAGATCCCACTAGGAATCCTGCCTGGATGGACCCTGCCTCAGGGGAGGGAGGGAAATCATTGCTGCAAGTTTTTGGTATTTACAACAGCTTTAACATAGCCAGTTTCCCTTGGGACAGGTGAAGAAGAATTAAATACTTCAGAAATATGTTTAAAAATATGGGCAGATTGTAAATCAATCAATTCATACTGCTTTTGTGGCATTTAAATTTCCAGATCTGCAACAATCCCCTCCCCCATCCTCAAACACAATGATAAAACCATATGCCA
Organism: Heterodontus francisci; assembly: GCF_036365525.1. Lineage (NCBI taxonomy): Eukaryota > Metazoa > Chordata > Chondrichthyes > Heterodontiformes > Heterodontidae > Heterodontus > Heterodontus francisci. The sequence continues at coordinate 92,500,656 of NC_090378.1, read as the reverse complement.
AAACACACAATGCTCCCAGCATCTAGTGTTGTTGTGGTGGATGTGACAGATATTTGCACAACATTGTAATATGCCCGTCCATATTGGGCAGATGTATTGACTGCCTGATGTCAATTCCTGCAGGGAATGCCAGAGGGAGCAGGAGAACTGCTCCCTGTCCAATTTCACTTATTGCTGGAGTTACAGTAGGGAGATAGTGTAACTCCAGAGGAAGATTCATCCCTTGGACTCTCAACTGTGAAAAGAGGCAAATAAGAAGGGTTCTTGCAGAAGTATAGAAACAACAACAACTACTTGCATTTATATAGCAACTTTACAGTAGTGAAACACAGCAACAGCAAAATCAAACAAAAGATTGACACTGAGTCAACAAAGGAGACACCAGGACAGGTGACTAAAAGCTTGGACAAATTGATAGGTTTTGAGGAGGGTCATAAAGGAGAAGAGAGAGGCGCAGAGGTGTTTAGGGAGGAGAGTGCTGTCCTTAGATACATAGAATACTAATTAAAGTCGGAAAAGCTTTTCCTGAACATGATTTCATGGGGGCATTGATGGTTAAGGACTGGTTTCAGGAAACACTGCTTCTTACAACGAAAGATCAGAACCTGGAACATCTTCTGGGTCGTGTACCTGGACAATGCAGGAAAATGTGCTCTGGAACCATTCAGAGGGAGTTCAAAGTTGTGAGGGGAAAATAATAGATTTCTATGCAAAGATGAAGCAAATAAAGTGAGTTAATTTTACATAGTCCCTCATCAATGTCACTGCTAATATTGCCTTAGTGTATCTCTCTGGGTTACTATCGCGTTACATATTACTGCTGAAGTAGGGGAAGTGATCTGCAACCTGTGGTGTGCTGCATTTCTCATTGGCACTGTCTTCCTTATCTTTGGGTTTTTAGCAGATCCCTGAAAAGTGAGGATGAGAAATTGGGGTAGATCATGAATACTGGACAGCTGACCAGTGGAGCAAGCTAATGGGCTACCTGTTATGGGGGTCTTGGGCCACACCTCGCCCACCCCCACCCCACCCACTATGGTTTTGAGGCTTTATCCTCATTTACATTCGTCAGGTGAGCTACAGGATGCCAAACAGATGTCCAGATGCAGTCCACTAGATTCGGCAAAGGGAACTGGGTTAGAGCAGATGCCAGGAAGGCAGATAGCAGGCAATAGGTTGGGAATCGTAGTCACAGTGTGTGAGGGTCCCGGGTTGTCAGCAGAGGCCCAGATTATTTTTGTGGATCCCAGTGGAGCAGGAAAGGAACAGCAAATACAATCTGCTTTTTCCAGGATCAAATTTCATCCTTAACCAGTTCAAGTACATTTTCCAGTTGTGATGAAAGGTCATTGACCTGAAACGTTGGGCTGAATTTTCCTGGCCCTGGGGAAACGGGTATGGAGGCAGGTGTGGGGTCCAGCCCACTGGTGGGAAACCCTGTCACCCGATGCTGTTCCGCCGTCGGGCAGCTTGCCCCGGGTTGGGCTGCCAAGGTAATCAGCAGCGTGCTCTGCAGAGATGGGCAGGCGATGAAGCCAATTAAGGCCCAATGAAGGGCCATTTTGCCCCAATGCTGCAGCTTTCCCAGAGTTGCATGGGCCCCCAGTGTGTCAGGAGCCCGACAATGCTGCGGAGGCGGCCTCTCACTGGAAGTTTGGTGGGCCATGAGTGGCTGAATTAATTGGCAGCATCAGGGGGCCACAATGCTCACAGGGATGCAGGAGCGGCTGCAGGGATTCTTCTGGAGGGATCACCCCTCCACCCTGAAGTCCCTCACAGTACTTTGTCACCTTTTTCACCACTGAAGAGAGAGGCCTCCATGAGTGCCTCCATTTTGAGGCCCCTGCCACCCCAATCCGCCCAGATCTCCTTCTTTTCCAGCAGCACTCACCTCTCCCGGTGGGCCTGCTGTCCAGACATTGCTGTGAGCCCTCCTAGTGGGCTTCCACTTCTTTGGTCCACCCGTCATCCTTAATTAAACGGCGAATGCGGAGGCAGCCAATTAGGAGCCTCCTCACGTAAATTTGCGCACATGGTCCCAGCATCCAGACCCCGACACCCGTGGGAAGACTCAGCCTGTTAACTCTGTTTCCATCTCTACGGATGCTGCCGGACCTGCTGAACATTTTCCAGCATTTTCTGTTTTTATTTCAAGTTCAGATAAGTTTGACTGGAGTCACACCAATGATTTCATTCCCATTTACAGGCCTGCCTGAAAATTGCATCCAATGGGCCTTGGGTGTCTAAAGGTTGGCCAAGGTCCCACCCCCACCCCCCACCGCTCCCACCCCAATTTTGCTCTGCCGGGGGTCAAATTTTCATGCAAGAAATGGGCAGGTCGTGGTTGCAAATCACCACCTGGAAGCATCTCTTTGAACCAGTGATCTCAATAATCAAATTCTACCAATGCATATGACGGTTCCACAAGCGCTCTGTAAATCTGAACTGGAGATTGTAGTTCACAATGTACTCTACCCATATCTGCCAGAGTACATTCAGTTCGAAAGAAGTAAATCAATAATTAATAAGGATCTGTCAATGCTATATTCAGTCAACAGGTACATCTGAGGATGGAAGTCCTGATCAGTGAACTTCACAAACCATTAATGCGCCTGTACTCTTTACTGTGTTTGCTATTTTCACACCAAGGGTAACCCTGGGTGTGAGTTGACTATAGACAGAATCCCACAAAAAAGTGTGTGAAAGGACAGAAATTAATTTTCTTCATTGCACTATTGATTGCCCACTGGAGGGTAAATAATGCTTCATTCCGCATGCTGGTCTCGTAGTGGGTATACATCTGATCAAATCAATCTAGTACTGGGTGTGAATGCCAGTCTTGAAGGTGGGATCTTCCTATCGGGAAATATCGGGAAATATCGGGGAGTTGAGGGCTATGACAAGCTGGCACGAAAGAAGAGTTGAAGTCTGAGGCAGATCATTCATGATCTTATTGAATGGTGGGGCAGTCTTGAGGGGCCGAATGGCCTACTCCTGCTCCTATTTCTTATGTTCTTATATTTTGGTGATGTGTCGGCCATCATTTTCCTGAGTCCCAGGTAGATAGTTCAGTGTTCAGTATTCTGATGGGAATGCACTATAGCTCTGCTTGACATAAAGAAAACAAATTGAACAAGAATGGGTAAGCGCAACACCTGTTGAGTTAGGGGGAACACTCCTGCTCCTCCTAGCTCCACAGGAAGGTGTTGCTGAAAATAAAATTAAAACACTTAGCTTCTGTGGTGGGGTGGGGTGGGGAGCTGTTTTGGATCATTCCAATTTAAGGAACATACTCCATTTTCATATATAAAGCACACGGAAAATGGCATTGCCTCCACCCACCGCCATTATAACAAAGTTACAGTTTCACATAAGGCAACCAAATTTTGAGATGATCCCTACTGCAAAATCAACAAATGCAAATCAATGTGGCTGTTCAACTTTGCCTAAGAAAATGTATGCACCTGATACAAGTCATATCTCTGCAATGGAGAACTGGAAAAACTGCCCAGCTCGACAAAGGCTATTATTATTACAAGTTAAGATGTGTGTTCAAAGTTCTACATTGTTCAGTTTGACCTTTTGGGTACTTTTGAGATGGTGTTCCTACTTTGCATTTTGTTTTGTTCTTTAAAAGAATTCTTTGATCATCAACTGACTTTTTTACATTCATAATCCATCTGATCTGTTGGAGGTTTGCTCTTATGATAACCTATTTCATGCACTTCCTCAATATCAAGTCTCAAGCCAAGCCTTCACACATAGAGAATCACTCTTCCCTTGTTGTACAATACAGAGAGAAATCCACCCTTTATTAAACAAATGACAATCCGTAACCATTTTGTTGACTACGTCAAGGAAGAGTTTTACAACTAATCATAAAATTCAGATTGGAACTATTTTTTTTAGTTAAGTAAAACTGCAGGATAAATGTTTCTGTCGTCATGACCAGAGTGGAATGGGTCAATGGGGATTGGGTTAATCAGGCAGACATCTGACCATTGCCAGTTTCAAAGTACTTACAGCACAGACACAGGCCATTCCACCTAACAAATCCCCACTGCTGTTTATACTCCACATGAGCCTCCCTCCGCCATTCTTCATCTAACCCAATTAATATATCCTACTATTCCTTTCTCCCTCATGTACTTATCTAGCTGCACCTTAAATGCATCTATGCTTGTCACCAAAACTATTCTTTGTGGCAGTGAGTTCCATTAACTACTCGCTGGATAAAGAAATTTCTCCTGATATCCTTATTGGATCTATTAGTGAACTGAGGAGATAGGCTATGGAATAAACACAGAAAATGTTGGGAATACTCAGCAGGTCAGGCAGCTTCTGTGGGGAGAGAAAAATATAGTTAACGTTTCAGGTTTTTGTCTTTTCATCAGAACTAGATAATGATGTAAGAGGTTTTAAGCAAGTACAAATGCTGGGAAAGTGGGGAAGGGAAAAGAACATAAAGGAAGATAGGGTGAAAGGCAGAAGTGATGAACTGACAAAAGGAATGATGGTTCTTCGGAACTCCCGAAGAACTGACCCGAAACGTTAACTCTGCTTCTCTTTCCACAGATGCTGCCAGACCTGCTGAGTGATTCCAGCATTTCTTGTTTTTGTTTCAGATTTCCAGCATCCGCAGTATTTTGCTTTTATTATAAAAGAATGATGGTGCATGGCAAAAGGGGATGGTAATGGGACATGTGAAGAAACAAAAGATGTGTCTAGAAGAAGTGCATATGGAAACAGTAGAATCATCACCAGTACTGGTTATTCAAAAAAATGGAAACAGTCGTTATGATCCAAAATTGTTGGACAATGTAGGAGGCCAAGGACAGCGAGGTCAGAGTAGGAATGGGACCAGGAGCTCAGGATCATGCTTGCAGACTGAAAGAAGTGGTTCTCCATCACACTCCCACTTTGATCTCTCTGTCCTTGGCCTCCTACACGGTTCCAACAGGAACTTGACGAACGGCACTTTGTCTTTCAAATAGGAATTTTACAGCCTTCCGCACTGAACATTGATTTCAATAACATCAGATCTTGAACACTGTTCTCATTTTTGCATCTCTGTTATGATGTAAACTGTTAAATCTCAACAGTTCTGATGAAAGGTCATCAATATGAAACATTAACCATTTCTCTCACCCTCAGATGCTGCCTGACCTGCTGAATATTTCCAGAATTTTCTGTTGGCTGCTTTTGCTGACAAAACAACCACTAGGTGGTGCAGTACTTGCACATGCACAAATGCAGCCTCATGCACTGAAACGGCACTGTCTGCAATGTTTTTGGCAGCTGCCAATAGCAAAGATGGCACTGCTCAATTTATCACAAGCACAATAACAAATGAAACCAAAATAGCCATTTCTGGTCCCCGCTCCTGCTCCCGCAATGAGTTGTTTAATGAATTTTATTGACAATTATTTTAGAACACAAACACGAATTCTAAACCAGTGAGCTTTTTAAAAAGAGATTTCTAACATTTTGGAACATGGAACAGATAAATCCTGGGAGTTCGTTTTCAGCACGAACACCCACAGAGAGCTGCTTCTGTGTTGTAATAAGTGCCAAATCCACAACTTGATCCAGCATCACTTCAGTGAGCTTTGTGTTTAGACCTGTGCCAATACCAAGGAACTAGTTTGGTTTTTCACCTAGTTGTTGTTTCGTAAACCTAAATCCAGCAGACATTTTGTTTTAATATGAGAATTTTAAATGGATCTGGCTGAAAATGGGATCGTTGGGTCATTACTGAGTCTGTGAAACATACTGGCTCCTCTCCAATCTCTACCAGACCAACACAGCAGCTCCAGGATAGCTGCATGTGCAGGATTGTGTGTGCAATTCAATATAATCCGTGGTCTCGCCCCGTCTTCCCCCTTGGCCGCTCACTCCCACTCGCAGTCTTCCTCCCCTCCCCTGCCTATCACTCTCTCTCTTCCACGCTTCTCCCTTGTGGGGAAAAACGGCTGCGATTGTGGGAGGGAGGGGGGACCAGTAGCGGGAGGGAGCGGGGACCAGAAGCGGGAGAGAGCCGAGTGGGGAGAAGTGGCGAGGCCAGGAGTGACGAGCGACGAATTACGTTTTCGCGTGGATGTGCGAAATAGTCCTGGCAAGCCAGGTCCTGACGTAGGCTGCGCATGCACAGCATGATACTGGCAACAAGAGTCTGTTCTGCACATGTGCGAATCCGGGAACGCTCTGATGATGTCAACGGGGGGAGGGGGGAGGGTAGCTGTGTTGTCAGAAGTCACTTTGTTTCTGTTTTTATCTCAGATTTCCAACATCTGCAGTATTTTGCTTTAGTACGTAGGCTATGGTGTTTTATCTGATCACAAATACACTCAAAATTCTGCAAGACCTTCCATGGAACAGAAACAACCAAGTCATAAGCCCTTTTACAACTGCTATTGACTGCAATCTGTTGGTAGGGTATCTGATGCATAAAATTAATAATTGAAAAAATAATAGTCCGCACATTTGGCATCCTCAAAATGTATTTCCTTGTTTCAGTTTTACAGAAGTTGATCATAATACAACCAGAAGCAGCTTGGTGAAAATTTGATTCCATACACAATATATAAATATCACAGAGGTATCACTTCCCAGCCACTAAAAGCAACGAATATAAATGTTTGGGGAGGCAGATAGTCCAGTGACGGGGTTGGAACAGAATGTACCTGTGGCTTTTATAGGTCATCCCTTTCTTTAAGGACTATTTGTCATACCACTCACAGACTCTACTTTCATGTACTGTACTGGAAAAGGGGTAGTGGTTGCTTGCCAATGGGGACTGCAGGTCTTGAGTAATGCTTCGGCCAGGCAGAAAGTGGGTAATTTTATTTTTAGCACAAACCTGTTTATGAATATTTCCATAAAGAAGACGGCGCAATGCCAAGACTGCACAGTTTCTGAAGAAATGCATATGCCAATGAAGAAAAACAAGTTTATTTCACAACAGCTAAGGTGTTTTTGCATAGAATAGTATCCACATTACTTATAAATTCAATGTTACATTAAAAAGTTTTTCTTTAAAATCTTTTTTAAAAGTGTACAAAATCCTCACATGCATTCATCAAAAAAAGAAACTTAAAAATGTGATCAGGCATCCTGCATTGTGGAAGAGAGATGAAAGATCAGGAGAACATCCGTCCCTTTGTAAGGATCTGCATTGTGTTTTCTGAGATCTCAAATTGGAGACCTTTCTCTTGTAAGATGACGTTACAAGGTAAGCATTATCATATGCTGGAGGATGCCTGAGTATATTTTGTTTATATTTAATTATATCAAATCTAGTATTTCATCAGTCATCCACTCTTGATGTTTCCTCTTCTCTTTTTTAAGGATACCGTTTTGGATACTGTTGGGGGGGATGGCCTATCAGGGGAAAACATCAGCAGCCAGAGCAGTGGCACCATGGCTGGCACTATTGTTCAGCAGGGATGGACAAAGCGCAGAAGAGCAACAGTTATAGGGAACTCTATAGTCAGGGGCACAGATAGGCGCTTCTGTGGACGTGAAAGAGACTCCAGGATGGTATGTTGCCTCCCTGATGCCAGGGTCAAGGATGTCTCTGAACGGACAGGGGGCATTCTGAAGGGGGAGGGTGAACAGCCAGACGTTGTGGTACACATCGGTACCAATGACATAGGCAGGAAGAGTGACGAGGTCCTGCAGGGAGAGTTTAGGGAGTTAGGTAGAAAGTTAAAAGACAGGATCTCTAGGGTTGTAATCTTGGGATTACTCCCTGTGCCACGTGCCAGTGAGGCTAGAAATAGGAAGATAGTACAGCTAAACACGTGGCTGAACAGCTGGTGTAGAAGAGAGGGTTTCAGATATCTGGACCATTGGGATCTCTTCAGGGACAGATGGGACCTGGACAAGAAGGACGGATTGCATCTAAACTGGAGGGGCACAAATATCCTGGCTGCGATGTTTGCTAGCGTCACTCGGGAGGGTTTAAACTAGTGTGGCAGGGGGGTGGGAACCAGAGCAGTAGGACAGCAAGTGAAATAAATGAGGGGGAATTAGTAAATAAGGCCAGTAAGACTAAGAGGAAGAGCAGGCAGGGAGATGTTGAGGAGCACAGCGGGACTGGTGGTCTGGAGTGCATTTGTTTCAATGCGAGAAGTATAACAGGTAAGGCAGATGAACTTAGAGTTTGGATTTGTACTTGGAACTATGATGTTGTTGCCATTACAGAGACTTGGTTGAGGGAAGGACAGGATTGGCAGCTAAATGTTCCAAGATTTAGAAGCTTCAGGCGGGATAGAGGGGGTTGTAAAAGGGGTGGGGGAGTTGCATTACTTGTTAAGGAGAATATCACAGCTGTACTGCGGGAGGACACCTCGGAGGGGTCGTGCAGCGAGGCAATATGGGTGGAGCTCAGGAATAGGAAGGGTGCAGTCACGATGTTGGGGGTTTTCTATAGGCCTCCCAACAGCCAGCAGGAGGTAGAGGAGCAGATATGTAGACAGCTTTTGGAAAGATGTAAAGGTAACAGGGTTCTAGTGGTGGGTGATTTTAACTTCCCCTATATTGACTGGACCTCACTTAGTGCTAGGGGCTTGGATGGGGCAGAATTTGTAAGGAGCATCCAGGAGGGCTTCTTGAAACAATATGTAGATAGTCCAACTAGGGATGGGGCCGTACTGGACCTGGTATTGGGGGATGAGCCCGGCCAGGTGGTCGAAGTTTCAGTAGGGGAGCATTTCGGGAACAGTGACCATAATTCCATAAGTTTTAAGGTACTTGTGGATAAGGATAAGAGTAGTCCTTGGGTGAATGTGCTAAATTGGGGGAAGGCTAATTATAACAATATCAGGCAGGAACTGAAGAATTTAGATTGGGGGCGGCTGTTTGAGGGTAAATCAACATCTGACATGTGGGAGTCTTTCAAATGTCAGTTGATTAGAATCCAGGACCAGCATGTTCCTGTGAGGAAGAAGGATAAGTTTGGCAAGTTTCAGGAACCTTGGATAACACGGGATATTGTGAGCCTAGTCAAAAAGAAAAAGGAAGCATTCGTAAGGGCTGGCAGGCTAGGAACAGACGAATCCCTTGAGCAATATAAAGACAGTAGAAAGGAACGTAAGCAAGGAGTCAGGAGGGCTAAAAGGGGTCATGAAAAGTCATTGGCAAACAGGATTAAGGATAATCCCAAGGCTTTTTATACGTATATAAAGAGCAAGAGGGTAACTTGGGAAAGAGTTGGCCCGCTCAAGGACAGAGAAGGGAACCTATGTGTGGAGCCAGAGGAAATGGGCGAGGTACTAAATGAGTACTTTGCATCAGTATTCACCAAAGAGAAGGACTTGGTGGATGATGAGCCTAGGGCAGGGAGTGTAGATAGTCTCAGTCATCTCATTATCAAAGAGGAGGAGGTGTTGGGTGTCTTGCAAAGCATTAAGGTAGATAAGTCCCCAGGGCCTAGTGGGATCTACCCCAGAATACTGAGGGAGGCAAGGGAAGAAATTGCTGGGGCCTTGACAGAAATCTTTGCATCCTCATTGGCTACAGGTGAGGTCCCAGAGGACTGGAGAATAGCCAATGTTGTTCCTTTGTTTAAGAAGGGTAGCAAGGATAATCCAGGAAATTATAGGCCGGTGAGCCCTACATCAGTGGTAGGGAAATTATTAGAACAGGATTTACTTCCATTTGTAAACAAATGAAAAAAATGGGCAAAGTGAGCCCAACACACTCTCAGTAGGCAAATCTGTTCCCTCCTATGACCTTTTGATTCCCCTCCCATGATCTGACGAACCCCATTCTGATAACCTTCCATCCCAATGACTGACACCCTCCTGATGACTGACACCCTCTCAATGATGGACCCCCCCCCCCCACCCCCTACCAATGACTTACTCCTCCTGATGCCAGATTCCCGGCTGTGGACCTGGTCTAACCACCCAACAGCCAGTCAATCTGGCTGGCTGCGACCGGGAAACAGTGAATTACTTTTAAGATCAAGTCCTGCCATTTAATTAAGCACAACCCCTGACCCAAGTTCCAAGTTTCAAGGCTGCTAAACCTATGCCCCGCACCCTTCCCATCTGTCTGTTATTATCAAGGCCTTTGACTCAATACTACCCGCTCAGCCAAGGCTGACATTGGGGCTGCTCAGAAGAAACTGCAGCTTTCCCAGGTATTTGTTAACTGCTCACGTTACATAAACAATTCCTATGTTGATTGCCCCAATGGCTAACCCTCAGAAATGCAACACTATGTAGACTTTATATGTCAGTGCTGCAGTTTAAAGCAGTGATCTTTCCCTTTATGTTAATTTAGCCTGCCTTCCCGATTGGATTAGTGGATAAATCTATTGTGGAATTGAATGGTGCAGTCCAGGAGGGTTCCAGGTTTGATTCCCAGGTTATACTGCGTTAACTAATCTCAGTGAACATGACAGTAAGGACACTATAGTTGACCTCAGGAACCCTAAATGGGGATCAGCGAGAGGCTCTTTCCCTGTCCAATAAATCTTGCTGGAATGTGTCTGTGATAATACATCAAGTGAGGAGACAATAAGGCTGTAATGACCCCTACAGTCAAATAGTCTACTGGCATTTGGTTTCAATGGTCACACAGTCTGGCCACTTGGGCCTTAGCCCACCAGCTCTCACAGGACTGTGAGATCACCTACAGAAAGGGTGCAAAGAATATTGGGACAAGGAAGATGTTCAGGAGTGATGTCAGGAAACACTGTCACACAAAGTGTAGCAGAAGTCTGGAACTCACTCCCTTGGAAAGCTGTTGAGGCTAAGGGTCAATTGAAATTTCAAAACTGAAATTAATAGCGTTTAGTTGGGTAATGGTATTAAGGGATATGGAACTAAAGCAGGTAGATGGAGTCATGATGCAAATCATAAAGGCTCCTTAGACAGCACCTTCCAAACCCGCGACCTCTACCAACTAGAAGGACAAGGGCAGCAAATTCATGGGAACACCATCACCTGCAAGTTCCCCTCCAAGTCACACACCATCCTGACTTAGAACTATATCGCCGTTCCTTCACAGTCGCTGGGTCAAAATCCTGGAACTCCCTTTCTAATAGCACTGTGGGTGTACCTACCCCACATGGACTGCAGCTGTTCAAGAAGGCAGCTCACTACCACCTTCTTGAGGGCAATTAGGGATGGGCAACAAATGCTGGCCTGGTCAGCGTCGCCCACATCCCATGCATGCATTAAAAAAAAATCAGCCATAGTCTAAATGAATGGTGGAACAAGCTTGAGGGATTGAATGGCCTACTCCTGCTTCTAACTTTGGTATGAGTTGTACAAGGTGCAGAACTAAGAAGGAAAAGTCCACATTACATCAGCCCAAAAGCAAAATACTGTGGACGCTGGAAATCTGAAATAAAAACAGAAAGTTCTGGAAATACACAGCAGGTCAGGCAGCATCCGTGGAGAGAGAAACAGAGTTAACGTTTCAAGTCTGTGACATTCATCAGAACTCTGATGAAAGGCCATGTAGAGGGAAAAATTGTGGCTGATGCAGCTAAATAAATACACATATATATATATAAGATGAAAGTGTAGCCACATATTGTTACAAAATGAGGTATTTACCCAAGGCATTGTGGGACAAGTTAGTTAGCTTGTAGCCTTGAGCATGGTACTGCTTAGCACAGGCAATTAGCCTGACCAAGGAAGGCCCCCCATATCAGTGCATAAGACAGCTGCTCTGTCTAATTGCGGACTACACAAAGCAACTAGGAATGTTGGCCTGATAGAGTTGGGCGGCACAGTGGCGCAGTGGTTAGCACCACAGCCTCACAGCTCCAGCAACCCGGGTTCAATTCTGGGTACTGCCTGTGTGGAGTTTGCAAGTTCTCCCTGTGTCTGCGTGGGTTTTCTCCGGGTGCTCCGGTTTCCTCCCACATGCCAAAAGACTTGCAGGTTGGTAGGTAAATTGGCCATTATAAATTGCCACTAGTATAGGTAGGTGGTAGGGAAATATAGGGACAGGTGGGGATGTGGTAGGGATATGGGATTAGTGTAGGATTAGTATAAATGGGTGGTTGATGGTCGGCACAGACTCAGTGGGCCGAAGGGCCTGTTTCAGTGCTGTATCTCTAAACATAAACTAAACATAAACAGTTAGAAGGATTCATTGTGAAGCCTCAAGGATAGTTGATAAGGGGGATTTGGTAAACAAGCTGAGATGGTCAGGGGCGTACCATGAGCTATCCCCACAACCACATGATGCATAATTAATAATTTTATTGGTAATGAATGTAATATATGTAATCAATAACCGTTATGATTGGATTATGTCCAGCCGGGATGGGCTGAGTAACTGTATATCTGTTGTGGATTTTCCTTTGTTCGGTGGAGAGGCATCTGGACAGCCCAGTGACCTGCTCCCTGCTGGCGTAACTCAATAAACTGTTTGACATTGGAGCAGACCTGAGTGTCGAGTGATTCTTCTAGATTCATTCCCGCTAACAGCCATCCACCTGAAACGGTAACTGAGACTTCCTCCACAGATACTGTCAGACCTGCTGAGTATTTCCAGAATTTTCTGTTTTTTTTTTATTATTAGTATTACATCATATGTCTTCTGGTTCCAGACAAAGGAAAGTACAAGAACATTCTATCCACGGAGTCCCCCTCAATTTCCCCGGTGCTGATCTCAGTGAGCTGACTGGATTGTCAACCTCAGTCAGACATGGCACAAAATCTGAGACATCTTCAAGTGTTTTATCAGTAGATTATTCATTTTGTGTAAAACCCCTGAACAAAATTTCCCTTTCAGATTGTTAGCCACTTTGCCAAGGGGCCGTACAATGTTGTAAACCCCCCCCCCACCCCCTTCCCCCTTCCCCCTTTCAGAATCTAACCCATGGACTTTTCTTTTCGCGAGTCTTTTCTCCCCCTGCTGCCTGAAGCACTGGTTTCGCTTCCCTTTCTGTCTTCGTACACATGTAACAGCTTACCTCAAACACACCAGAGTGTTTATCTGGAAACGGATATCTGCATGCTTACAATGTATTATGTGCTGAGCATCATGTGCTCTCTATACAAGGTCATTACACCACAGATCCTGGTCTACATCAGCTCCCAAAATAGCAAATGTAACTCGTTCCATTGGAATCTTGACTTCAGTTGTGTTTCTATACCAGAGAAGCTTTTGCTGGAGGGGGCATTCATGACAATTTGTACAGAAGAGTTCAGTATTTGAGAGGTTCATGATGAAAGTGTATTCTTATTTAAAAGTAGATCACTCTATTGTCACAGGATTGACATTCTTTGAACAAAATTTGCTAATAAAACCCAACTCTTTCATATTCACTGTGGCATGTCATTTGATACGTTTCTGCAATTGTCCAATTTCCACAGGTTTTCCACAGCTTCCCTGTAATGGTGAGATGGGGTGTAGATAATGTGAATGGCACAAGTTCATTCCAGCAGATTCAGCCAATTGCAGCAAATTAAAATCAGGATATCCTTGTGACCTGGTCAGCCATGATCAGAGCTGAGCAGGCATTTCTCCCACACTGAGGGAGGGAAAATTGCTGAGGTAAATCACCTTTTCAAACTTCATAATATAGATGTCATGGAGTACAGCAACATCTCGATTAAAATGGGGCCTTGCAACAAGCCATGATTTCTAACCATTCTGCACCATTTTTCAAAACTTCATTTTGGGCATTCCACAGCTGCATTATTGCATTATCTATATTTGTAATGCTGTCACAGAAAGCCAGCAAAGAAATGATGAGCCAAATGCCTCCTTCTGAGCTGTGATCATTCTATGATTCTATAAATGGCTCATTAGTTGTTTGAAGAGTGTGAAAGCACCATTCTTACTGCTGTGTAATGACTGGCCAAGTTCCACCCCATCCTACAGACTGAATTGGGTTGCTTAAATCACCAGCAGCAAAGTCACACAAACCAGTCATTCTGATTGGTGGTTATAAAAATGTACAGAGGATGATGCTTTGATTGCTCAAATAGGAAAATTGTCCTCTTATTTCTAAAATCAAGACTTGTTGCATCATCACAGACTCTGATTCATTCTTTCCCAAGGACTTCAAAACTATGGAACTCCTTGGGGGTAATTTTAACCTAACTTGCATGGGTGGGAAACCAGATTCAAGTGGAACATTGGTTTAACTCCCTGCCTGATATCACGCTCCACTGATTTCAATGGAGAGTGCAATCGAGCAGGATGTAACTCAGCATTGCACCCGATCTCGTCAGTTCCCAGAGGGGTGGGGTAGGTTAAAATTGCCCCCATTTACTTACCTTGGCCTTCCCTCCAAGTAATCCATGTGTTCCAGCAACAAGTTAATGCACCTCATCTATTCATCTATGCTAGTCCATCTTTACCTATCCTATTGTATCAGCCTTACCTCTGCATCTACATTTCTTAATAAGCAGCAATTAACTTTGGAATTACACAAAAAGCACAATCATATCAAATGGTGCATTTGCAAGACACAAGGGACTTCATATGGTTTTTCAATTACTGAGGCAGCCAATATTTGTACATCAAAGTTTGTGATCCACCAACAGACGTGGGAACTTACATTCAACCCTTCTGCAATTCATTTGGGACATACTTGTAATGTGAGAAAAAAAATGTTTGGTAAACAAATTAATGTATCTATGAGTTAGCTGCAGTCATTTGATTATTTCACTATGCTTTTACGACATGGAGAACTGGGATGGTTTGTCTTTTAACTTATGAGGGTGGGGGAGTGGGGGGGTGGGGAAGTGGTGAATTTCCCAAAGGCTCTCACACTGACATTGAATTGAGATGCTGAGGATCTCATAGCAACTCAAGGTATACTTCAGCTTTTGCATCACATGCCCAATTTATAGTCTTTTGGCTCTATCCTAAAGTGTTCGAAACAGCTTCAAAAGTGCTCCTTATTGTTCTCAATCTTAATAGAATCACAGAATCACAGAATTGTTACGGCGCAGAAGGAGGCTATTCGGCCCATCATGTCCGCACTGGCTCTCTGAATGAGCAATTCACTTAGTTCCATTCCCCCGCCTTCTCCCCATAACCCTGCACATTCTTCCTTCTCATAAGAGTTTAATTCCCTTTTGAATGCTTCAACTGAACCTGCCTCCACCACACTCTCAGGCAGTGCATTCCAGACCTTAACCACTCGATTCATGAAAAAGTTTTTCCTCATGTCACTTTTGCTTTTCTTACCAATTACTTTAAATCTGTTCCCTCTCGTTCTCGATCCTTTCACGAGTGGGAACAGTTTCTCTCTATCTACTCTGTCCAGACCCCTCATGATTTTGAATACCTCTATCAAATCACCTTTCAGCCTTCTCTTCTCCAAAGAAAACAGTCCTAACCTCTCCAATCTATCTTCATAACTGAAGTTCCTCACCCCGGAACATTCTCGTGAATCTTTTCTGTACTCTCTCCAATGCCCACGTCTTTCCTAAAGTGCGGCGCTCAGAACTGGATGCAATACTCCAGCTGAAGCCGAACTAATGTCTTCGACAAGTTCAACATAACCTCCTCACTCGTACACTCTGCCCCTATTAATAAAGCCCAGGATACTGTATGCTTTATTAACTGCTCTCTCAACCTGTCCTGCCATCTTCAATGACATGCACATATACACCCAGATCACTCTGCTCCTGCACCCCCTTTAAAATTGTACCCTTTATTTATATTGGCTCTCCATGTTATTCCAACCAAAATGAATCATTTCACATTTCTCTGCATTGAACTTCATCTGCCACTTGTCCATCCATTTCACCAACTTGACAATGTCCTTTTGAAGTTCTACATTATCCTCCTCACAGTTTAGATATCAACAGCGTGCATCCATGGTTCACCAGGAGTGTGATAAAGAATGACATGATGACATTATATACAGTGACAGATTGGTGCAAATTGGTGTGTAGACATCAGGAAGGCAAAATTTGATGGTCCCCAAAAGCGGGCATGGGGATGACAATGCATGACTAACCTGTGCCTATTGCTTCCAATGCAGGCAGCATACCAGCTTCGTGCTACTGTTAATGTACGTGATTGCAGCATTCAGCCAGCACTAACCATGCTGTTGAGTAGCTGCACGCCTCGTCAGGGGTCCCATGTTTGTGCGAGGCTAGCACCACTTAACGCTAGCCTGCACCTTTTAAAGGGTGGTTCATTCTGGCTGGAGCAGTTGCTGGAACTGTTTGCACATGAGTCTGAGCAGGAAGAAGAGTGAATTATGATGCAACAGGGGAGAGCACATGTTACAAGTTTCTCTGATGCTGCACTGGATGCCTTGATGGAAGAGGTGAAGAGGAGGAGAGATGTGATCTATCCACAGAGAAACATGAGGCCCTCCAGACAATTGTGAAGGCAATGGGACCAGAGAGCTGTGGTGGTGAATGCTAGGAATCAAACCCTGAGTACCTGGATGCTGTGCTGCAAAAAGTACAGTGGACTCACACAAGTGATTTAGGTCAGTGAATGTATCTTCAAATGCCATATCACTGCACCACTAGCCTCAGACACTGCTCAATGGACCAATCTCTCATCACTCACCTACCAACAATCTCTATCGATCATGACTCATACTTAACATTCATAGCATCACCTCACCCTCACATTCATGGTATTGCTGCAAGCCTCACACTCACTTCTCCCAGCTTACACACACTGCCAGCTATTCAAACATGACTGCCACATCACCCAAACACATTATACAACACCCACTGACACACTTTCCTCTCTCTTGCAGGACAAGGTGGGGCATAACTGGAGGCAGCAGCACTTACCTGGCTGCATGTCCTTACTTCCATGAAGAACATTGGTGCACCCATGGCTGAGACAGTGGCCAGCGTCAAGGCTGAAATCATAGAAGGTGGCAGCATTCTTATACCTAATCCTGCTTCACACATCCCACAATCTCTTTTGATTTGCAAGCTTCAGATGGTGTAAGCCGGCAGCTCATTATTTCCTCCTCCCTTCACCACAACCCTACCCTTGTGCCTTTCTCGTGTCAGATACTCAGGAACTGCCACCTGGCAGTGGTGGAACAACAACAGTTAAAAGGAAAAAGAAACATTGTCACTCGCTCTCACACTCACAGGCATCAACTCAGATACTGACACTGCACGTAATTTAGAGGATAGTATGGAGGTGGGATCTGCACGTCGTGTGGATTGGACATAACTGGGAAGGGTTCTGCTGCAAAGGACTCAGACAAGCACTTTGATGGGGCAACCTACAGAAGAAGGCTGGTGGGTGTACACAATGAAACACTTGGTGCATTGGGAAGCCTGCCAGAAAGCCTGCGGTCACTGTCAAGGAGTATGGAGGAGTCCATCAACAACTTGGTACAGAGTTTTGCAGAGAGCTTGGAGCCCCATCCTTTCCAGCATGGAAGCGATGGCCAACTCGATGAGCACAATTACAGATCCAGCCATGCAGCAGTGTGTGACAGCTGGTGTCTCAGCTTCTATTGCAGGACAAGCAGAGACCACATAACAGGCTGGATTTGGTATTCCTGCCGCCAGAGGCGGAGGCAGGTGTGGAACATGGAGGATGTCCCCCATGGGACCCGCACCGCGTGCCAATGCAACTACACGCGGGTGCCCATTTTACAAATATTTTATATTTGTTCATGGGATGTGGGCATTGCTGGCTATGCCAGCATTTATTGCCCATCCCTAATTGCCCTTGCGAAGGTGGTGGTGATCTGCCTTCTTAACCGCTGCAGTCCTTGTGAGGTAAGTACACTAACGGTGCTGTTAGGAAGGGAGTTCCAGGATTTTGACCCAGCAACAGTGGAACACAGCGATATAGTTCCAAGTCAGGATGGCGTGTGGTTTGGAGGGAAACTTGCAGGTGGTGGTGTTCCCATACATTTGCTACCCTTGTCCTTCTAGGTGGTAGAGGTTGCGGGTTTGGAAGGTGCTGTCTAAGGAGCCTTGGCGAGTTGCTGCAGTGTATCTTGTAGATGGTACACACTGCTGCCACTGTGTGTTGGCGGTGGAGAGAGTGAATGTTTGTGCCAATCAAGCAGACTGCTTTATCCTGGATGGTGTTGAGCTTCTTGAGTGTTTTTGGAGCTGCACCCATCAAGGCAAGTGGAGAGTATTCCATCACACTCCTGACTTGTGCCCTGTAGATGGTGGACAGGCTTTGGGGAGTCAGGAGGTGAGTTACTCGCTGCAGAATTCCCAGCCTCTGACCTGCTCTTGTAGTCACAGAACTTATGTGTCTGGTCCAGTTCAGTTTCTGGTCAATGGTAATCCCCAGGATGTTGATAGTGGGGGATTTAGCGATGGTAATGCTATTGAACGTCAAAGGGAGATGGTTAGATTCTCTCTTGTTGGAGATGGTCATTGCTTGGCACTTGTGTGGTGTGAATGTTACTTGCCACATATTAGCCCAAGCCTGGATATTGTCTAGGACTTTCTGCATCTGGACACGGCTGCTTCAGTATCGGAGGAATTGCGAATGGTGCTGAACACTGTGCAATCATCAGCAGACATCCCAACTTCTGACCTTATGATGGAGGGAAGGTCATTGATGACCATGATATCCATGGCAACCACCCCCATCGCATAGCGGGGGCAGCCTCGGCAATGCCGTTCACGGCATCACCTGTTGAAGGAGCAGGTGCTGACACCATTTATAAAAGAATGCCAGCCCTGCAAACAGTACACCATAATGCAGGGTTCACCCCTTCCCCCCCACCCATCAGAGTGCAGAGTTAACCCCTTCACCCCCCCCCCACCCACCCATCAGAGTGCAAAGCTCACCCCTTCCCCCGACCCATCAGAGTGCAGAGTTCACCCCTTTCCCCCCACCCATCAGAGTGCAGAGTTCACCCCTTCCCCCCCACCCATCAGAGTGCAGAGTTCATCCCTTCCCCCCGACCCATCAGAGTGCAGAGTTCACCCCTCCCCCCCCACCCATCAGAGTGCAGAGTTCACCCCTTCCCCCCGACCCATCAGAGTGCAGAGTTCACCCCTCCCCCCACCCCTCCCCCACCCATCAGAGTGCAGAGTTCACCCCTCCCCCCGACCCATCAGAGTGCAGAGTTCACCCCTCCCCCCCCACCCATCAGAGTGCAGAGTTCACCCCTCCCCCCCCACCCATCAGAGTGCAGAGTTCACCCCTTACCCCCCACCCATCAGAGTGCAGAGTTCACCCCTCCCCCCGACCCATCAGAGTGCAGAGTTCACCCCTCCCCCCCCCACCCATCAGAGTGCAGAGTTCACCCCTCCCCCCACCCATCAGAATGCAGAGTTCACCCCTTCCCCCCCCCCCACCCATCAGAGTGCAGATTTCACCCCTCCCCCCACCCATCAGAGTGCAGAGTTCACCCCTTCCTCATCTCGGTGGCACCAGCTTTCCCTGGACGGGAAAGTGAAGGCGCTTGAGTGCCGCTCATCGCGATGAGGATCAGGAACTGAAGGTAAGATCGCTGCGGTTTATATCTTAATTCATGCAAATATGTTATTTAAATATGCTAAATCAGGTCCCATTGCAGAGCAGTGGAGGGGCCGCCACGGTGCTTCCCCATCTGTGGGAAGATCGGGTCCAACAGTCCTGGCGTCGGGTTCCGTGGCGGCAGCTGCCACTCCAATCTTTCAGCCACCCCTCCATGGAACCCAACGTTGGGCTGGGAACAAAATCCAGACCAATGTCTGGGTGCTGCAATGCAAGATTAACTTGCTGCCATACAAGCCCAGACTGCTGCTATCAAGAGTGCCAATGGCAATATTCAAAGGGGCATGCAGGTGTCACAGCAGTCCAGCAATCTGTCATCCAAAAGATAACTACTACCGCTGAGGTGCTGCCCCATGGGAGTGGCAGTGGCTTCATGGAGCACGACCCTCCTGTCCTCTCTCAGGAAGGCAGAATTTGCCCTCCTACCACTAACACATAAAAGTTTACGGTCACAGTCACCTTCACAGCCACTGACAATGCCGTCCTTGCTCTGCTCTGATCTTGCAGCTGTGGCGGCAGCAGGTGGTAGAATTTCAGCGAGGACAGTCTTCCCTCCCCGCTGCCAATTGAGGCCCTTAAGGGGCAATTAATACCCAATTAAGAGCCTCTTCCCACCGCCACTGGTATTAACCTAGCGGCTGGCAGACCTGTCGCCATGCGGGGAGCATGACATCCAAACCTGCGTGGGGTTGTTTGCCTGCTCCATGGGGGTGAGGTCACTCATTCAAAGTAGCTGATCAATGGACCTGCCATCAGGAAGGGGGGGGGCACACTGAGAGCCACCCCCTTTCCCTTGCTGCTGACCCCCCTATACCCCCCTCCCCTGTGATCCCCCAGTCTATGAAACCCCTCCTGCCATCACTCACCTGAGTCCAGGATCCAGCGCTGACCCAGGCCTCACTGGTGGTGCTGCTGAGCAAAAGAGCTGCTGGCCTGTGATTGGTTGGAGCTCTCAGTGGGCGGGATATCTGCCCCCAGGGTCCTTGATTCCGGGGAAGGCTTGCCGCTGTCCATTTAAGTGCCTGATTGGCACTTAATTCAGCGGGCCTACCCGAAAGGTAGCTGGCAGGTGAGACCCTCGTCGCCTACATTAAATACCATTGATTGTTCCTCACTGAGGTTCAGGTAGGAAATTGCCCCCTGAACATCCTGGGTGGATATGACCTCCTGCTGAGAGCCCTTTTCCCCTTCCTCCCTCTTCAATGGGACAGGGGATCACCTCTGCTCAGACCTTTATCCCAGTAGCCTGGCTGAGATCAGAAACTTGCAGTATAGGCAACTACAGGCACAAGCCAATAGTATTGATTCTCAATGTTTTTTTAACCAAAATACATTTCCTATACATGTTATCCTGACCAATAAGTGAGCAACGAAAATAGCTGCTCTGGTGTTAGAACACAATTGAGCATCTGTGGATCCTCATAATGATTCTTTTAGTTGCACAACGAATCAGATCACTGAAAGAACAGAAAAGTGTTACGAGCAGGTGAGAAAGGTGTCTAGGGGTTCCCTTTCAGCCTTCACCTGGTCTTACTGTAACAGGGTTTCGTTTTTAAACACACTATGTTTTGAGCTCCCCCTTGGTGAATCCTTGTTCACCGCTTTCCAATTATAAAGCAAAGAAATGGGCAGAAACAGGCTTTCTTAGGTTTAAAGAAGAAAAGTGACATTTATTAAAACTTAAACTCTAAGTCAGTTCATGCCCGTGTATACACACTGCACCCCATGCTAGCATACATAAGCGATACGCACATGCAAATACAGATAGAAAGGAGCAGAAGAAAAATAGTAGAAAGGTTTGAGGCATCTCTGAAGAGGGGTTTTTGTTTGTGTGCTTCGAGCTCGCTGTAGTCCTTGCTTGTAGGTAGATCTTGCTTTTCGTTGGGGCCCAGTATTCTTCTTAAACTTTGTTCGCTGTAGGAGACTTTTCTCTCTCGAGGTTCATATGTCTTCAATGGATTCCGAGGCTGGTGAGAGAGATGAGAGCAGACAGGAGAGGCTGTAGCAAGCCAGCCACGAGAGGTCTTTTCAGTCCAGGAGCTTTCTGAGTTCAAATTCTCTGTGGCAAGTTCAAAAACAACCTCCAACAGCCAGTTAGTCATGTGACTAAACTGGTCTGACTACGTCTGTTTGTGTATTTGGCCATCTTAACAGTCAACCTGGAATGCAAGCTCCTCTACCCTCAACATCTGGTAATCAAAAGTCCATTGTGGATTGAATGTGCCAGGGAATGGTCTTTTGTCCCTTTTAAGCATTGTCTGTAAATATGCAAATATATTTCCAGTCAAGGGTTTGGTGCTTTTCTTTTAAAAGCAAGTTCTTTCTTTACTCCAGTAACAGTTTAAAAATCAATGTTTATGTGGTGAAATTAATGTGCCTCATTCTTGGCAGGTGGGGGCCTGCGTGACAAAAGTAACAGGCTCTGTAATGTTTAAACTGCATCTAAGTCCTGCATTGTCAAGCTGCCTGAAGGGCAGTATAATTATATCTTTTCCATTGGGGATGAGATGTACTTTTGTTTATAAACAGAGCACCAGTGTTCACAGTGACACAAAACCTGCAATGTCAGTTCCTTTTTCTCAATTGGTCAAGGTAGCCCAACCGCGTACAGCCTTTGTTGTTGGTAGCATGTGTGGCCTACATTCTAAGCTGCCTACTTAAAATCATGGACTAAATATTTTCCTTATTAGAAATTTGAGAAGTTTAGGTGTGTTGTGACATAAATGGGATGCATTATGAAACATAAGGAAAGAATATTATTCATCATCTAAATTTAATGCTACCTCTTCCTATCCAAAATTGTCTAAAGAATGTTTACACTAAGTCATATTGAACAGCGGGTATGACAAGGGTGGTGGAATAGTGCAGCACAATGGAGCTGCACAATATTGTGCTGGCTCGAGGTCCCTGATCTCAAGCAGGTCACCACGAGGAACATGAAACGAAGGTCCACACTTCGCTACATAGGGGGAAGAAAACTCTGAGGAGAAGTTTGTTTACACACTGTAGACCATCGAGTCATATCCTGTCATCCACTGTTACCTGACTGAGACAGCCTGCAGGCATCTTGTACCCGGGCCTCTGCCATTGTCACTATGTACCCAGGCACTAAGAGATGCATGAGAACTACCCAATTTTCCCACTCTTCCCCCATATAAATGCCTCACCTCCAGCAGGGATCAGTTATTTTTTGGTCAAGCCCATATTCTGAAGACACAGAGAATGTATCAAATTGAAGTTCAGTTGTGGTCTCAGAGATACATGGGTTGTGTACAATGCTGTCATGTGGTCAGTGTTAGGATTGTAAAATTTATGTATGATGCTTTCATGTAGTCAGTGTAGGCGTCTCGGGGTTGTGTGCAGTGCAATATAATCAGTCTCAGGATTGCGAGCTAAAAGAATAGAAATCTTTAGAGATTAAAGACCCACAGCCTTTGACCCTAAATTGCAAATGGAGTCATTTCAAATCCAGCAACCCCTTTTACTGTAACTAAACTTAAACTTTGCTGCCTTTTCCACTTCATAAAACACTCAAGTCACTAATACTTAATCAGCTTGCTTCTGATAGTGTGGAATTCATGATGTATGGAGTGTGATGGACAAAAAAAGGAGTTCTAATCTTGTGGAACAATTATATGGGAAGCGAGGCATTGCTGGTAAAGGAAAGAATAAAATGCAGGGTGAACTGATGGAGTCACTGGAGTGCTACATCACAAAGATCTGCACAAGAGGTTCACTTACTGCCACTGTTTAAACATTAAGAAAAGAAAATAGCACCTTATAATTTCTCTCAGAAGCACTTTGCATGCAACTTACTTTGAAGTTACTGATATGTGAATAAACAGCAATGAGGTGATCAACCATGTTTTGGTGATATTAGTTTAGGGAGGAATGTTGGCCAGAATGCCAGGAGAACTTCCTTGTCTTCTTTGAACAGCAGCATCTCACCTTTACCATCTTATCTGAAGGACATTGCTGTCCTGAGTACTTCACTTGACTATCAACCTCGTTTCCATCACAGAGTCAATCCATGACTATCTGGCTCTGATACAAGAGTGCAAGGTGAAGGACTTCTTTTCTGAATTATTTTCACTAGGCCCAAAGTGAGACCACTCGAGAGTTACTGATCTACTTTTGCATTATAAGGGGCAAAATGGAATGGTTTCCTGCTACCAAGACAACCAACCGAGGTACCACTTGCCATTTCTCCCAACACTTGGCATTTCATCAAACACCCCCAAGAACAGATTAACTGGTAATTCATCTCATTGCTGTTTACCCAAATAGCCACAAGTAACTGCATTTCAAATTCCTGTGTGAAGTGCTTTGGGATGTTTTCCTGCTGTGCCATTTTCAGTGTAACATCATACGGGAAGTCAGAGTATCTATCACCAGGTTGTGAATAAAATGCAAGCAGATTCAGATTTCAGCTGTTGTATCACTTTTAGTTTGAGTGGATTGAATTAAGAAAAACGTGCAACTATTAATTAATTAGAGGTGAATTATTCTTCAAAGAATCCCATCATACAGGATCACTTGTAATCTGGGTACATTTATCAGCATTACGTGCCCTTCAGTACATGTCCTTTGTAAAGTAGAACATGAGCTTGATGTCCTTTTAGTCTTTGCAACCACAAAAGAAAACCAAAGCATGTGCCCTTCCATTAACCTCTGTACCCAGGGCAAAGCACAAAAATAGCTTTGTGGCCTTTGCTTAGTCTCCACCCTCCTTTGCACAGAGGTACAAGAAAGCTGTTATCTGTATCTGAGAATCAAATGCACATCATGTACCCTAGTGTAGTATGGCTACTCTCAGCAGATGTAGCAGAGTGTGGTCAACAAAAGTCCACATAGTACATTTTTTAAACTTTATCTCTTGTGCTCAGCAAGTAGCACTTTCATTTTCTCCACTTCTGTCAGATACTATTATCTTTGAGCGCACTCAGGCGAAATGATTCAACACAGGGTGGATGTAGCACAGTTGGACAGGAGTTGACAGGAGTCATCACACACTCACCGGGTTGGGTCACTTTGTACAGCTGACTCCCAGTGGCATTAATCCTTTGCACTCCCTGTAGGGTTGTGCTGTAGAATTTGTAAGAAGTAATGTGTTGTGTAGTTCTCTAGGCAGAGGTTCAGCTTGAGGAAGAACCCATACATCAAGCCCTTTGACTGGCATGTACCATTGTGGTGGGAGGGGCAGTATGTGTCTGGTAGGGAAACTCAGCAGGCATGTTTAATCTGAATGGTCAGTTCTCCTCTGGAAGAGGTCGTCGACCCCAGATATATCACCTTTGAACCTTTTGCTATGTTAAAGCCACTATATAAATGCAAGCTGTTGTTGTTGTATCACCTGACAGACGATAAATTGCAGCGCAGCTTCGAAAACTGGCTTTGGAGCCCTTTAGGTTTCTAAATATCTGTGCAATAAAAGTCACAGATACTAACAAAACGACTGACCACATTATCAACCTCATTACCAACTGCACAAGTCCTGCTCATAAATAGTAATCGCATTGAAAGCACAGCCCGTAACGTAAAGCCCAGCCAGCACGTATTTTGAAACTGCAGCAAAACATCCAAGTGAAAACACGGTTCTCTAGTCGCGTCTCTGATGAGGCTTACGCAAACGGACAATATTTGCATGATCTTGAGACCTTGCACTTATATGAATTATAAACCAGATTACAGTTCTACATGCGCATGAGACTGCTATTTGGTTGAGCAGCCACGTCAACAATGGCCCAAAAAAAAGAACTTCCTTTTATGTGGTGTCATGCATTCACATCACCCAGTTCTATCGCACAAACATTACTTCCCCCTCCTCTCACCACACCCCAACCCCATGAGCTCCTGCCTATATATCAGTAAGATGTGAGAGAAGCAGGAAACATCAGAAGAAACGTGTACAGAACAGTGAATGAAGCAGTATCACCCAAGACAAGTCAATCAGCCAGAGATGCCTGAACTCATGCTCCCCCTGAACACTTCAACCAAGCTGAAAGAAGTCAACAACAGTAGTACTATTGGAACTGAAGTGACAGAGAAAAGGAAAGCAAAGAATCT
The DNA here is from genome assembly GCF_036365525.1 of Heterodontus francisci. Taxonomy (NCBI): domain Eukaryota; kingdom Metazoa; phylum Chordata; class Chondrichthyes; order Heterodontiformes; family Heterodontidae; genus Heterodontus; species Heterodontus francisci. The sequence goes on along the minus strand of NC_090378.1, from coordinate 92,475,153 downwards.
GTAAGCATTATCAACTTACTATTACTCTAAGGATCCTCTAAATTACAACAATTACTAAGTAGATTTGTATTATGCAACACGACTGGCTTCCCTCTCCCGAATGTACTTTAACATTAAACAGGCACATTTTCAAATAAATAACATATATCGTTTGCTCTTTTTCTTCAACATATTTGTAAGCAAACCAAGTAATGATTGGATCCAGATACCATTAAAAAAAAAACAGGTGTAATGTTTTTGAACAAATATTTCTCCTATACATTGGGAATTACTTTGCTTATTGATAAAATTACAAGCTGCAGAAAGGCAGATGTAGATTATAATGCAAATTAGAGTTGTACTTCCCGATAAATACCTTGCTGTTTTTTATGCTAGTCAAAATATGTAAATATTACTCTTTCAACTAAGATCTAAAATTGAAAATTAATGCAAATTACTTGAAGACAAAGACATCAGCAGAGCTCAAAATGACTTTGGTAAAGAGGACTTTATCTAGAAAGCATAGTCTGTTTGCATTAGTCTATCAATATTTCAGGCCATTTCAGCAACACATCTGCAGAGGTCACCTTGTTCCATTTCACCTAAAACTATACTTTCTTCATGTGGCTTACTTCTAACTGTTCTCGAGGTAACTTACTGCTATTTAGCTGTATTACATTTTTGTTTTTGAAAAGCATATGAACTTTATATATGAGTAAAGCAAGTCTGAAAGAAGCAAATTCCAATTAACATTTCTTAAACAGATTGTTCTTATTCCAGTGATTGTAGTTTATTTAATTATAAGATCTGCCTTTGACAATACTGACAGTTGTTTTTTTAAATGTTGCTCAGAGCCAAGGACCTGAAGACTCGTCTGTTTTCCATTCTACTGAACTCCGATTCTCAACATCCATCGATAAATTTTGTACCCAATATGTCAGCGAAACTGAACCTGTCCATTGGGTAAGTTTTTCCTCTTTCATTCCTTTGAACACTGAATTCTCTTTGACAGATATTTGCTCTAATGTTAAGCATTATAAAATTGAATCTGTGCAATGTAAGAGAGTGTAGACTGAGTATTTCATTATTGTAGGAGCAAAAATTTATGCCACCAGAGAAATAAACATTTCAGAATCAAACTCACTTAAATGGATGAGTTCAACACTCCAGTGTTCTTAAAATAATTTTGTCCAAATTATTTATTATCTTGCTAATATAAGAAAGAGAAAAATTACCTATTTTAAACAAGTGAAAGGTTTCTTTGAATTTAAGAATGAAATATTCTAAATCATTCCATTTTTCTTTTGACAGCCTCACTCTTGAGGAAGCAATGCAATGGTCCAAGTCTTTGGATGTACTCCTGGCTGATCCATGTAAGTGATATTTCTTATTTCAAGGTTTGATGTTTGCTGCCAATGACATGTTTTGGGCTTTTTTTCTTTAATAATACAGTAAATAATCATTGCTATCTTCTCTTCCTCTAGGTGGCCTTGCTGCGTTCAGAGCTTTCCTCAAATCAGAGTTTAGTGAGGAGAACATTGACTTCTGGCTAGTTTGTGAGGACTACAAGAAGACCAAGTCTTCTGCAAAATTAGGCTCCAAGGCTCAGCATATTTACACAGAATTCATACAGAGTGATGCCCCAAAGCAAGTGAGTGTCTTTCTTTTCATCAACAGACTTAATATCTGGTCTGACCTGCATAAATAAAGATAGCAGAACCAACGCATTCTTTTAGATGTCACATAAGTCCTTCGTGGGTGCGTTCATACTGGGTCCCTTCAAGCATTTGCAGCAGTATCGTAACTAAGTATATTCCAATTATAAAACTTAGGATCATAGAACAATTCAGTATACTGCATTCACCAATGGACACAGCTGATGTAAGCCAATGTGGAGTAGATCTGACACCAATCTGAGCTCAACAGTTTGAATGTGGCATAGCCTAAAAAATAGATTTGGCTTAGATTATATTTATCGCACCGGGAATGCTGAGAACTGCTCTGACAGCATAAACCCTAACATCCAATAGAAAAACTTCCTCACACTAGAATAACAAGTCTTTTGTCCAAACTCTGTTTTGCAGAACTGAAATGACTGATTGTCAGACCTCAAATTAGTCTTCAAGGTTCAAGGCTATAGACAGTTTTTAATGAAATGGGGAGATTCAGCAGTTATACTGAACAGATGGACATTGGGGAGGTCGACTTATCCTCCAGTGATGTCTAATGATTACATCTGAGTTTTGCTCAGGGTATAGAGTGAACTATCTTCGACCAGAAAAATAATTAATTTAACATCCAATGCTGCAAAGAGGGAAAATAGAGAGCAATATATTCAACTGGTGTCCTTTTCTATTTATAGGTCAACATTGATGGTAACACAAGAGACTTGGTCAGCAAAAGTATTCTACTGCCAACCCCTGCTTCTTTTGAGGGGGCCCAGAAAATTATCTTCAGTCTGATGGAGAAAGACTCTTACCCCAGGTTCCTAAAATCTGATGCCTACTTAAACCTGATAAACAAGGTACAGGGCAACAACAGCAATAGTTAAATGAAGAGTTCTGCCCCAAAAACAAGGCAATCAAAGTATGGAACTTCAATTTTGTATTGCTCATTCTGAGTGCACCACAAGACTGCATAGAGCTAGAGACATGGATCTGCCAGGAAGCAGAAAATAAAACCTGAAACTCAATATCAAATGAACAATGACTCAGTACGTGACACAGTTAAGATAATTCAGAAGAAGGGCAAGGAGTACGGCCCACCATCAGGGACAAATACAGTTCCCAATGCTGTGACATATGTGTATAATTGCAAGACCTCTCACCATTATCAAGACCATTGTTTTTTCTTCACAAGAAGAATTACATAGAGAACTTGTGACAAATTTGATTCAGTAGAGAGGCAGAATATTTTTGTACAGTGGAGTATGAACTGATCTCTCTTAATAATGCTGACTGGATCTTAAAGATAAACTGAAAACATTTCCTTTGACAGTTGCAACATAAGCTATGCGGAACAGTTTTATCAGATGTTTGTGTACGCTTCCCAATTCTGAACATCTTGGTTGCTTTGCACAATGCTCCATTTCCAATTTTATCTAATATTCTGATGCAGAAAGAACATGTGGTGAACAGATTAGAGTATTTATTTATTATTGCTATTTTTTTCTAATATTAAGTGGAACGTTCTGAACTTAGCATTATAATGATGGCACTAGAAAGACTGTGCGTCATAAATAGACTGTGCTAAATTCACTGCTGTAGTTAATGGCAGTGTCTGTCCTCAGTTCATTACAAGCACTTTGGTGTTTTGGTAGCCTGGAGCTTTTCACCAGCAAAGACAAAGGGAAGTGATGGAAAGGCTGAAGCCATACAATGCACTGATGTTAACTACCAGAATACATGAACTGTTACCACAATAACTGTGCATGCAAGATGGCTTCTGCAGGGACCATCATTAATATCATGTATGATTGCTGAGAATGAAAGATAGTTGCAATTGCTTGAATAAACCTAGATTTTAGCCATTTCAAAAGTGCAGAGCAGAAAGTCATTTACATGGAACTTTCATTTGTGAAACTCTTTTAAAATATCTTTAATAGCATCTTTAACCTGGTAAGACATCCCGAGATGTTTCAAAGGAGCATAATCAGACAAAAATTAACACTGAGTCAAAGAAGAACAGGCAGCCAAACGTTTGGTCAAAGGGACTTACAGCCACCAAGTCTGTCCTCCCTCTGGCAATGTATTGGTTATATGATGATGTCATCAACTACACAAGAATATAATGATGAGTGAGTCGTAGGCTATGGTTTAAAAGCCAAATATTCCAGATGACACAGTTTCCTTATCATCAAATGTCCTATTAGATCAGATAGATTTTCTGGCAAGGCAATTGTTCCAGCAATATTACCAAAGAACATTTTGTATGGATTGATTACACAACTTTTGGTACATCCTGGCATTTTATTCATTCTAATTGCTGATGCTCATGAATAGGCAATAAAATATTTCCTTTTGCAATGAAACTGGAAAGACTATTCATTCTTCGTCCAATCTCACCTGTATTGTTATTTAACAAAGTTATTTTTTCAGCAGGGGATTTGTATTACTACTTGTTCCTTTTATATGTGAACTGTTGTAAGTCTCACAGGACTACAAGTAATATCCAAAGAAAATGTGGGGCTTCTTTAAACAATTATTGCAATAGCCACATTTAAACACACCTCACTCTGTCGGGCTACCCACAACTCCCTTGTCATGTGTGACATGGCATCACTTCTTCCGGTGACCTTCACTTACAGCTTCTTAGGGTGGTCTCTTCTTAAGGTGGTCCCACATTCCACAACAGCATTAAGGAGTAGAAGCTCCCGCGAGGTATTTGATGGGTTCAAACTATGTGCAGTTATTTTATACCATTTTAGATCCTTCCTTTCCAGGTTGGCAGACTGTATTGGCCAGCGTGATGTCTGTAGTTGGTCAATGATATCGTTCACACTGAAGAATTAATGATCATCAGGTAATCAAAGAGCATGACTTGAGTTATAATCAATAAATGACTTATGGGAATGAACAATATTCAGCAAATGGGATATAATACTGACTATAAATAATAATGTTGATCATATCTTTTCATCTAGTCACTGCGGTAGACGTGATGGGGCAAATGGCCTCCTTCTGTGCTGTAACAATTCAGTAATTAGTTCACTAATTTTGCTAAATATTAAATGAAAATAAAAAATGTGGCCTAGTACTTGACTCTTTCCTGTACTGTATGTTATTTTAACTACCCCCACTTCTGTTTCTTCAGTGTGGGATTCTGTGCCCTTAAAGCACAATATGACCACTGCTAGACATTATTATCCCATCGGTATAGGCTACAGATCACAGGCTTTAGCAATGATGAGACTAAAGACTATTGGGCTTCCTTTGTACCACTGCATGGCAGGGGTCTCCATCTCTTCTCCATGCCACGCTTTTAATCAGAACAGCTGCCAGGAACTGCATGCATGATGCCAACCCGTTCCATGTGCAAAACATATTAACAATAAAAAGAGTGTAACGTAATACACCATGATGTAGTCAATGTACAGCATTCTGTAAAACAGAAATTAAAGCATATTTTTAAAACTGTTAACTCTTTATCTATTAATGTAACCATATGCAGGAAAGCATGCCTGCAATGATTATATTTGGGATTAACATGTGGTTATCTCCTCCAATAAAGGGGATAGGTACTTTTTGATTTTATTGTAAAACTGCAGATTTCTAAATTGCACACACACATGAACGGAAACTATTTCTCATAAAAGTACACAAATTGCTTCTTCGGAGAGCTACCCCAGACACGATGAGCCAAATGGTCTCCTTCTATGCTGTAACAATTCTGTGATTCTGTGAAATACTAAGTTAGGTTTTGGGCTGGATTCTCATAAAAGTAATCCAGTGTCAGGAAATAATACAGCAGGATGTTTTTGCATTTCTTGTGATTAGCAAATTAAAATGATAAGATCATGTCTGATCATTTTTGCTCGGTTAATGTGACATCCAGAACAGCAAGGTTAAGAAGAATTACTCACCTTCTGTTAGTGCTCATACATAGTGCTTCAGAACACCTAATGGTGCAATCACTATTGCAATTTATTGTACAAGTTACTAAGACTCCATCCCAGAAAGGTGTAAGCAGCTTGTGACTGGTTAATTGTTCAAAGAACATAGAGAAATGCAGCAGATAACTGATAACTGGAGAGGACTGTTTACACTGTGTTTGTACACGAGACCATGGGCTGAATTTTCACTTTGGGGGCAGGAAACAGGAGCCGGGACTGTTTCCAGGTCCTGAACACGTCAGGGGCAAACAGTCACTGGTTGGAATTTTGACAAAGGCGCCCCTTAATTGGCATGGAGACAGTTACCATGTTCAATTTAGGGGGCAGACTCCTGAAGCTCGAGGACCAATCAGAGGCCTTCCAGCTTCAGTGAGCACCTGGCTGCAGTAAAGGGTAAGTAACTGAGAGAGTGCTTCAACATGAAGGTGCCCTCTCAGCAACATTTTTCAGAATTTATTTTAAAAAAATACAGGCTACTACTGTGGGGGCAATCCTCTACAGAACGACCTTTGGCTGTACCTCCACCCAGGCAAGCAGGGAGGGCCTCCAGGCCTTGCTGGGTCCCAACCCCAAAGTGGCCGACGCTGGAAACGGGGTCAGGAAACTGGCACGCCGGCCCGTGCTGGTATCTTTGGGCCCCATCCACCTCTGTTCCTGACTTCGGCAGGGCCTGAAAATCTGCCCCATTAATGTAACACCACCTCTTTTAATTGTCAAATTAGTGGGAGCCACTTCCATGGACTTGCATTCCTATAAGTCTCACTGCTATAAACATTTCCCATTTTAAAAAGCTGCAATTTTTTATCAGTTACAATCAGGATATGAACTCCCACTGGTGCTTTGCATTAATGCCAGAGATGTGGTCAATTGCCCAAACATTTCCATATTGCCACAGGTATTTCATCATTATCTACAGTAACTAGGATTATTTCCTGCATTCTCCCCCCTTTCCTGTTCGTATATTTTTGTACTTATCTCGATGAGGGATATTAGTGTTAGAATACTTACCCACTTGTTCCACATGGTGTCAGCATCAAGCACTTTGAGATCTGGCATAAAACTGATGTTAAAGTTCGGACAATTTAAATATCACTCTCTTATTCAAACGGCCTGACAAAAGTTTCTGTGGATGCACCACCTTCCTTAATATCGGAGATCTTTGCCTTTGCTTTCTGCCTTGCCCAGATCTGACAGTCACCCCTGATCAGTAAGTTGCATTTTGGGAGTTTATAAAGGATTCCCATTGTGGCTTCAGTCAACATTTGGGCACTGATACACTCTGTTCTTTTAGAAGCTACACCAATATCAGCTGCAAAACTCGTCAGCTAATGACTGGTAAAAGGTATTCCCACATTCCTATCAACAGAATATTAATTCATTGTAAATCTGTGACAGATCTGACAACAATGCAGACGCCACAACATTTCGTGAGAAAGCAGAATGTTTCAGATAGACTAGTCTAAAAATAGTTTGAGTAATGCATCATCTGGACAGATGCATAACACACTGAGAACTGTAAGAGAATGGCTGTTAGTGCTAAAAATAACTGATATAAACAGACCATTAACATTCAGAACTAAATATTGATTGTTTTAATTGAATAAATATTGAAAGTGTCATCATGTTCTATTACAGAAAACGAGGGAGAATAAGCAGATTCATTTGGGATGAAATTGGTATATTGATATATTGGTAATAAATAACTTAATTGGTTTTTGAGGGAAATTGCCCTGAGCACTATTTTAAGAAACGTACTAACCTGGATAAAATAAACAGTTGACAGCTTTGTTAGAATAGAGGGAGTTCATGTAAATGCATTATTAATGCTGCATTGCATGATTTTAACCTCACAGTAGTTAAGTTTCTTTTATTTGTTCTTACGATGCAAACATTGCTGGCAAGAACAGCATTTATTGCCCATCCTTAATTGCCCTTGAGCAGGTGTTGGTGAGCCACCTAGAACTGAATGAGTTGCTAGACCATTTCAAAGGGCAGTTAAGAGCCAACAGCATTGCTGTGGGTCTGAAGTCACAGATAGGCCAGACCAGGTAAGGATGGCAGATTTCTTTCTCTAAAGGACATTAGTGAACCACAGGAGTTATTACGACAATTAAGTAGCTGCCTAACTATTATTAATGAAAGTGGTACTTTATTTCAGATTTATTAATTGTATCTAAATTCCCCCAGCTGCCCTGGTGGGATTTGAACTCATGTCACCAGATCATTTATCCAGGTCTCCAGATTACTAGTCCAGTAACATTACAACAATGCTACCATTCCCCAGATGTGAGGCACAAATTCATTTGGGAGCACGGGTGCTGGTGAGGGTGTAGAACCCAGAAGTTGGGGGATTCCCCACACACTGGGCTGGATTTTACCAAGCCCATGATGTCGGGCTCCGTGGCTGGGGGGAGATGAGGGGTGGGAGGCAGAATACAGGTCTGGCAGCGGCCCACCACAGAGGCCAACATCAGGAGGGGCCGGCCTGATCCTCCTAGCGGCAGCGAGGCTCCGTGGCAGTAACACCCCACCCCTCCACCCCCCAGCTGCTGGGGTATGGGAACTGAATCTAAACGTTTAAATAAATGAATTGAATAAATTTAAATAAACAGACCTGAAATCTTCTGGGCTGTCCGGGGAAAGCCGGGGTGACACTGGTGGGGACGGGGGAGGAGGTAAGATTTTCAGTTCGTGGCGGGGTGGGGGAATGGGGTGAAATAAACGTGAGGGGCATAGGGGTGGTGGGAAGGGGTAAACTTTAAACTTTGTACAGTCTTGGTGGGGGGGGGGGAAGGTCAGATTGAAAAGGTGAGTGTTTGCGGGGGGAAGGGCAAATACTTAATGTAATTGTTATTGGGGGAGTGGGAAAGGGGCGTTAGAAATTTATTTGATAAATTTTGTAGTGGGGGGGGGATGTATCTTTAAAAATTTAAATATGCCGGCCGGGCTGGCTGCCCTTTAAAAATAGCGATAGCGCCTGCGGAGAGGCAGCTGACGCCATTACTGGCAATGGACAGCCCGCCCCCTCCATGTGACTGAGGGTGGCGGGCCACCCGGCTATTTAAATGGGCTGCTGCGTGGGAGATCGCGGCGGATCTCTGGACTGCGGCACGCACATGCAGGCTGCCATTGTTGAGCTCCCCAATGACATCACCGAATGGTTCCCCAACCAATAACCAGCCTGACTGACAGGCCTGACTTCCAGTCAGGCAGGAGCCGTCCACAGGAGGCCGCAGGAAAAGGTAGGTCCATACGCTGGTGGAGGAGTGGGGTCCGATCCGCGGGGTGGGAGGTGCCGATCTCAGGAGGGAAGATCCGATCCCGGGGTCCGGGGTGGGGTGTGAGGTGTTGCGGGAGGTCAGAGGTCTTGGTGGGGAGAGGTCGGAGGCTACACAGTGTGGATCAAAGGCCGGGGAGGAGGAGGTGGAGGTTGTGGGGGATTAGAGGTCTCAGTGGGGAGAGATCGGATGGCAATCAGAGGGGTCAAGTGCGTGGAGGAGGGTATCTGATCGCAGGGGTTTGGACAGGGAGGCATGCTGGACCCAGCAGGTAAAAGGAAAGGCTCTTGCCTCCAGATCCAGCTGTCCCTCAATTTGCTTTAGCTGGCAGTTTTCCTGAGGCCCAGGATACCTGGCCATCCAGCGATAAATTTCAAATGGTGAATACAAGTGAGGCACGCAGCCTCATTTTAATATTCTAAAGTCCCAACCCATCTCCTTGAAGTAATTTGATCTCCTGCCCTCTGTATCACTTCTGTTAAAACCTGAAGTGGGTGTATTGGAGGTGGGTTGGAGTTAGGATTCAGACTTTTAACACTTTTACCTCACCACCTGACCCAAACCTACTCATCGATCGGGTTAGAAATCCCCCCACATTGGCCCAGAAATTCCGATTGAAGCCAAGGTAGAACCCCGTATAAGTGGATGCAGCAAAACAGATGGAACATGGTTCTGCTGTTGTTTTCCACCACACCATTTTCCGAGTGGGGAGGGCAAGGGGTGGGTCTCCTACCCCATGCCCCTCCCCTCCCTGATCAAGCTCCTGGTCGTGATGTCGCACTGGGGCCTGCAGAGAGACCCGAAGCTTTTACTGGGGAAGGTAGTCAACAATCAACAATCAATACCAGAGGGGATCAATCATATTCTGAAAGAGGCACACTTGCTGCCCAGGGAGCATCATAATGGAGTAGGAGACATTTCATTAAGGGAATGGCTCTGTTCTGATAATCCGTTAAGACCCTGGCTTCTTATACCACCCCCCCCCCCCCCCCCACCCCCCCACCTCCCCCTTGCAGGTGTTATGCACCCTTCCCATGGAAACAACTCTATCCCTGGGATTCAGAATAGGTTCTCCATTCTGAAGCCAGAGTGGGCAGGGGTTCTGCTCCACTGCATTTGCACCAACAAAGCAGAATCCCAGAATTTCAGGACCACAGGGCATGAATTCAACGAACTCTCATGAACTGTGTAAAATTTTGGTGAGATTACATTTGAAATATTGCGTCCTGTCCTGGTCACCAACGTTACATAAAGATAAAGGCATCAGAAAAAGATAGAAGAAATGCAGCAACAATTATATTCATCTTAAAGCAATGAACTATGATGCAAAATTTTGATGCTTGATTGGCACCCCATCCACAACATTCACTCCCTCCACCACCGACACACAGTGATAGCAGAGTATCATCTACAGCAACTTCAGCAACACACCAAGGCTCCTTAGACAGCACCTTCCAAACCCACGCCTCTACCAATTAGAAGGACAAGGGCAGCAAATGCATGGGAACACCACCACCTGCAAGTTCCCCTCCAAGTCACACACCATCCTGACTTGGAACTATATCGCCGTTCCTTCACTGTTGCTGGGTCAAAACTCCCTTCCTAACAGCGCTGTGGGTGTACCTACCTCACATGGACTGCAGCAGTTCAAGAAGGCAGCTCACCATCTTTTTCAAGGGCAATTAGGGACGGGAAATAAATGCTGGCCTAGCCAGCGATGCCCACAACCCATGAATGAATAAAAAAAAATCAGAGAAATTGTCAAGGAAACTATTGGAGTGTTATAAAGAAGTTCCTTGAATTAAACACAATTAAAAGTGAACAAAATCTCTAATTGCAAGTTGACAGTTTATAGAAAATTGTGTTTGATTTAAAGCATTGGAAAAACCTTTCTCATTTTATTTTTGCAAATGTCTATATAAGTGTTATATTACAAGTTATCTTCCAGATGATATCTTTATGATGAAGAGTGTGCACTGCTCAACTGGCTCTGCTTTCACTAAACACAAAAACATTTGACAAACACTTTTCATTAAGACAATCACCTTTATAAACACTAATTCAGCCTCAACTGGAGTATTGTGTTGAATTCAGGGCACCGCACTTTAGGAAGGGTGTGACGGTATTGGAGAGGATATAGAGAAGATTTACGAGAATGGATCCAGGGATGAGAGACTTCAGAAACGAGGATAGATTGGCGAAGCTGGGACAATTCTCCTTAGAGAAGGGAAGGTTGAGAAGAGATTTGATAGAGGTGTTCAAAATCATGAGAGATCTAGACAGAGTAGATAGAGAGTAACAGTTCCCATTGGCAGAAGGATCGAGAACCAAAGAACACCAATTTAAGATGATTGGCAAAAGAACCAGATGTGACATGAGGAAAAACTTTTTTACACAACGAGTGGTTAGGATCTGGAATGCACTGCCTGAGAGTGTGATGGAGGCAGGTTCAATCGGAGCCTTCAAAAGAGAATTGGATAATTATCTGAAGAGAAAAAATTTGCAGGGCTACAGGGAAAAGGCGGGGAGTGGGACAAGGTGAGTTGCTCTTGCAGAGAGCTGGCACAGACATGATGGGCCAAATGGTTTCCTTCTGTGCTGTAACCATTCTATATGATTCCATGAGTCTAGATTCTTCAAGGACTAAATACTTCATATTTAGAGCTGTCAACTTGGCAAAATATGACCTATGAAGCACAAAGCATGCTCATGGTTGGAGAATTCAACAAATAAGTGGAGCTGATTTCTGATTCAACAAAAGCCAAAGGGATATGGACTTGGGGTCAAGGTGGATTAGATAATAAGTGACCTGTTGTAAACTTGAATATGAGCTGCAATGATGAACTGAACGAGGTGAACTGAATGGCCTTTTCTTTTTTGTATCTTCATAACAAGCATAAGGCTTCCAGAAGCTTTCCCACATTTTCTTTTGACTACACTATCTCTGAAACCATCCAGCTGATCTTCAGCAACTGATATAGCCACAGAAATCAGGCTTCCTTTCAAAATTGGTAATGATTGGATCAAACCTAAACTGGTTGTCATCAATAGTTTTGACTTTATTGCGGCAGTTTCTTTATGAATAAAGTTTTCCCAGCCGGGGAAGTTTCTCCATGTATCTTTTTGTTACTAAGTTGGAAAAAATGTAACAAGAACATTGGGCTGAATTTTATAAGCTCACCGCCGTTCTCTTGAAAGAGACATGTGTGCCGCTGAGACCCCGCGATATTTCACGTGGGTGTTCATTTAAATGGAGGGGCGGAATGGCCAACCCTGATGATGTAGAGAGGGCGGTTGCTCCACCCGGCAATGGCATCCGATGCCACTGTGCAGGCACCGGCGCCATTTTTAAAGGGCTTCAGGCCCTTCAGTCTCATTTATTTTTAAAGATCCTGTTTAAAGAAAAACTGCAGAATATTTTTACTCTTACTTTGATTCCCCTCACTCAGCAAACCCCCCCCCCCCACTGACTCTTTATTTAATAACTTGACATATCCCCCAAAAAAACACCTTTTGATATTCTGAACTCCCCCGACTTCAGCACCTTTGACCCTCAACCCCTTCCCGCAACCAATAACAATAGTTCTTCCTGTGCCGCCCACCCCCACAAGCCCTGAGAATTTCACTCTTCCCCCCCTTCTCACCAGTGTCGCACCTCCGATCTCCGAACCGAGATCCGACAACACGGGAGTTCTGGCCACCGGCTGGAATATCGGCATGGGACAGGATTCAGGTCAAGTTGTTATTTTGCATTTATTTTAATTCATTTTAATATTTAAATGAAGGTCCCGTCACTGAACAGTGGGGGGAGGGCCCCACCGAGGCCTCGCCACTGCCGGTAAAATGTGGCGAGGCCTTCCTGTGACTGGGGTCATGGCGGGCCCAACAAATCCACACTGCTATTTATGCTCCACACGAGCCTCCTCCCATCCTACTTCATGGAAGTATTTTCCGGGTCCCCCCACAATGACCCCTTTACTTCTCTTTAGACTTTCCCATCACTTCTATACGCCAATTCCTGCTCTCTGCCAATGATGCTCTATAGCCAGCCATGATTGATTCATTATCTGACTAACTTCCCTGAAGGGAAATATTTCATATCCACCAGTATGTCCTTTTATCGTCTCAGAAAAGGTCAAGAACTTACTATGTGTGGAATCACAGCCACAACCTTTTTATTTAAAACCATTTCGTACTAGTATAAACATATTATAATACTTAGGCCATCTCTACTTAAGTCTTTTATGCAATTAACTATATTAAGTTGTCAAAACTTTATAGAATTTTACAGGACTTTAAAAAATATCTGCCCAAACTTTCTTTCATCAAAATGTATTGGCTTTAATGTTCAGGACCTTGTATCAATAATCTTAAAGTCTGTCTTGTGGCTTCTTCCCTAACAACGTTCTGAAGTAACCTCACCACCCTCTATGTTTTTATATCACATATTTATTCAAATTAGCTCTTTGTTCAAGAGATGCCATCTCCGGCCGTTGCAATATTGTGCATCATGGAAAAGAAAGCAGCCAATTGGATTGTACACGGACTGATCATTCATACTGCTTAATTGTGTAAATAGGCTATTTATGATTTCAGCTAGTGTGACAAGGGGAGAGGGAGAGAGGCTACCATTGGCTCAGAGTTCCCAAACACAGCAGGAGGTAAATCGACCAGAGTTCCCACTCCTTTGCAGGAGCAACAGGCAAGAACAGGATCAGGTTTTAGCCATGTTGTTCTCTCATTGTAAAACAACTGGCCTATATTTAGTGCTATGCTCAGTCATGACGAGTAGTCATTTGGGAAAAGTGCCAGAGGGCTGTTGACATTCATGCAAATGCACGAATATCATTCCTCTATTTGTGATTGGCATTTATGTAGAAAGCATGCCAATTTTCTCTCTCCCTTTTCTCCCCCATCCATTCCTGAGGTGTAGCTTATGAACTCCTATCAACAGCAGTATTTCTCATATGGCATTACTCCTTGCAGAGAAAGAAACAACCGATAACTGTCATTGACACTATTTTCCTGCTTTGTAAAGGGGTCAGGTTTATACAGAAACACACAGAATTCACAGTTTAGGAACAAATGGTCTATGCCAACAGGACATTCTGCCCAACAAATCCACACTGCTGTTTATGCTCCACACAAGCCTCTTACCATCCTATTTCATCTAATATTATCAGCAAATGCTTCTATTCCTTTCTCCCTTATGCACTTATCTAGCTTCCCCCACAAATGCATAATTTACTTTCTTTTTTTTTTAAGGGATTGAGGTTTCGCTTTTCAGCCTGCACCCCCAACTGATGAAGTATGACATACATCAGGTCCCACTATTTAGAGACCCTGTCCCTCCTACACCAATGGCCATAGTTGGGGCAGGTGGAGGTTTTGCCACCAATAGGTCAATAAACCCTTTGTAACTGGATGCCAGACTAATTTCCAGCCATTCTTTCTTTTTATTTTGTTGGCAGGATTTTCAGGTAGTGCAGGCAAGGGTGTTAAGAGTCAACAAAGTAGAGTGGGACTCCATTACAAAGTTGCATGTACATGTTTCATGTACTTATCTCACTTCCCCTTAAATGCACCTATGCTTTTCACTTCAACTACTTCTTGTGGTAGCAGGTACCCCATTCTCACCACTCATGGGATAATTAAGTTCCTCATGATGTTCAAAAGATCAGTCCCAAAATAAATCATTCATGTTCAAGACCCCCAGTAACTATAGCAATAAACCACTGTATTCCCAATCTGAAAATCAAGAGATCGATTTTAACTTTTGGGCGCCCATCTGTCCCAGTGCAGAAGAGGTCCTTGCAATTTTGAGGCCCCGGACTCATTTAAATTTGGCAGGTGAATTGAGAGTCACTAAACAGGTATCCTGATGCAGGTCTCCAGTTTGAGACCTCAAAGTCGAGCAAGGTATGGTGTGCTTGGAGATGCGGTTGCAGAGGGTGGGGGTCCTGCGATGGCAGTGGGCCAGATTATCTTTGTGGGCCCTGGAAGTGCACTCCTCAGGACTTTCTCAAGGGCCAGCTCCAGACTGGAGTTGGATGAATTTTCCAGGTCGCCAACAGTCAGGCTGCAACAGGATGGCTAGCTGGCGCCTGCAGCTCAATGTTATTACGTAGATCAGTCCCCAAACTGTACTTTTCTCCTGGGTTCCTGGAGATATCCCAAGAGGATTGTCAACCCTCCATAGAGGATGTGAAGGGTTCATTTACTCCCCGTCATGGGGAAATAATGTTGCACCTTAGTAAATGCAGTCACACCACTGGCTTAAACTATTTACATAAGGACCAATTCTACTAGCTACTTGATGATCTGACATCAAATCAAGCAGCAGGGGCTTTAATGGATCTATAAGGCAAAATTGCTCTTTCAACACAAGAATGGAAGGAAGCCACCTTTTCTTACAATTAATGAATCACTAACAAAATCTCATTCACACAGAACGTGTGTCCCTGTAATTTTGTTACTGAAAGATGAAAAGAGTTGCATTTATATAGTGCCTTTCTTGACCTCAGGACATGCGGATGCACTTTACAGCCAATTAATGTGTATCTTTAGATGCAATCACTGTTGTGATGTAGGAAATATGGCAGCCAAATTGTGCACAGCAAGGTCCCACAAACAGCAACAAGATAAACGATCAGGCAATTTGTTCTAGTAGAAAAACCATACAAAATTACGGCACAGAAGGAGGCCATTCAGCCCATCATGTCTGTGCCAGCTGAAAAAAACTAGCCACCCAATCTAATCCCATCTTCCAGCACCTGGTCCATAGCCTTGCCGGTTAAAGCACTTCAGGTGCATGTCCAGGTACCTTTTAAAAGAATTGAGGGTTTCTGCCTTCACCACCATTCCTGGCAGTGAATTCCAGACACCCACCACCCTCTGGGTGAAAATGTTTTTCCTCTAATGCTTCTAGCAATCACCTTAAATCTGTGCTCCCTGGTAATTGACCTCTCCACAAGGGTAAACAGGTCCTTCCTGTCTACTCTATCTAGGCCCCTCATAATGTTGTATACCCCTATTAAGTCACCCCTCAGCCTCCTCTGTTCTAAGGAAAACAACCCTAGCCGATTCAATCTCTCCTCCAAGCTGCAACTTTCAAGCCCTGGCAACATTCTTGTAAATCTCCTCTGTACTCTCTCCAGAGCAATTATGTCTTTTCTGTAATGTGGTGACCAGAACAGTACACAATACTCCAGCTGTGGCCTAACCAGTCTTTTATACAGTTCCAGCTTTACATCCCTGCTTTTGAATTCTATACCTCGGCCAATAAAGAAAAGCATTCCATGTGCCTTCTTCACCACTCTATCTACCTGTCCTGCCACCTTCCGGGACCTGTGGGCATGCATTCCCAGGTCTCTCACTTCTTCTACCCCTCTCAATTTCTTTGCGTTTATTGTGTATTCGCTTGCTTTATTTGCCCTCCCCAATGGCATTACCTCACACTTCTCTGGATTGAATTCCATTTGCCACTTTTCTGTCCACTCAACCAAACCATTGATACCTTTCTGGAGCCTATACCTATCCTCTTCATTATCAACTACACTGCCAATCAACAGATGAGGTCTCGGCTTAACATCTCATCCCAAAGTCGACAGCTCCAACCGTGCAGTGTTCCCTCAGTATTGCAATGGAATGTCAGCCTGGATTATGTGGACATTAATCACAGTGGCTAGCACTGCAGCCTCACAGCTCCAGCGACCCGGGTTCGATTCTGGGTACTGCCTGTGTGGAGTTTGCAAGTTCTCCCTGTGACCGCGTGGGTTTCTGCTGGGTGCTCCGGTTTCCTCCCACAGCCAAAGATTTGCAGGTTGATAGGTAAATTGGCCATTGTAAATTGCCCCTAGTGTAGGTACGTGGTAGGAGAATTGTGGGGATGTGGTAGGGAATATGGGATTAATGTAGGATTAGTATAAAATGGGTGGTTGATGGTCAGCACAGACTTGGTGGGCCGAAGGGCCTGTTCCAGTGCTGTATCTCTAATTAAAAAAAAACAGGGTAAACATCTATCTGCTGATTGTGCAATGAAGAATCTTGGACTAAAGTGATTGAAGCTCACTGAAAAAGGAAAGACATGAGAGTAACTGGATGGACTCATTGAATATTGATTCAATTGTTTCTGAGCTACCTTTGCAGTGACTTTTACCAGCCAAGATGAACTTAGACCGTAAATAATAAAATAGCTCAAAATCCAACGTAAATTACATTGCTGCTCAAAATCCCATGCAGCACTGGCTGGTGGTAAACGCCTGAAAGACTGCTCTAGCTTACAAAGATTCAGCTGCTAACTATTGAAAAATTCACACATAATGAACCAGAACACTGGCACCTCAAGTTTTGATTTGATCTTTTAACATTCTCTTAAAAAACTGAAAATACGTAAGTGAAGAAGTACCTCTGCAGGACAGAAACATGGCAAAGGCAGTTTGGTTCTTGCTCTTTAAAAAAGAAAAGTATTTTAAATGGACTGGTGGCTCCTACTTTTTTTTGGTTGCATTGCATTTAGTACCGAAGGTATGTGCAATATCATATGATTCATAGCTAATATGCCTAAAGGTGAGTAGCCTACTTTGTTCCTGTCCAGAGCGTAAAAGAATTTGGCACAGGATGGGTCACATCTTTAAAAGAATGCACATAATTTTTAATGCTTTCACATTACCACTAATCTCATTTCCTTTGGCTGTTTATTGACACAATGCTTGCTTTCTCTTAATGAGCCAAAAATACAGTTTGTGTCCTTGGTTACTGTTGTCATGCAATCCAAATCTTGCTTTGCCTGAGGCAGCCTGAACAGAGTATTGCTGAGGTTCATACGTCAACACTGTACTAAATAAGGAAGGGTTCCCTGTCCATTATCTTAGAACTGGTTCTAACTTGTAATTAAACAGCAAATCACCCTTCACAACAGGTACAGCTAATCCACGCCCACTAGCTAAATGTCAGCCTCTGTGTATATATAGAGAAGCAGAAGAGGAGAAAGGGCAGATGCTAATAGCTCTTGGCAAAGAGAGCAACTGAAGTGTAATCGTAGAAATTGGGCTGCAGCTTTTGGTGAGGAAGAAAATGCAAAGTGGCCTGATCCTGCTTATACAACAGAAACATTCTCCAAGCAAGAGAGAATACCAGAGCTACGAGAAACAAGACAAAATGCCAGCAAACATAAAGGAACACAGCTTGTAAGTAATAAATAACCTATTAAGCCTCAAAGTAGTGATTACGCAGACTGCCATAAAGCTGCTTGTCGTACAGCTGTCTTGGGAAAATGCATAAGATTTTGAGGGATTTTTGCATGCTGTGAAAAATCTTCTGTATTTGCAAAACTCTGTATTTGCAAGTCTCTTATCCAGAGACTCCAGCTGGAAAGGGTGCCATGTGAGCAGAGGATTGGGCTTGGCTGTGATTCTGCTATCATCCAACAGCCTGCTGACATGCAATGACAAGACTCACACAAATAATGGCCACTTGGCTGAGATATCAGAAGGCAACTGGCTTGTGTGAGGCATAAACACCAGCACAGCCTGTTTCTGTGCTGTAAATACTTGGTAACAGTAACCCAGCAAAGGAGAGAGCATCCCCGAGAGAAGGGGAAGAGGGAGGGGGTAAGGTGAGGAGGAGCAGGGCAATGGTGGGTGGGTGGTGGGCTGGCTTTGAAAAATATGTAAAACTGGGCAGTCAAAGATATCGCTGCCAGTCTAAAAATGTAGAATCCTACAACACAATAAATTAGTCCAGTATTTTGCCAACATTGTTACAACAGTGAAAAAAATAACATAAATTGCTTAACTAAAAAGACAACCCAAAGATGATTGCTACAATAAGACTCCTTAGCACTAGGTTTAAAGTTAATTGCAGGGAATAGGCAGATATTACATTGCACGGTCCTTGGAATCAACATTGTGATTTTTGTTCTGCCTATTTTCTCATTCTTCTGTGAGGGGACATTATGGAGTAACTGTTGCTCGTAAAGTTGAGCTGGGAATTAATAAGCTTGTAAAGTAACAGTTAATGCTGCAAAACTAATTCAAACACAATGCCAAGCTACTTCCAGTGTTTTTTTCCTGCATATTCTTAATGTTAATAACTTTCTTTTGCAGTATTAAAGGGCTGAAGAACCGATGTTCGTACCTTTTACATCATCAGAAGGCAACCACTGTGGCAGTTAAATCAGGAGCAACAAAACTAACTTTGAAGTAAGTTACTGTGATTATCTGTATTTTAGTGCTAGTTTATTTAAAGTGTGATAACTATCCCTTTGCATATTTGTAACCTTTTCTCAAGCATGAACATTTATATTTATTTTATTTTTATTTTTTCCACAGTCCCTCCCGTAAAGAAGTAATGAAGTGGGCTGAATCTCTGGAAAACCTGCTGGCTCATAGATGTAAGCAGCTTGTACATCTATCTATCCCTTTCTTACCCAAAATGTAACAAGAAGCTATGAATTCCTGTTAAAAATTTCCAAATGGAAAAGATGACCATTAAAAATCAATGTCCAGATAAAAGACCTCAATGGCTTTATAAAGGATTGCAATCTAGTTCAATCTAAATAGTACAAATGTTGTTATAGAATGGCCAAAGTCTCTTAAATACTGGATTTTAATTTGATTGAATTGTCTAATTTACATATATACTGCTTAAAGATAACTGAATTGAAAAATTTATATAATTGGCTGCAATCTGTGCAATTTCTACAAATACAAGAAGCCCAGGCTGTTTAGTTTTTAGTCTAACCAACAACATGATTGATTTGAAAGCAGTTGCCGATGAACGACCCCTCACAGCCCTGCCTTCCTTTTGTGCATGCCTTCCATTAAGAGAAATGATTTGACTTAATAAAGATTAATCAAAGTCCTAATAATACATTAAGGGACATGATATTAATGTCAACATTTTTGACATTATGAATAATAACATTATTCTCCATTCCATAGTAACACCATAGCATTGCATGTCTTGTTGCACATGTCAAAATTGCAGTTAACTGTAGAAAATGGAAAGGCAGCATTAATCTATAGTATAGACTCAATACTGCAATAATCCAAGGTAATAGGATAAAGCTTCAGTAGTATAAAAGGCTAATGGTGTTAATGAAGATTTTTTGGCGTAATATCATGACTGTGACAACGGAGTAATGTTGTATCAGTAAGTAATGTCTTATTTTCCTTTATTCTCTCCAGATGGCCTGATTGCTTTTAAAACTTTCCTCAAATCAGAGTACAATGATGAGAACATTGAGTTCTGGCTGGCATGTGAGGACTACAAAAAAATTAAGTCACCTACAAAACAAGCCTCCAAAGCAAAGAAGATCTTCTCAGATTTCATTGAAACAATGTCTCCTAAAGAGGTAATTATTGAGCTTTTCCCCTTATCTTTCAACAGGCTTTACTTTATTGAAAACTGGTAAAACAAGATGTTTAAGGAATCAATTATAACAATGGAATGCACAGTAGTATTGGCTCCATGTGTCACATGCATGTTATTGAGCCACACTGACCGAGAAGGTCCTAGATTCAATCTGTGGTGCACAAAGAGTTCACTGATCTCAATGGGGAAATACAATGGGGGCACCCCCTTTGATCTGAGTTTCCCTTAGCATCAGAGAATGAATAATTACCGTAGTGAAGACTAAACAGTTCAATGTTACTTGATGATGTACAGCAATCACTAATGAGTACTATGATTTTTTTTTAAAACAAAAGATCAATTTGGATTACTACACCAAAGACACGATCACTAAAAATCTTCAACATCCAACCTACTCGTGCTTTGAGGCTGCACAGAAGAAGATCTATGGTCTGATGGAGAATAACTGCTACATCAGGTTCCTTCAGTCAAATATCTACCAGAACATACTCAACAACAGTCATGACCATCACCAAACATGAATGTCATTATTCTTCCAAAGCAGATCAGAAGCTGGTCTCTTATCGAGATATCGTTGCTTGAAGCTTATAGCTGATGGGACATGGAAAGGAAAGTCCAAGACTAAGAGTTAGAAAGTATGGCAGTGAGACTCAAGAAAGACTTGCCAAAATCTGAGAAGAGAAAAGTGATAATGCACCATGGTGGGCAGAAGGCTCAATTCCCTTCCATTATGCTGAGCCTCAAGTCTCGGCACAGTGCTGCAGGGGGCTAATAAGCAGAGCCAAGTATCTCCCCACGGAGTAGAAGGGAACAACAGAAGGTGGTGAGTCTCCTGACCAACAGAAGTTTTAGCAGAGGTTTGGAATCCCACCATGAAGTTTGAGAAGCAAGCCTGGGAGAAAGAGGGAATCAGGTAGCACAGAAAGTTAGAGAAGGGAGAGGGCGCATGTTGTATTAGCAGGGTACCTGCATTCAAAGTGCATTAACACACTGAGAATGCCATTCTTGCATCAGTGTAGAGGATCTGTATACTTACACAGCTAGAGATGTCAATTTTGTAACATATTCACCTGGCCGTGGAGAATGTAAAACCTGCATCTGAAATCTCTTATAAGATCGGATTTGTGCTATTAAATACATAGTTGGGTAGTCAGATCTAAAATAATCAACCAGGTGCCTGTGCTTTCACACTCCTACTGCTGGGTGAAAATGTTTTAGGGGCTGGCTCTTACAAAGGAAAGGGTTAACTGTCCTGAGTTGCAGTTATATTGATCCTGTATAATGCAACACTGTAGATCACCTAAGTTCAATGCTAAACTTGATTCTTTGTGTAACTAAAGATTGATTGATTGGTTTTTCACTTCCAGTATTCATTTTGATATCATACAAAGTGATACAAACCAATCAATCCTGGAGCCAGAAGAAGATTTTTAATTACTATAAAAATCAGTAATGAAAATGAGAACGTTGTGTGATGAGCCACAAAATCCAATGTGTAAATTGTGCCTTCATGCTTCTTTGCACAAGGCAACCCATCCTACATGATAGACAAGCAATTTCTGAATACTGAACCAAACTTCGCATCTTGAAGAGGGGTTTAAATTATTCAGAGGTGTGATTTATAATCTAAGAAAATGCAATTGCTGGAATTCTGCTCTACTTTGTATTATGAACATTTGTTTTCCAATCAACTCACATCTGTAAAGATTCTATTTTTGTGTGGTACTGATGAAAGTCACAAATAAAGTTATTTGAATTGCATTCAATGGTGCACACATTTTGATTTTTGATTTAGAGATACAGCACTGAAACAGGCCCTTCGGCCCACTGAGTCTGTGCCGACCATTAACCACCCATTTATACTAATCCTACACTGATCCCATATTCCTACCACATCCTCACCTGTCCCTATATATTTCCCTACCACCTACCTATACTAGGGGCAATTTATAATGGCCAATTTACCTATCAACCTGCAAGTCTTTTGGCTGTGGGAGGAAACCGGAGCACCTGGAGAAAACCCACGCAGACACAGGGAGAACTTGCAAACTCCACACAGGCAGTACCCAGAATTGAACCCGGGTCGCTGGAGCTGTGAGGCTGCGGTGCTAACCACTGCGCCACTGTGCCGCCTTCTTGTCTTTTTACAGTTGACATAGGCACTGCACAGTACCCTAGTTCTCTGATAAGCTTGTGATACAATAATTTATTGCAAGATAATAATACAAAAAATTGTGGGAAAACTTGGTCCTAACTTCACTAAAACAGATTATCTGGTCATTTATCAAGTTGCTATTTGTGGGATTTTGCTGTGTGCAAATTAACAGCTACATTTCCTATATTACAATAGTGACTACACTTCAAAAGTCCTTCATTGGTCTGTAAAGTGCCTTTGTGTTGTTAAAGGTGCTATATAAATGCAAGTCTTTTTTTTCTATCATTAAAAAGATCCATACAGAGATTTCAAATTGCCCAGGTGCTCCGAAGATGCCCCCCACCCCATCTACTTTCATAATGCAACTTCATACTAAGCTAGAGCCTTGTTTTATCAAGTATGGAATCAGACAGGCATGAGATGGCCTCTCACAGGAGGTGCCAGGTACCTTTCATTTGGTTGCACATCTGAAATGTGTTCACATTAATGCAACATTGATAGTGTAACTGCAAGTGAAAAGAAGGTGCCATAATGTATGGAGATGGTTGTAGTAGATTCTAGATACTTTAGTTAGATACTTAAATGTTATAGATTTGGAGAGATATATTATGCTGCTTGATATCACTAGCAATGCAACTCGGAGCACACATGCAGGGAGAAATCCCTATTTTTTATTCCCTCCATTGATTTCTCTTTTCCTGTTCTCTCTCAAGGTGCTGATTTATGTCAGAGTCCAGAGACTTAGGGTTAGCCCCATTTCACAGCATAGCAGGGAGGGAGTGAAGGACATTACAGCCAAATGAAAAGCTGAAAAAAAATTTTTTTTTAGTTCTGTTTTTACCTGACAGCAACAGTTCAAGAATGGACAATTGAAACCCACAAGATAAAGGGACAGTGACTGCATGGATATGAAATTGGCTAAGAGACAGAAAGCAGAGAACAATGTTGAAGGAAATGTTTCAGACTATAGGGTTGTGTGCAGTGGTATCCCCCAAGAGTTAATGTTGGGACCAATGCTCTTTTGGATATATATTTACGACCTGGACTTGAGTATACATGGCAAAATTACCAAGTGTGCAAATGATCCAAATCTTAGAAATGTAGCAAACAGTGAGGGGGATGGTAACAGACTTCAGAGGACGTAGAAAGACTGGTGAACTGGGAAGACACAAGGCAAATGAAATTAAACGCAGAGAAGTGTGAAGTGATTCATTTTAATAGGAAGAATGAGGAGGGGCAATATAAACTAAATGGTACAATTTTAAATGGTGTGTAGGAACAGAGAGACCTGGGGATGTGCTTACACAAATCTTTGTAGGTGACAGCACAGGTTGAGAAAGCTGTTAAAAAGGCATGTGGGATCCTAGACTTTATAAAAATAGGTATAAGTTATGCTAATTCTTCTTAAACAATGGCTAGGCCTCATCTGGAGTATTGTATTTAATTGTGGGCAGCACACTTTAAGAAGGCTGTGAAGGCCTTTGAGACAGTACCTGGGAGATTTACTAGAATGGTACCAGGAATGAAAGATTTCATTTAGGCCAGACTAGAGAAACTGGAGTTGTTCTCCTTAGAGCCGAGAAGATTACAGGGAGATTTGATAGAAGCATTCAAAATCATAATTTTTATTTTATTCGTTCATGGGATGTGGGTGTCGCTGGATAGGCCTGCATTTATTGCCCATCCTTAATTGTGCTGTCAATGGTGCTGCCGAAGGAATCTTGGTGAGTTGCCACAGTACATCTTGTAGATGGTACACATGGCTGCCACTGTGCATTGAGTCCAGTTTTTCTAGGGCTTCTTGATGACACACTCGATGGTACATGAGGAGAAATTGTTTCCAGAAGCAGAAGGTAACCAAAGGACACAAATTTAAGGCAATTGACAGAAGAACCAGAGGCTCCTTTAAGGAAACACTGTTTTTACACAGCAATTTGTTGTGATCTTGAATGCACACCCTGAAAGGGTGTTGGAAACAGATTCAATAAGAGCTGTCAATAGGGAATTGGATAATTTTCAGGGCTATGGGGAAAGAGTAGGGTTGGTGGGACCAGTTGGATATCTCTTTCAAAGAGTCAGTACAGGCACAGTGGTCTAAATGGCTTCCTTCCATGCTATATCAGTCGATGATCCTCTGAAGTGCATTTCCTAGTCCTACCCCCAGAAATAAGGAATTCAGGGGAAACCTTTTTAGTCAGAGTGGTGAGAAGGTGAATTAACTACCACATGGGATGGTTGAGGGAAGTAGCATAGATTTGGCCATTGTAAATTGCCCCTAGTGTAGGTAGGTGGTAGGGAATATGGGATTACTGTAGGGTTAGTATAAATGGGTGGCTGTTGGTCGGCACAGACTCGGTGGGCCGAAGGGCCTGTTCCAGTGCTGTATCTCTAAATAAATAAAAAAATAAAATAAATAGATGCATTTAAAAGGAAGCTAGATAAATACACAGGGGAGAAAGGAATTGAAGGCTATGTTGATAGAGTGAGTTAAAATAGGGCAGGAGGAGACCTGCTGGACCAAATAGCCTGCTTATGTGCCATAAACTCTATGTCATTCTATGCAAATGTGATCAGTTAATTCAGCACAAACCAGGGATCAAACTTGGGACCTTACTGATCTGTAAGGCTCAGGCCCAAACCACTTGGTGTAGTGACACACTGAACTATGAGTGGCACCCATACCCACAGATTTTAACATAAAATCAACAAACCCTTCATTCCAGCAGTAAATTCGTTAATCAGGTAACATCACTCAGAATGACAAATTCAGGCAGGCCCAGTCATGCATAACTGTTGCGCAATAACCTTTATTGTAATGGAAAAAAAGCAGAGGCATGGTGAGTTTACAGCTAATGCAATAACAGATGACACAGCTGGAATGGCTGAGACAGACTATGACCCATCCTCTAAAGTATAAGGTGTGGCTATCACACCCAGCTAATAAAGGAAACTGCAACCTTATTTAGAAAATCAACTTATTACAGTATTCAGTGAGTGGTAATGAAGGTATCTTAGGCTGCTTGTGTAATGGACCAAAGGATCGTAGCTTCAACATCCTGCATTAACCACACTAATTGCTCATGGTGATATAATTGTATTTCTAGACTGTGTTTACACTGAGACAAGGGGCAGAATTTTGTGCTGCCCTTGGAGACGGGCATGGAGGCAGGAGGACAAAGTAATGGCAGGGGTCACTGTTCTCAATGTTGCCTGGATCCCCGGCCATTTTGTCCTGGGCAGGGAAGGCTGAAGATGGCCTCCCGCTCCAGGTCAACTGAGGTCTTAAGTGGCCAATTAATGGCCACTTAAGGGCCTCTTCCCACATCCATCTCAGTTTAATGGAAGGTGGAGGGGTCGCCATGGGGAAACACCACCAGGTAAAGCTTGGCGGCCTCCTAGTGGGGACAGGGGTTCCCTCCTTTGGGGAAACCCAAGACCCAAAGGGCCCCTCCGGTGGCATTGGCCATCCTCCCTCCCCGGGACGAATCCCCCACAAACTTTACCAACCCCACCCTACCCTGTCGCCGGGGTCTGCCTGACAGGCCCCGGCAACCCCAACTCCACTTTCCTCTCCTGGGGTTTTCTCCTCTCTTTGGTACTGTGCTCCAAGTGGCGCTGCGGTACAGCAGAGCTGCCGGCCTTCAATTGGCCGGCAGCTCTGAAGACGGGAGCATGTCCCTAACAGGAACAGCATCCCTGACGGAGAGCAGTTAATTGGCTGCCCACCATTAAATTTTTTTCATTCATTCCAGGGAGGTGTGCATCACTGTCTAGGCCAGCATTTATTGCCCATCCCTAATTGCCTTTGAGAAGGTGGTAGTGAGCTGCCTTCTTGAACCATTGTAGTTCATGTGGAGTAGGTACACAAACAGTGCTGTTAGGAAGGGAGTTCCAGGATTTTGACAGTGAGGGAACAGCGATGTAGTTCCAAGTCAGGATGGTGTGTGGCTTGGAGGGGAACCTGCAGGTGGTGGCATTCCCATGCATCTGCTTCCCTGGTCCTTCTAGGTGGTAAAGGTCGCAGGTTTGGAAGGTGCTGTCTAAAGGTGCGTTGCTGCAGTGCAGTGATGAAGGGTCACTGACCTGAAATGTTAACTCTGTTTATCTCTCCACAGATGCTGCCAGACCTGCTGAGTATTTCCAGCACCTTTTGTTTTTATTTCAGATTTCCAGCATCTGCAATATTTTGCTTTTATTTTAAAACTTAAGCAGAGATCTTTTGTCGTCCATGTGTGGCTCTCCCCTATTTACCTCTTTTCCCGCTGCCTCTCCAAATCAAGGCCCACTGAGAGGCTGGAGATCTGCAGTTGGAGGTTTGAAAAGAGGGAATGTGATTTTGCACATTCCAGTTTAAATGGAGAATTGGGGCAGGATTTTCAAAGGAGGATGGGGGTGGGACAGGTGTGTAATTTCATATCGCTGGCCATTGTGCCAGTTTCTCAGCGCCATCCCACCTCCGAACACATTTCGGAAAGGCGGATCAGGTGCAGAAGGGCTAATCACCCGCAAGCAGCAGGTAGCTTGTTCATTAAAAGGCCTGTGAAGACCATTGTTCGAAGGCTGACTGGAATTTTCCAGTCGGCCTGCAGGCCCCCGCAGCTTCGGGAGCACGGCAGGTGCCTGGAGGCGGCATCCTGATGGCAGACTGGGAGGGGCAGCACCGCAGGATGACTTTGAGGCCCCCACCACTTACTTTGGCCACAGGCCCTCCTATGGACGGGTTCCTACTCCTGAATGATAGTCCAGCAGGTGTGGCCATTTTTTTATTTCAAGTATTTTATAAGTGCTGAGAGTGGGGGTCAGACAAAGGGCCAGGCCGGGTCTCCCCCCACCTTACAACCTCTGCCAGAACCCCCGTTGCCAGAATAAAATGCAGTCCATAGTGTGAGACTGAGGTCTCGCATTTGCCAGACCAAGTATGAAGAAAGTAGGTCCTTTCTTTTAAGGACATTAATCATGTTTTTTATAGGATCATTTTGACTGTTGCTAACATGTAAGCTACATGTTTTTGAATTCAATCCAATTGCCATGATGGGATTTGAACTCACAACCTCTGGAGGACTTGTCAGTAGCAGGTTCACTAGGCTACCATACCTGATATACCCTCTTTCATGAATCAGATCAATATGTAACACGCTGTACATTAGATGCTCTAACTATGTTGTGCCCTTTCCAGGTTTTCCATGTATACTCCAATATACAGTGCACACAATGGACAACGAGTGAAATGCAGTTGATGTGAATCAAGCAAATGTGCATTCAAGTCCTCTCACCATTTATAACGCACCATCTCTGAACTGAAATTGACATAAAAATTACTCTCAAATTGATTTCATTTGCTGTTGGGGTGTGGAATTCATGGAGAATGATGCCAGGCCCGCTCTGGTCTCAGACTGCCTTTATAAATAAAAACAAGAAATGCTGGAAATACTCAGCAGGTCTGGCAGTATTTGTGGAGAGAGAAGCAGAGTTCACGTTTCCGGTCAGTGACCTTTCATCAGAACTGGCAGATATAAGAAATGTAAAAGATTTTAAGCAAGTAAAACGGGGGTGGGGCAAGAGATAACAAAAGAGAAGCTTTTGATAGGACAAGGTCACAGAATAGCTGACCAGAAGTACATGGAGCAAAGGCAAACAATATGTTAATGGTGTGTTGAAAGATAAAGTGTTAGTACAGAGAGGGTGCTAATGGATTGAAAACTGAACAGCCACAAGCACAAACATGAAAAAAACACAGTGGGTAGGCACAGTAGAAGCAAACTGAACAAACTAAAATAAAATAAACACAAAAAAGAAAAAAGAAAAAATAACTAAAAATAAAAGTAAAATGGGGGGAGGGGACCGTCATGCTCTGAAATTTTTGAACTCAGTGTTCAGTCCGGCAGGCTGTAGTGTGCCTAATCGGTAGATGAGATGCTGTTCCTTAAGTTTGCATTGATGTTCACTGGAACACTGCAGCAATCCCAGGACAGAGATGTGAGCATGAGAGCAGGGGGGAGTGTTGAAATGGCAAGCAGCCGGAAGCTCGGGGTCGTGCTTTCAGACTGAGCAGAGGTGTTCCGCAAGGTGATCACCCAGTCTGTGCTTGGTCTCCCCAATGTAGAGGAGACCACATTGTGAGCAGCGAATACAGTATACTAAATTGAAAGAAGTATAAATAAATCGCTGCTTCACCTGAAAGGAGTGTTTGGGGCCTTGGATAGTGAGGAGAGAGGAGGTAAATGGGCAGGTATTACACCTCCTGCGATTGCAGGGGAAGGTGCCCTGGGAAGGGGACGAGGTGGTGGGGGTAATGGAGGAGCGGACCAGGGTGTCGCGGAGGGAATGATCCCTTCAGAATGCTGATAGGGGAGGGGAGGGGAAGATGCCTTTGGTAGTGGCAACACGCTGGAGGTGGTGGAAATGGATGATCCTTTGGATATGGAGGCTGATAGGGTGGAAAGAGAGGACAAGGGGAACCCTGTCGCGGTTCTGGGAGGGAGGGGAAGGGATGAGGGCAGAGGTGCGGGGAATGGGCCTGACACGGTTGAGGGCCCTGTCAACCACAGTGGGGGGGAATCCTCATTTGAGGAAAAAGGAAGACATATCAGAAGCTTTTATAAATGATGTATTTAACCTAACCAAAGAACTGTTAGCTCTGAGTGCTACTCATAGCTAATGTGAGCTATGGAGAACATAAGAACATAGAAATAGGAGCAGGAGTATGCCATTCATCCACTTGAACCTGCTCCGCCATTCAATCAGATCATGGCTGATCTGGTTGTGGCCTTAACTCCACTTTCCTTCTGGCCCCCCATAATCCTTTACTCCCTGGTAGATCAAAAATCTGTCTAACTCATCCTTGAATACATTCAATGACCCAGCCTGCACTGCTCTCTGGGGTAGAGAATTCCAAAGATTAACGACCCTCTGAGAGAAGAAATTCTTCCTCATCTCTGTCTTAAATGGGAGACACCTTATTTTGAAACTGTGCCCCATGAGGGGAAACATCCTCTCAGTATCTAATCCTGTCAAGCCCCCTCAGAATCATATATGTTTTAATAAGGTCACCTCCCATTCTTCTAAACTCCAATGAGTATAAGCCCAACCTGCTCAAGCTTTCCTCATAAGACAAACTCTTCATCCCAGGAATCAGCCTAGTGAACCTTCTCTGAACTGCTTCTAATGCAAGCATAACCCTTCTTAAATAAGGAGGTCAAAGCTGTATGCAGTGTTCTAGCTGTGGTCTCACCAATGCCCTATACAATTGTAGCAAGACTTCCCTATTTTTATACTCCATCTCCCTTGCAATAAATGCCAACATTCCATTGGCGTTCCTAATTACTTGCTGTACCTACATGCTAACATTTAGTGATTGATATACAAGGACACCCAGATCTGTCTGTACTGCAGCACTCTGCAGTCTCTCTCCATGTAGATAATATTCTGCTTTCCTATTCTTCCTGCCAAAGTGGCTAACCTCACATTTTCTCACTTTATACTCCATCTGCTAAATTTTTGCCCACTCACATAACCTATCTATATACTTTTGCAGACTCTTTGTGCCCTCTTCACAACTTGCTTTCCCACCTATCTTTGTATTATCAGTACATTTGGCTACAATACACCCAGTCCCTACATCCACATATAGATCATAAATAGTTGAGGCTCTGGCATTGATCCTTGTGGCACCTCACTAGATACAGTTTGCCAACCTGAAAATTACCCATTTATCCCAACTCTCTCTTTCCTGTTAGTTAGCCAATCCTCTATCCATGCTAATATATTACCCCAACACCATGAACTCTTATCTTGTGTAGTAACCTTTTATGTAGCACCTTATTGAATGCCTTTTGGAAATCCAAATACACTACATCTACTGGTTCCTTTTTATCCACCCTGCTTATTACATCCTCAAAGAGCTCTAATAAATTTGTCAAACACAATTTCCCTTTCAAAAAACTATGCTGACTCTGCTTGATTATATTATGATTTCCTAAATGTCCTGCTATTACTTCCCTAATAATAAATTCCAGCATTTTCCCACTGACAGATGTTAGGCTAACTGGCTTTCTGCCTTCCTCCTCTCTTGAATAGAGGCTTTCCAATCCACTGGGACCTTTCCAGAATCTAGGGAATTTTGGAACATTATAACCAATTCATCTACTATCTCCAGAAAACACCAAATCTCGCATGTAGGTTTTGGCCATAATGAGCCCACAGCTAAGTGCAACATGAGTAATAAAGATAGAATGGGGAAAATATGTATCCAAAGGATGTGGACAGAGACTGAAGGTTAATAGAACAGAGAAATGGAATTCATAACAGGTAACAGCTAATTTCATCATTCCACCCCACTCCCACTATCCTGAAGGTGATAACGTCTGGTGGCACCGAACGTGATAAATGTCACAAGTCCTGAGTATCTGATTGAATGATTTTCCCCTATTTACTGTGGGGGTCATTCGGGCCTAATCCTGTACTTACCCAGCATCTCACACACACACACACACACACACACTTTTCAGAAGGGTTCATGATCAGTAGCGGGATCCTTGGATAATTTTTCCTTTTCCTCACTCAAGGGGGAACTATCACCTGAGGTAAGTGCAGCCAACTCAGCATAGACAAGGAACCTTCCTGCTCTGTGTGGCTCACCACTACAGCACATGGTTCATTTATCCACTAAACCACAACTAATTCTAATTCGTATGGCTGTCCGAGGCACTTGTTCAGAGGTGGCCACCTGAGCCATTGTAGAAGTTCATTACTGTCACTCGGTGTGAAAGTTCAGACTGAGCTATGATAGGAGAAGTGATAGGAGAAGACACAGAACAAAGGTCAAACATTTTATATTGGTACTCTAACCATCCACTTCAACAGGACAGTGGGGCATTGTGCATGGAGGAGAAAGGGCAGCACCCAAAAGTTAATAAAAATAACCATAAGTAAATCAGCATATATTATAGATGAAATATATTGTGTGATGCTACAGTAGATCATAGACTCTTACAGCACAGCTGGAGGCCAGTTGGCTCATCTTGCCTGTATTGGGTCTTTGAAAGAGCAGTCCAGTTATTCCCACTCCCTTTTTCCCCAAAATCCTGGAATTTTTTCCTTTTCAAGTATTCATCCAATTCCCTTTAGAAAGTTACTATTGAAACTGCATTCTTCACCCTTCAGGCATTGAATTTCATATCATATCACAAAATAAATTCTCCCCATCTCCCCTCTGGTTCTTTTCCCAATTATCTTAAATCTGTGTCCTTGAGTTACTGATGCTCCTGCCAGTGGAAAAGTTCTCTCCCTATTGACTCTATCAAAATGATAGATGAAAATGTTACTGCAAAACCATTACATTTTTTAACAAGATTTATTTAATCGGTTTGCTCTTGGCTAGACCGACAATGATCATTTTCAAACTTCGGTTCCACCCATTGACATATGACTACTATGTGTACACCCTGGAGGGCAGCATGAGTATCTGTTTCTCATGCCTCCATCTCCATGACACATCATTACCAACACTTCTTGTTAGTAACTGAGTTTTTTCTAACATGCGAGTCTATATTTAATCCTCATTCAAAAAAAAGGCAGTTAAATTTTTTACTAAGATGATAAATGATACCATCTGTTCAGGGAAAAGTTAAGAAATACTAAAGGACAGAAAGCACTGTTGGAGTCATTTATAGGCCCCCCTAATAGTAATCACAGTGTGGACAGAATATGTTTTTTTTATATTCGTTTGTGAACTGCGGGCATCACTGGTTAGGCCAGCATTTATTGCCCGTCCCTAATGGCCCTTCAGAAGGTGGCAGTGAGCTGGCTTCTTGAACCGCTGCAGTCTATGTGAGGTAGGTACACCCACAGTGTTGTTAGGGTGGGAGTTCCAGGATTTTTACCCAGCGACAGTGAAGGAACAGTGATATGGTTCCAAGTCAGGATGATGTGTGGCTTGGGGGGAACTTGCAGATGGTGGTGTTCCCATGCATCTGCTGACCTTGTCCTTCTAGGTGGTAGAGGTCATGGGCTTGGAAGATGCTGTTGAAGGACCCTTGGTGAGTTGCTGCAGTGCATCATGCTGATGCACTGCTGCCGCTGTGTGCCGGTGGTGGATGGAGTGAATATCGAAGGTGGTAGATGGAGTGTCAATCAGGAAATTAAAGAAGCATGACACAGGGTAAATGCATTAATAATGGAGAACCTTAATCTTCATATAGATTTGGCCATCCTAATTAGCAAAAGTAGCTTGGAGGACAAGTTCGTGGTACGCATTTCAGCCAGTTTTCTAAAACAATTTGTCAAGGAACCAACTAGGGCACAGGTCATTTTAGATCTAGTATTGTATAATGAAACAGGGTTAATTAGTAATCTTACAGTAAATGGTCCTTTGGGGGGGAATGATCATAACATGATTGACTTTCGTGCTACATTTGAGAATGGTGTGGTTAAGTCTGAAATTAGGGTCTTAACTTTAAATTTAAGCAAAGCCAAATACAGAAGTATGATGGGCACAACCTCAGATGTCCCAAAGTGCTTTACAGTCAAAAAGGTGTTTTTGAAGTGTTGTCACTGTTGTAGTTTTGGAAACGTGGCAGCCAATTTGTGCAAAGCAAGCTCCCACAACAGCAATGTGATAATGAGCAGATAATCTGTTTTTGTGATGTTGATTGAGGAATAAATATTGGCCAGGACACTGGGGAAAACTCCTCAGCTCTTCTTCGAAATGCTGCCATGGGATCTTTTACATCCACCTGACAGGATAAATGGGACCTCAGTTTAACATCCCATCCAAAAGACAGCACAGCACTCCCTCAGTACTGCACTGGAGCCTGAGCCTAGATTTTTTCACTTAAGACCAGGAATGGGACTTGAATCACAACCTTCTGACTGAGAGGGAAGAATACAACCAACTGAGCTACAGCTGACAGAATAAACATGGCACAAACAGGATGTGATTAACAACAGAATCAAATCTCCGCAGTCACTTGTGAACATTGCAGTGCTAGAGAGAGAGGATGTGCAAGGAGGGTCAAGGACAGGATCTATTTGGCTAGAGCTGAGGAACAAAAAACATGCAATTACATTGCTCGGTGTAGTCTATAGGCCACCAAATAGTGGGAAAGATGTAGAGTGACAAATTTGCAAGGAAATTTCAGAGAGGTGCAGGAATTATAAAGTGGTTATAATGGAGGACTTTAATCATCTGAATATAGACTGGAGTAGTAGTGTAAACGGCAGAGAGGGGCAAGAGTTCCTAGAATGTGTTCAGGAGAATTTTCTATAACAGTATGTTTCCAGTCCAATGAGAAAGGAGGCACTGCTAGATGTGGTTCTAAGGAATGAGGTGGGCCAAGTGAATCACGTGTAAGTAGGGGAACAACTTTTTTTATTTGTTTTGTGGGATGTGGGCGTCGCTGGCCAGCCCAGCATTTATTGCCCATCCCTAATTGCCCTTGTACTAAGTAGCTTGCTAGGCCATTTCAGAGGGCATTTTAAGAGTCAACCACATTGCTGTGGGTCTGGAGTCACATGTAGGCCAGACCAGGTAAGGATGGCAGATTTCCTTCCCTAAAGGACAATTAGTGAACCAGGTGGGTTTTTACAACAATCGACAATGGTTTCATGGTCGCCACTAGACTATCTTTTTTAAATACCAGATTTAATAATTGAATTCAAATTTTACCATCAGCTGTGGTGGAATTCAAACCCATGTCCCCAGAGCATTAGCCTGGGTTCTGGATTACTAGTCTAGTGGCATTACCACCATGCCACCAACTTGAGGGGACAGTGAACATTGTATCATAAGGTTAGGTTGGCTATGGAAAAGGATAAGGAACAATCCAGAGCAACAATAATTAACTGGGGAAAGCCAATTTCAATGGGGTAAGAATGGATCTGGCCCAGATAAATTGGAATCAAAGGTTGGCAGGCAAAACGGTAACTGAACAATGGGCTGCCTTTAAAGAAGAGATAGTTTGGGCACAGTTAAGGTATATTCCCATGAAGGGGAAAGGTAGGGCAAACAAATATACAGCTCCCTGGATGACAAAAAAGATAGAGGTTAAGATGAAGAAGAAAAAGTGTGCTTATGACAGGTGCCAGGTGGTTAATACAACCGAGAACCAGGCTGAATATAAAAGGTTCAGAGGAGAGATGAAAAAGCAAATAAGAGAAGCGAAGAGAGTATGAGAAGTGACTGGCAGCTAAGTGAATCCAAAAGTCTTCTATAGGCATATTAATAGTTTAACATGTGTCCTAGGCCCAACCATCTTCAGCTGCTTCATCAATGACCTTCCTTCAATCATAAGGTCAGAAGTGGGGATGTTCGCTGATAATTGCACAATGTTCAGCATCATTCCTGATTCCTCAGATACTGAAGCAGTCCATGTAGAAATGCAACAAGACTTGGACAATATCCAGGCTTGGGCTGATAAGTGGCAAGTAACATTCGCCCCACACAAGTGCCAGGCAATGACCATCTCCAACAAGAGAGAATCTAACCATCTCCCCTTAACATTCAATGGCATTATCATCGCGGAATCCCCCACTATCAACATCCTAGGGGCTACCATTGACCAGAAACTGAACTGGAGTAGCCATATAAATACCATAGTTACAAGTGCAGGTCAGAGGTTAGGAATCCTGCGGCGAGTAACTCACCTCCTGACTCTCCAAAGCCTATCCACCATCTACAAGGCACAAGTCAGGAGTGTGATGGAATACTCTCCACTTTCCTGGATGGGTGCAGCTCTAACAACACTCAAGAAGCTCGACACCATCAAAGACAAAGCAGCCCACTTGATTGGCACCCCATCTGCAAACATTCACTGCCTCCACCACCGATGCACAGTGGCAGCAATGTGCACCATCTACAAGATGCACAGCAGCAATGCACCAAGGCTCCTTAGTGAGCACCTTCCAAAACCACGACCTCTACCAACTAGAAAGACAAGGACAGCAAATGCATTGGTTTTGATCTTCTAGAGTTCCTTAGATTTTAGAACAGTCCCCATGGATTGGAAACTAGCAAATGTAACCCTGCCATTCAAGAAAGGAAGCAGAAAGAAAACAGAGAATGATAGGCCACTTAGCCTGACATCAGTAGTAGGGAAAATGATAAAATCTATTA
Organism: Heterodontus francisci; assembly: GCF_036365525.1. Classification (NCBI taxonomy): domain Eukaryota; kingdom Metazoa; phylum Chordata; class Chondrichthyes; order Heterodontiformes; family Heterodontidae; genus Heterodontus; species Heterodontus francisci. Next base: position 92,439,643 of record NC_090378.1, on the reverse strand, counting down.
TTAAGGACATGGTAACAGGGCATTTAGAAAATCACAATATGATTAGACAGAGTGAACACAGTTCTGTGAAAGGAAAATCATGTCTGACAAATAGATTAAAGTTCTAGCAGGCTAGATGAGGAAGAAACAGTAAATGTCATATTTTTGGATATTCAGAAGGTATTCAATAAGATGCCGCAAGATTAGGGATCATGGGATTGGGGATAATATTTTAGCAGGATTGAGGATTGGTTAATGGACAGAAAATGGAGAGTAGGAATAAAAGGGTCATTTTCGGGATGGCAGGGTGTAATGTGTGGAGTGCTGCAAGGATCAATGCTTGGCCCTCAGCTGTTTACAGTCTATATCAATGGCTTAGATGAGGGGACCAGCTGTAATATATCCAAGTCTTCTCAGATACTAAAGCAGCCCACGTAGAAATGCAGCAAGACTTGGACAATATCCAGGCTTGCGCTGATAAGTGGCAAGTAAGGCAAGTAACAATCACGCAACACAAGTGCCAGGCAATGATTATCTCAAACAAGAGAGAACCTAACCAACTCCCCTTGACATTCAATGTCATTACAATCGCTGAATTCCCCACTCCTTATATTCTTAAATTGTGAACAAAACTCCCATGGTAGCTTTTTGAAAAATTATTTTCTTTTGGGTTATTCTCTTTTCCCTTTATTGACTTCCCATGTGGCCTACCAAGAATGTGATGTGGCAGCTGTTCTGTAACTAGTCAATAAAAGAAAAAAGATGTGCATTTTCTAATGCCTTATCATATCTCTCTGCAATAACTAAAATACTTAACATAAAATATTCTGAAGTTTAGTGATTGTTACTATGAAGGTAAAAGAAAACTGCAGCCATTTTGTGCTCATCAAGATGGCTCTAACAGCACTGAGCAGGTAACTATTTTCTGGTGCTGTTGATTAAGGGAGGAATGTTGACCAGGACTTTTTTCTTCAAATAGTCCCATCGGACTTTTAACCTCATTGAACACCTGGAACAGAGAACAAAGGAACAGGAGGTGGCCATTCATCACCTTGAGCCTGTTCCATCATTCAATCAGATTTTGGCTGATCTTAGCCTCCGCCCCCTCCCCCATTTACCCACCTTTGATCCATATCCCCCGATACCCTTACCTAACAAAAGTTTATCTATCTCAGTCTTAAAAATTTCAGCTGACCCAGCATCTACAGCATTCTGAGGGAGAGAGCTCCAGAATTTTCCTCCAGAAAGGCTGGGTGGATGCCAAATATGCCTGTCCATATTCAGGTCAGTGCATTGAAATGAAAGGTTAGTTACTCGAATACATCATCCAATGTATTTCCCTTCATTATCGCCTCAGCAACACTAAACATCATTCCTAGCCTACAGCACTGCTGAGGCATCACAGAACAGATTTTGAAAATAAAGAGACTCCCACCCGAAGTTGGAATGCATAAATTTTGTTCCCTGCGACCAGCACCACCGGCCATGCTGCAGTGTGCCAGGCACTTCAGCCATTTTCCTCAACCCCCAATCGGAGGTTGGCCAACTGGCAGCAGCGAAAATACCATTAGTGACCGCCAGCCTCTAAGCTATAAGCCAAAAAGCCTGACTCCAGGGGGTCCATCGGGGTTGGGGACAGATTGAAACATGGAGGGATGTCCCACCCTGATACAATTCCAGCGGGAACATCACCACAGAGGAAAATCAAAGGCCATCCTTTCCAACATCACCGGGAAACTGACGATAAAGAAAGTTGTCTAGATTTTCTGGTCGGGTATTAACCCAACTAAAAGTGGTGTGGTGAGGGGCTGACTCTACCATAGCTTCTGAGGTCTGCTTTACTGAAAAGAGAAAGACCTCAGGATATCGCAAAGCACTTTACAGCCAATGAAGTACCTTTGAAGTGTAGTCACTGTTGTAATTCAGGAAACACAGCAGCCAATTTGTGTGCAGCAAACTCCCACAAACAGCCAAGTAATATTGACCAGATAATCAGTTTTTAAATTCTGTTTGAGGGGTAAATATTGGCCAGGGGAATTCCCATGATCTTCTTCAAATATTCCTGTGGAATCTTTTACATCCACATGAGAGGGCAGGCAGAACCTTAGTTTAATATTCTATTGAAAGATGGCACCTCCCACAGTGCAACATTCCTTCAGTACTATACGGGAGGGTTAGCCTAGATTTTGTGCTCAAGTCTCCGGAGTGGGACCTGGACCTCCTGACTCAGAAGTGAGAATCCTACCAACCTGAGCCAAGGCTAACTGCTAAATTAATTGAAAATTAATGGAATTATCCATCAAGAGGAAACTTGAGCAATATGTATCTCATAGCAATCTAGTAAACAGCAATCAACGTGGATTCAGAAAGGGAAGGTCTTACCTGACCAATCTCGTTGACTTCTTTGAGAAAGTGACAACCCAAGTGAACTGTAGTAAGCCCCATGACATCGAATCATGGAATCTTACAGCACAGAAACAGGCCATGCGGCCTAACATGCTCGTGCCAGCTATCCATTTAGTCCACTTCCCTGCTCTTTCCCCATAGTTCTGCAAATGTTTCCCGTTCAAGTGTTTATCCAATTCCCTTTTGAAAGCAATAATTGAATCTGCTTCCACCGCCTTTTCAGGTAGTGCATTGCAGATCATAACAATTCATTTCATAAAGAAATTCCTCTTGACTGCCAAAAGGCTTCTGATAAAGGTCCAAATGAAAGGCCATCGCTTAAACACTAAGCTGTGACAATTCAGGATAAACCCTGGGAATGGATGGCTGAAGATAGGAAATGAGTTTGCATTACACAAGTTTGGGGGGAATTTTGTAGGCCCTGCAGGAGTGGTTTGCAGTGATGACTGGGAAAATATGGGTGTGGGGGTGGGGGGGGGGGGTGCGGTATGGTACAGGGTGGGGTATTGGCTGGGTGGAGGTGTGGGCGAGGGTATGGTACAGCAATCAGGGTGTGTATTAGGTGTTTTCTTTGCTGCTGTTAAGTGGGTGGGGGGGTTTACTGGTGTGGTGGTAATGGAGCGATGATTAAAGGAAAGTTGGAATTTGGTGCTGGGATGAAAGAGGAAAAATAAAAGATAAAAGGGTAATAAATATAAAAGGTTCAAGCTATATTAATCTTAAATCTGTGTAAAGGAAAAGAAAGCGTGCAGGTTGGTCAACATCCATGCTTGCAAAGCGGAATGCTATATAGCCCTGCCACTAATAATGCTTTGCAGAGTATCAGCGGGATCCACCAATGGAAAGCTGTCCCCGCCGCATGATTGCATATTTTTGCCGTGCTCACCGCTGGAACATAAATTGAAATATGTGATTGCGTGGGAACCAGCAAAAATGGCAGAAGTGGAAGTACCGCCAACTTCTAGTTCCACCATTGGAAACGCCATGAGATGCATAAAATACCACCCGCAATGTCAGAGTAGCAGGGAGGTAAAAACTGTGTTCAGTGTCTTAGGGCTCAGTGCTGCGACCACTGTTTTTAATTCGAATCCCACTGTCAGTGGTATGGACTATGATGGTCGACTGGAGAAATTTGGGCTTTTTGGCCTAGAAAGGAAGCAATCTTACAGAGGGATGTAAAATTTTTAGAAATGTTAGAAAGTTAACCTAGAGTATTACTTCAAATATCACAAAGGCTATGGGCCCTGACAACATTTCAGCAATAGTGATGACGACCTGTGCTCCAGAACTGGCTGCGCCTCTCGCCAAGCTTTTCCAGTACAGCAACAACACTGGCATCTATCCGACATTGTGGAAAATTGCTTAGGTATGTCCTGTGCACAAAATGCAGGGCAAATCCAAACCGGCAAATAACTGCCCCATAAGTCTACTCTCAATCATTAGCAAAGTGTTGGAAGGTGTTGTCGATTGTGCTATTAAGTGGCGTTTACTCAGCAATAACCTGCTCAGTGATGCTCAGTTTGGGCTCCACCAGGGCCACTCAGCTCCTGACCTCATTACAGCCTTGGTCCAAACATGGACAAAAGAGCTGAACTCAAAAGGTGAGGTGAGAGTGACTGTCCTTGACATCAAGGCAGTATTTAACCAAGTTTGGCATAAAGGAGCCCTAGCAAAGCTGGAGTCAATGGAAATCAGGGGGAAATCTCTCTGCTGGTTGGAGTCATACCTAGCACAAAGGAAAATAGTTGTGGTTGTTGGAGGTCAATCATCTCAGTCCCAGGACATCACTGCAGGAGTTCCTCAGGGTAGTGTCCTCAGCCCAACCATCTTCAGCTGCTTCATCAATGACCTTCCTTCATTCGTAAGGTACTCAGATACTGAAGCAGTCCGTGTCCATATGCAACAAGACCTGGGCAACAGTCAGGCTTGGGCTGATAAATGGCAAGTTGCATTTGCACCATACAAGTGCCAGGCAATTACCATCTCAAACAAGAGAGAATCCAATTATCTTCCCTTGGCATTCAATGGCCAATTACCATTGCTGAATCCTCCACTATCAACATCTTGACCAGAGGCTGAACTAAACCAGCCATGTAAGTACTGTGGCTAAAAGAGCAGGTCAGAGGTTAGGAATTCTGCAGCAAGTAACTCATCGACTGACTCCCCAAAGCCTGTCCACCATCTACAAGGCACAAGTCAGGAGTGTGATGGAATATTCTCTACTTGCCTGGATGAGTGAAGCTCCAATAACACTCAAAAAGTTCAACCTCATCCAGGACAAAGCAACCCGCTTGATTGACACCCCGTCCACCACCTTCAACATTCCCTCCCTTCACCACTGATGCACAGTTGCAGCAGAGTGTACCATCTACAAGAAACACTGCAGCAACTCACCAAGACTCCTTTGACAGCAGCTTCCAAACCTATGATCTCTACCACCTAGAAGAACAAGGGCAGAAGATGCAAGGGCAAGTTCCCCTCCGAGCCACACACCAACCTGTCTTGGAATTATATCGCTGTTCCTTCACTGTCATGGAATCAAAATCCTGGAACTCCCTTCCTAACAGCACTGTGGGTGTACCTACACCCCAAGAACTGCAGCAGTTCAAGAAGGTGGCTCATTACCACTTTCTCAAGGACAATTAGGGATGGGTAATAAATGCTGACCTAGCTCGCGACACTCACATCCCATGAAAGAATAAAAAAAATTAGACTGTGAGAGCAGAACTGCGGCACACTAGTTCAAACTAATAAGTAAATTCAAGACTGATATCAGTTCATTCTTTTTCACACAATGATTGATCAATGGGTGGAATAAACCTCGATATAGATAGTGGAGGGAAAAAGCCTTGGAATCTTAAAAAAAATGTATGCTACAATAGGGTTGGGGGAGTGGTTGGTGTTCGAATCTCTCTCAATGGATGAACTAAGGCCTCCCTCATCCATTATTATCTTATGATTTTATAACTATAGATTACTATACCTGATAGATAACAAGTCTGGAATATGCTGTGGGAGTAAGTACTGCACAAGGTCTATATGGAAGATCATCATCCTTCTCCAACTTAGTATCCTCATTCCAACTTGGGAGTTTCAATTGCATTCTGATGCAGCCAACTCTTCTTGTATATTTTCAAAGTTGACACAGCTACAGACAACCTTGGCAATGTGCCAGGATCCTAGCTGAGGTGCAGACTTTTGGACCTTGTCCAGACCTCAGAAAACGTACGTCAAACAACCCACACACACAGAATACCTGCTCATTAACACCACAGAAGGCAGTTTGAAAACTGCAGAAGCCAATTCAGTCCACAAAGAGTTAGTAAGTCATAAGATGTTGCCTAGTTACTAAACGGTTTACTATTGTTTTAAATAAACTTGTCAAGGAGAACTGCTTTTATTCCAGATGGACATTAAATATTTTTAGATGCAGTCTGGAATATACAGGGAAACATATTGATACTTGATAGTTTCAAACTAAAGCTTGCTCTTTTGAGATAGAGACGGAGCATTATTTCCTTGAAAAAAATTTAGTTTTAAAACATTAAGTGTGCTGACTTCTCTTTAGCCATTTATAACTCTGAATCCACTTCTTTTGACTCCAATTGGTCATAAATCTAACAAACACTTCATGCTTTAGCTCCACAATGGAAAATCACTGCTCTGTGATTCGGTCACGAACTATAATGTGAGTCACTACTTTTATATACTAGAGCGTCAGAGTGTATTGGCAGCACTACCAATCATCATTACTACCTTAAACCTTTGTGATTTTGAGGTCATGCGCTGTACTTTGTGATCAATGTGCTGGCGATAGTTATAAAGAATGAAAACTAATGGGACCTTGTATGTCAATAGTCCCACTCTCCCCCACCCACCCTCCCTCTCCCCAGTCCCAGTCCCAGTACATAAATCACCTGCTAGCACAGGGATTTCACAAAATGAAGTTTATGCAAGCCAGTCTTTAACAATGTGAATGACCAATCTGTCCTCTGGATCCCATTGAATTTACGTCATGTTGTAATCATTAAAATCAAGAACCCTTCCTCCGGACAGAGTGAAAACTTCCACAAGACTGGAATGTATTGTCTGAAAGGGTGGTGGAAATAGAATCAATAGGAACTTTCGAAGGGAATTGGATAAATGATTGAAAAGGAAAAATTTGCAAGGCTATGACGAAAGTTCAGGGAGTGGTACTAATTGGATAGCTCTTTCAAATAGCCGGCACGTGCACGATGGACCAAATGGCCTCCTTCTGTGCTGTATGATTCTATGATTCAGAAGCCAAAATACCTAGGCAACAAAAATCAAGCACGCGCCTAAACTCGAAACTTACAAAACCTCATCACGGCTCATTTGCACTGAGTTACAAAAGATCAAATATTCTGTTATTGCTCCCACTGCCTGGGAATATTTTGCTCTTTTTCAGAATGGTGGAGATGAGAAGCTAATGAGTAAATGGAATAAAATGCTGTAGCTCCTACTGGCTGAAATCAGATTTGAAATAAGCCAATTAATGCCTTCGCGTTACCACATATATGTGCTACATCACATAGTAGGATCCCACTTGTCATTATTGTGTCTATTTAAAGTCCCAGCATAGCTGGGAGTACATCAGTAAGCTATTGTCAGCTCCCTGCCAATGCCAATAGCTAATTAGTTGGGAGGAGCCCCCTTTTCCTCTGATCTATTTAATAGCTCCCCAGCTGAGATCAGGAACTCATCATGTCAGGCTACAAATCTCACATCTCACTGCTCGACAGCACAGACTAATGACGCATTACCTCAAAAGCAGCCCATGTGCAGAAGGAGTAAATTGGGAAATAATCACACGATGCACACATAGGGCTGAATTTTACATGTCCATGGCCGAGATTGATGGCAGAAATAAACTATGGGCGGACCGCTTGTCGCGGAGCCGCCGCAATATTAAACGCGGTAGCTCATTTAAATGGCCTGGGGCAGACCGCCCCCACAATGATGTGGAAGGGCGGGCTATCCATCCCCGGCAACAGCGTCAGGCACCATTTTTAAAAGGCTTCGAGCCCTTACATTTCATTTAAATATTTAAAGATATAGTAAATTAAAATGGATTCAATAAGATTAAATAGATTTCTAGCCGCTCTCCTACCACCCCCCCCATGAGCAAACATGTCATTACTTGCCCTCTCCCCCCAAAATACTTACCTTGTGCACCTGACCTCCTCCCACAAAGTTCACAAACTTTTATCTTTACCCCTTCCCACCATCCCCTACACCAATCAAATTGCTCTGATGTCACAGCACTCCCACCCAACCACCCTCCCGAACACAGAGAAACTTACCTGCTACCCCCTCCTCACTAGTGTTAAGCCTCGGGTCTCCGGATGAGATCCGTAGGCACAGGAGTGCCGGCCACCAGCACTAGTATCGGAGTGGAATGGACGGCAGGAGCAGGTAAGTACTTAATTCATTAATTAACATTTATTTAAATACTTAAATTTGCCTCCCTTTGTCAGGTGGCGGGGGGGCCGCTACAAGGCCTTGCCGCCGCCGGCAATATTGGGCCGGGCCTTCCCGGCATTGAGGCCCATTGCAGGCCTCTCCCGGAGGCATTTTCCAGCCCCACTCCCTCCACAACCCCCAATGTCGGGGGAGGGCTGGGGTGGGGGGGGAGGTGCTGTAAATTCCAGTCCATTATTAAAAGGACTTTATTTCAAAGAAATGACTGACAAGCGTTTGTGCATTGTTCCCCCATTGTAAATGTTCTTTCTTTTCTTCTGTCCTGAAGGCACTGCCCATCACCCTTCTGGGGTAGAGTGCCATGAGCAGTGCCACCTGATGGCACTGTGACCAAATGTCCATGTGGAAACTTTGACAATGAGTAGGACCCTACCAAATTCATGGCTGTGAAAAATGCACCACGGACCATGAAATCTCGGGTCCTCATGTTTTACATGGCACCCACCCTGCATGGCGGAGGCAACCTTGCCGCTGGTAAGATCCCAGCAGCAGCAGGAAGAGGCCCTTAATTGGCCATTAATAGGTCACTTAAGGGCCTCAATTGGCCTCTGGGCAGGAAGGCCGTCATCAGCTTATCTCGCACCCAGTAAAATTGCTTGGCAACAGGGAGGTAACAGGCCTCCGGCCCCGCCACCTGTTGTGATTCTCCCTGCCTCTCTGCCTCAAGCCCCACCTCAGGTGGGGCCCATAAAATCCAGCCCGTAGTCACTGTTGTAATGTAGGAAACACAACAGCTAATTTGCGCGTCACAAGATCCCACAAACAACAATGTGATATTGATCAGATAATTTTTTTAAATTTGCTGGTTGAGGAATAAATATTGACCTGGAGCAGAACATTATTAGGACCCTCCCACTTCATTTACATGGCTGCCCTTTGCTTGCTTCTCCTCCAGGCCTACAGCACATGAAAGTGGAACCCTAGATAAATTTTTAATTTCTGTAACCAAGGAAACCAAGGCCTGCTGTGGCAGCCCTACTGTTTCCCTTATTGAGATTGGCTAGCTCAGCACAGAATGGGGCACAGCTGTGGCCCCAGCAGTGATCCTTGCAGTACCCCACTAGTAACAGCCTGCCATCCTGAGAATGACCCGTTTATTCCTACTCTCTGTTTCTGTCTGTTAATTAATTCTCAATTCATACCAGTATTTTACCCCCAATCCTATGTGCTCTAATTTTGTTTACTAACCTCCTGTGTGGGACCTTATCAAAAGCCTTCTGAAAATCTAAATATACCACATCCACTGTTTCTCCTTTATCTATGCTACAAGTAACATCCTCAACAAACTCCAACAGGTTTGTCAAACATGATTTCCCTTTCAGAAATTCATGTTGAATCTACCCAATCATATCATTATTTTACCTACTACTGAACTCAAACTAACAGGTCTATAGTTCCCCGTTTTCTCTCTCCCTCCTTTCTTAACTAGTGGGGTTATGTTTTTTACTTTCCAGTCTGCAGGAACCTTCGCAAAATCTATAGAAATTTGAAAGATAACCACCAATGCATCCATTCTATCTATAGCCACCTCCTTCAACACTGTGGAATGTAGCTCATCTGGTCCAGGGGATTTATCAACCTTCAATCCAATTCATTTTTGAGTACTACCTCTTTATGAATACTGATTTCTTTCAGTTCCTCATTTTCACAAGACCCTTGGTTCCCTAGTATTTCAGGGAGATTTTCTGTATCTACCTCCGTGAAGACAGACACAAAGTAATTGTTTAGTTTCTCCGCCATTTCCCTGTTCTCCATTATAAATTTTCCTGTCTCCACCTGTACTGGACCCATGTTTGTCCTTGCTAATCTTTTCCTTTTCACATACCTAAAGAAACTTTACAATCTGCCTTTATGTTTCTCGCTAGCTTGCATTCATATTCTTTATTCCCTTTCTTTATCAGTTTCTTGGTCTTCCTTTGCTGGATTCTAAATTGCTCCCAATCCTTGGGCTTACCACATTTTCCTGACAACCTTATAAGCCACTTCCTTTGACCTAATGCAATGTTTAACTTCTTTTGTTAGCCACAGTTGATTCATGTTTCCTGTTGGGTTTTTGTGTCTCAGAAGAATGCATAATTGTTGTAGGCCGTGTAATATTTCTTTAAATACTAGCCATGATGAGCCATGGTTTTCAAGGAGTGAGCATGTCGGCCCCGCTCCACACCCACCGTCCCCCAACTCCTGGGTCAGCTGTCTTCAGTGGTAGGGGGAAATTTGGCATGGGAGGGCATCATACATGATGTGCCTCATAGTTCCTGCAGACCCAGGCTTGTGCTTGCTGGACCTGCCTCTTGGAGATTGGCAGGCTAGCAAGTCTCTGCGTGCTGTAAGAAGATGCATTATGTCACTGTTGCGAAGCACAATCCTTCCCACAATGAGAACCTGAGAAGTACCATATGATTTGGAACTCTATCCTAGCAGCCCACATACTCAGACACCTGCCATATGCACCCAAACCACTTCCCAAGGTCAGAATGGGACCACAAACTAACAAGTCCTCTCAGCAACCCCACAAAGGGCAATGATCCTACCCTGCAGTTAATCAAGACTCTTGATACCATTCATGTTCAGCCAAATCCCAAGCAGTCATGTATATTTTCCAGTGTGTGCACAACTACATCAACAACGTTAAAGATGCCAATATATTCTCCCATATGTGCCATGTGGTAAATCTGCACATTGACTCTATGAAATATATGGATGTACTCTGCTCTCTTGATAAGAATTTAGAAAGCTGCAAGTTATTGCTGTTGTTGTATCCAAAGAAAAAGCGCCTTTCATCACCTCAGGACGTCCCAAAGACTTCATAGACAATTCGGCACTTCTAAGGTGCAGTTACTGTTGTAATGTAAGAAATGCAGCAGCTAATTTGAGCACAGCAAGTTTCCACAAGCAACAATGTCATAATGATCAGATAATCTGTTTTTAGTTGAGCAATAAACATTGTTCAGGACACTGGGGAGAATTCCCCTGCTCTTATTCAAATGGTAGCATGGAATCTTTTATATCCACAATCAAGGACAGATGGGGCCTTAGTTTAACATCACATCCAAAGCCTAAACTTTATGCTCAAGTCTCTGGAGTGGGACTGGAATCCAGAACCTACTACATTAAAGGCAAGAATGATACCAACTGAGCCACAGCTAGCAATCCAAGCTAACTGGCTCTGTTACGTACATTGGCCAGGCTCCAGAACTACTACATCCATCCTCAGAGATTGAAATATTAATAATATAAATCAGGCCAAATCAGATAAGCCATTTCATAGCATCATATATATTTAATTCTTTGCGTGTTACAAAAAGCTATTTTATCATCGAAACATATAGGCATTCAAGGTGTTGGCTGTAGTTTATAAAATAAGATATCATTATGCCCAAAGTACACTATGCACTAAAGCATCTTGTAATTGATTTAAAGTATTTCACAATAATATGATAAGATTCCATTTCTTGAGGGAGGCTCCGGGCTATGATAGGAATGTTGAGTATGTAGGCAACTAAACTGCAGTCAAGAACACATCATGGAGGGGAAAAAAAATCACCCTCTAAGATAAATAACGAGGCATTAAGTAAATGGGATGATGTGATTGTTCTTGTTTCAATGAGTTGTTTTGTCATGACATACCCAAGTTACGTGTGTTTCCCACAATTTTTATACGTCTTTCAGGATTGTGCACTGACAAAGAATTGATATAAATAGGTCATAGTACAGAATGTTATTTTATTGGGGAATGGTGATCTAATATTTACAGTAGTGTGGCAGTTTACAACTGCTTCAAGAGTCTACGTTTTGCACACTGGCTGGAGATAAGCAGGAAAAATAATTACTATACCACTTGCAATAGTGAGAATCAACATACAGATTACAGAATTGTGATAATTTTCTATGTATATATTCTAACAGAACACAATTCATTGAAAGAAGAAAAGAAAAACTAGCTCAGGTCCCCCTTCAATAAAGTGACCTGTGTCGCCATTTTAAAAATAAATTATCATCCTTCCAAAGCTCTTCATTTCTTTCTTAAAGACATTGATGCACGTTGGGGTTACAGTTTCATGGGGGTTCACTGTGCTTTGGTATCTCACCCTAGAGAGTGAGTGTAGGCTGACTATTCAACCATAAGGGCTATCACAGCCGAACCTGATCCTGGTCACACATGCAAACTTCCTAGCAGGTAGCGAATAGGAGTCAGGACAGGGAACGCTGGATGAATTCTCACCCCTAGCCCAGAGGCCAATTGTAGCAGCCCCACAGCCAACTTGTTTGAGATCAGCTAACTGAGGTCAGGCATCAGACCTGGGACATTCCTGGTCCTAATGGCTCAGTTACAGACAGAAATTAACCAATGAAGGTGCCACCAGGGAGTTTGTATTTCATTAGTATAAACAGTGAAGTTATTGGAGCCTTGGGAGTAGTTGAGTAACTCCTGTACTTTGGCCCAGCTGAAAACCCAAAAAACAGGACCCAACAAGTGCAGCCAGAAAATAGGTAGAATGGCACTGTGGTCCAGTGGCGGGACTTAATCGTGGGCACCCAATCCCTGTGTATTCCTCTCCCTGCAGAGCTCTAACAAACCCAACTATCTGTGGATCATCTCACAAATGGATTCATAAGGTTAGCTGACCACTTTCTCTCACTGTCATTGTCCTGATTCTGCCAACTGACAACAGCTGAATTTTTTTAATATTCTTTCATGGGATGTGGGCATCGCTGGCAAGGCCAGCATTTATTACCCATCCCTAACTGCCCTTGACAATTGAGTGGTTTGCTAGGCCATTTCAGAGGGCAGTTAAGAGTCAACCAGTAAAGCTGTGGGTCTGGAGTCACATGTAGGCCAGACCATTTAAAGATGGCAGATTTCCTTCCCTAAAGGATATTAGTGAATCAAATGGGTTTTTACAACAATTGATAAAATCTTCATGGCACCATTTCTGAGACTAGCTTTCAATTCCAGATTTTTGTTAATTCATTGAATTTTAAATTCCACCAGCTGCCATAGTGGGATTTGAACCTGTGGCCCCAGGACATTAGCCTGGGCAGCTGGATTACTAGCCCAGCGACATCGCCACTACGCCACTATCTCCGCAGCAATATGCTGAAAAGTTAGAACGTGGCTGTAAAGGACCATGTTCCACAATAGACAGGACATTGTGGAAAGCAGGACATTTAGAAAATCACATCTTAAATCACACTGAAGGGTCCGGAGGATGGCTGGTGTGGTGAATGGGCAGGAGACAATGGTGGTGGGGTGTGGCGGGTGAGGTAGAGATTGCTACTCTCAGAGGTTGAGAAACATTGGTGAGAACAGTAGAAGGAGATTTATGCTGCATCTGGCCATATCATACCTCACCTGCCATAGAGTAAATATGGGCAGACGTAGCAAATGGTTCACGATGCATTATAACGTGCATTGGTATCACAATGGCAGTCTGCTCCAACATTGCAAAGGTAAATTGTGGTGACACCCAGTGGTAGATTGCAGTGGCAGACTGAATAGGATAAAAGAAGTAATTCTAGTGCATGGGTGAACTTCAAGCAGTACACACACGCCCCATTACTGGCACATTGAAGTTACTACATAAATATTTTATCTTGATGCAAGTATTTCACCACAGTTTGAATGGATCAGACTCTAATAAACTATGAGATCTGATATCGGACAAGATGTATTTGTACGTCATTAATAAAGAAAGCATACAGAACAACTCTGTTTTGAATATGCCCCAAAATGCAAGAGAAAGTTCACTGTATTTGGCAAAATAGTGGCTATTTCCGTTTACAGTAGAATGTGCTATCAGCTACAAGATACTGCAAATGTTAAGAAGCCCTTTGGAGAGACTGAGTGGTGCAGTGGGCTAACAAACTGAGCTCTCCAATAGAATCATAGAATGATATAATACAGAAGGTGCCTATTTCGCCCATCATGCCTGTCTCAGTCTTTGAAAGAGCTGTCAAATTAGTCCCACTCCCCTGCACTATAAATTGCAAATGTTTAAGGGTCCTAGTGTCTGGTAAGTGTGGTGTGTGACTGCTTCATGACCCAGTTTATCGGGGGTCATGAGGCAATTCCATGCCTCAGTCAGGTAATGGCAAGTGGACCTAACAGCATATGATAAATGGAAGCCATAGTCCCTTTAGGTGATAACCATAGGGCTAAGATCAAATCGTGGTGTGATTTACCATGATTCGAATGCCACTTCTACACTGAATGAGGCCCTAGCCTGCAAGGGGAGAAAGCTTCCTGCACTGGCCGACACTTAAGTGGTACCACACTTCCCTGATTTTAACCCGACCACACGCACTCGGCAGGCATGGTGGGTGGGTGGGTGGGTGGGTGGGGGGTGGATGGATGCTTAAAATGGGGCTTCTATCTATAGAGAGCTTGACAAATAAAGCACATACAGCACAGCACAATTCTTATACAACGACTGCACTAACCTATCCAACTTTTAAGGCTATACTTCTTCTTCAGGAGTAAATATAAAGTCTTTTGCACTACAGGTCTCTTTCTCACCCTAATGCAACATTTGGACACAGTTCCAAGGACAGCCCAGTCTCACATCCCCATTCTTGTCGTTCAATTTCTTAGTCTACCCACCAAAAGTCTCCTTGTTCTATTTTGGCTTTGATTTACCTCAATCTTACTGGGAGTTCAATGCACTCAGAAAATTTAGATTTGGCTTACTCTATCTTGTTTGTTTAATGATGTCTTGGACAATTGCACTTCCAAATTGAATGAATCCAAGAACAATGTTGCCTCAAAATTAGGTCTTCCTGATTCAATTAACGCTGCAAAGCAGATTAAATGACTGATGAATTGGCACTAGTCAGCCATTTTAAGATTAACCCTTCTTATTAGTCCTCTTCCTATCTAAATTTATATAGTCATAGGACTGCAGAATGTGTCACAAAAAGTGATTTAGTTGCTTGAGAAAGACAAATATGAGAAGTATGAAGAAGCAATCAGTAAAGTGGGATTAAATAAGGGGCTCATGTGGCAAAATAAACCCCAGCACTGACTTGATGGGCCAAATGACCTGTCTCTATACTATAATGTTCTATAATTCTATGAATAAGATCTGGGCCTAATTTCCTTCTTTCTGATGGCAGCAGCCAAGTATCTTCCAACATAGAAGGAGGCCATTCAGCCCATCATGCCTGTTCTGACTCTTTAATAGCTACTAATTAGTCCCACACTCCTTTCCACAAAGCTGCATAATTATTTCCTTTACAGGTATTTATCCAATTCTCTTTTGCAAGTTACTATTGAATCTGCTTCCACCACCCTTTCAGGCAGTACATTCCAGATCATAACAACCTGCTTCTTAAAAGAAATATTTTTATCTTCCCACTGTGTGATTTGGGGATCTGTGACAGTAGAATCACGGCAGACACTCTATGAGTAAGCCACATTCTCATTTTCTAATGCTGTTGTCATATGCCATGTACAGACTGAAAGCTATACACTTGAATCAGTCGGTCATATTTTGCCAAACCAAACCCAATTATGAGGATGCATTGAAGGAAGATTTCCTTACACACTTGTGTGATTGTAAGTGGACTCTTCATTAAAAAATGATTACAATTATGTTACTACTGGTAACCCAGAAACATTCCTCATTTGTTTCTGATATTCTCTGACTACATTGTGTACATTCAAATGCATTAAGAAGTAAATTAAGCTGTCAAGGAATATTAATACATTAGACTAGTTAACTGATAGTCAAATACAGTTTTTGGAACCTTTTAATTTTGTAAGTCACAAATAAATATTAAATTATAGCCATTCCGTTGGCTGAAAAAACCAGCATGTTTCCCAGAATAAGCTCAATTATTATTGCTGAATAGTTACATAACTGTGTACACATCAATGAATATTCAAATGAAATAAATGCTATATTTTTGATTATAAGGGATGATCTGATTGAGGCGTTTAAGATGATTAAAGGAGTTGATAGGGAGATAGAGAGATAGAGAGAAACTTTCCTCTGATGGAGGAGTCCAGTACAAGGGGATATAACTTTAAAATTAGAGCTAGGTCATTCATGAAACACTTCTTCATACAAAGGGTCATGGAAATATGGAACTCTTCCCCAGAAAAAGCTGTTGAGGTTAGATGAATTAAAAAGTCAAACAAGACATCGATAGATTTTTGTTAAGTAAGTATATCAAGGGTTGCAGAACCAAGACTGGTAAATGCAGTTAAGGTACAGATCAGCCATGATCTAACTGAATGACAAAACAGACTCAAGGGGCTGAATGGCCTACTCCTGTTCTTAGGTTTCTACATTCCGCAACAGTGACAGACATCTTGCATTTCATCCCAGTGGGCATTCTTCGCACGTGAACCAGAGCGGTAGGTGAAACAGACAGTAAGTGTCCACACAAGTATACTTCCAACAGGAGCTACGATCAGAGTCAGGAACCCTGGACTAGAGTCCTAGTATGCTGAAGCCAACTTATGCACCACACCACAATGCGCGCAGCCTTCATAATGAAATGGATGAATTGTCAGCACAAATAGAAATAAATACGTATGACCTGATAGTCATTACAGAGATGTGGCTGCAAGGTGACCAAGGCTGGGACCTGAATATTCAAGGGTACTTGACATTTTGGAAGGACCGGAAGCTAGGAAAAGGTGGTGGGGGAGCTCTGTTAATTAAGGATGACATTAGCACAATAGTGAGAGATGTCTTTAGTATTAAGGTTCAAGATGCAGAATCAATTTGGGTAGAGGTTAGAAATACCAAAGGTAAGAAGTCATTTGTGGACATAGTTTATAGGCCCCCTAACAGTAGCTACACCATAAGAGTGTAGAGTATAAAGAAAGCAATAAAGGGGGCTTGTAAGAAAGGTACAGCAATAATCATGGATGAGTTTAATCTACATATAGATTGGATGAATCAGATTGGCAAAGGTAGCCTGGAAGATGAGTTCATAGAGAATATTTGGGACAATATCTTAGGGCAGCTGATTCTACAGCCAACCAGACAGCAGGCTATTCTAGCCCTGGTTTTGTGCAATAAGACAGGATTAATTAATGACCACATAATAAAGGAGCCTCTAGATAGCAGTGATCATATCATGATTGAATTTTGCATTCAGTTTGAGGATGAGAAATATGGGTCTAAGACTAGTTTTTTTAAACTTAAATAAAGGCAATTACAAGGGTATGAAGACTGAGCTGGCTAAAGTGAACTGGGAAAATAGGTTAAAGGGTGAGACAGTGGAGATGCAGTGGCAGACATTTAAGGAGATATTTCATAACACTCAGCAAAGATACATTCCAGTGTAGAAGAAAGACTCTATGAGAAAGACACACCATCTGTGGCTAACTAAGGAAGTTAAGACTGGTATCAAATAGAAAAAAAAAGCATACAGTTTTGCAAAGGTAGGTCAGAATATTGGACAGAATTTAAAAACCAGCAAAGATTGAAGAAGAAAAAATAAGGAGGGAGAAATTAGAGTGAGAGAAAGCTAGATAGAAATATAAAAACAGATAGTAAGAGTTTCTACAAGTATTTAAAAAGGAAAAGAGTAACTAAAGTAAGCATTGGTCCTCCAGAAAGTGAGTCTGGGGAATTAATAATGGAAAATAAGGAAATGGCAGAAGCATTGAATAGATATGTTGTGCCTATCTTCACTGTAGATGACACAAATAACATCCCAGAAATACTTGCAAATTAAGGAATGAAAGGGAGGGAGGAACTTAATACACTAGGGAAAGGATACTGAGAAAACTATTAGAACTAAAGGCTAACAATTTGGCAGATGGAGTATAATGGGGAAAATGTGAACTTGTCCACTTTTGCAGGAAGAATAGAAAAGCAGTATATTATTTAAATGGAGAGGGACTACAGAACTCTGCGGCAGAGAGGGATCTAGGGTGTCCTGGTACATAATTCACAAACATTAATATGCAGGTACAGCAAGTAATTAGAAAGGCAATTGGAATGATGTCATTTATTGCAAGGGGAATGGAATATAAAAGTAGGGAAGTTTTGCTACAGTTGTACAGGACATTGGTGAGACCACGTCTGGAGTACTGTGTACAGTTTCAGTCTCCTTACTTAAAAAGGATATAATTGCATTAGAAGTTGTTCAGAGAACATTCACTCAACTGATTCTTGGGATGAAGGGGTTACCTTACGAGGAAAGATTAGACAGGTTGGGCCTGTATTCATTGGAGTTTAGAAGAATGAGAGATGTTCTTATTGAAACATATAAGATCCTGAGGGACTTGACAGTGTTGGTTCTGAGAGGATGTTTTCCCTAATGGGTGAGACTAGAACTAGGGGACACAGTTTAAAAATTAGGGGTCTCCCATTTAAGATGGAGATGAGGAGAAATTTTTTCTCTCAGAGGGTTGTTAGTCTGTGGAATTCTCTTCCCCAGAGAGCAGTGGAGGCTGGGTCATTAAATATTTTTAAGGCTGAGCTAGATAGATTCTTAATTGACAAGGGAGTCAAAGGTTATAGCAGGTAGCAAGGAAAGTAGAGTTGAGGCCACAATCAGATCAGCTATGATCTTATCGAATTGCGGAACAGGCTCGAGGGCCCGAAAGGCCTATACCTGCTCCTAATTCGTATGCACATATGTATGTACAAGAATCAGCCAATTCAGCATAGGCCAGAAACAAACCTGGGACCTTCCCAGTCTGTGCCACACAGCGTATGTATTGACTGAAACATTGGATGGGGCTTACAAGTGGAAAGTTTTCAAACTTTGGCTAGGAATTCTGTTAATTATTAGCTCCCCACCACTGGACAACATTTATGGTTCCACTGTGACCATTATTAGCTATTTTGTACTTTGATCAAAATGATTATTATTAGTCTTTTCAAACTAAATAGATCTACTTTGGTGCCTCAGTTTAATAGCAGGATAGTGCACGCCTTTGAACATTTGCCAGTGGCTGTATGACACCTGATGTTCAGCGAATAATAGTGGCTTGGAAAACTAAATGTTCCTGTCCTGCAACTTGTCTATTTTCCTATTAAGACAGCTATTTTCTGCACACTCTTATCCATGTGATATGTTTTTGTCTAAATATAGGATGTTGTTAAGGTCAAATTACTTGTCAATCTTGTTAAACATACAAAGACTTCCATTGAATTACATTAAAGTTCAACTGAAATAAGCAGCGGCTAAACCAGTTTGAGGAGATGCTATCATTTTACATGACTGGATCAAGTTACTGAGATTTTGCCACAGCATTTCTTTTGGCAGCATCAATATGGTTTTGTTGAAAGGGAAATCATAGTCATAGAGAGATACAGCACCAAAACATGCCCTTCAGCCCACCAACCACCCATTTATACTAATCCTACATTAATCCCATTTTTCCCTCTCACACCCCATAATTCTCCGACCTGTACTAGGGGCAATTTTTTTTTTAAACAATAACCAATTTACCTATCAACCCACAAGTCTTTGGCAAGTGGGATGAAACCGGAGCACCTGGAGGAAACCCACGCAGTCGCAGGGAGAACTTAGAAACTCCACACAGGTAGTACCCAGAACTGAACCCAGGTGGCTGGAGCTGTGAGGCTGCAGTGCTAGCCACTGCACCACTGTACTACCCTGTTTAACTAATTTATTGCAGTTCTTGGAGGGAGTTACATGTGGTATGGTTAAAGGGAATCAGTGGATGTATTGTACTTAGATTTCCAGAAGGCATTTGATAAGCTGCCACATCAAAGGTTATTGCAGAAAATAAAAGCTCATGGTGTAGGGGGTAACATATTGGCATGGATAGAGAATTGGATAGCTAACAGGAAACAGAGAGTAGGCATAAATGGGTCATTTTCTGGTTGGCAAGATGTAACGAGTGGTGTGCCACAGGGATCTGTGCTGGGGCCTCAACTTTTTACAATTTAGATAAATTACTTAGATGAAGGGACCGAAGGTATGGTTGCTAAATTTGCTGATGACACAAAGATAGGCAGGAAAGTAACTTGTGAAGAGGACATAAGGAGGCTACAAAAGGAGATAGATAGGTTAAGTGAGTGGGCAAAGACCTGGCAAATGGAGTATAATGTGGGAAAGTGGGAAATTGTCCACTTTGGCAGGAAGAATAAAAATGAAGCATATTATCTAAATGGTGAGAGATTGCAGAGCTCTGAGATGCAGAGGGATCTGGGTGTCCCAGTGCATGAATCGCAAAAGGTTAGTATGCAGGTACAGCACATAATTAGGAAAGTTAATAGGATATTATTGTTTATTGCGAGGGGAATTGAATACAAAAGTAGGGAGGTTATGGTTCAGCTATACAGGACATTGGTGAGACCACATCTGGAGTACTGTGTACAGTACTGGTCTCCATATTTAAGGAAGGATGTCAATGCGTTGGAGGCAGTACAGAGAAGGTTTACTAGACTAATACCTGGAATGGGCAGGCTGTCTTATGAGGAACGATTGGACAGGCTCTGCTTGTATCTGCTGGAATTTAGAAGAGTAAGAGGCGACTTGATTGAAACATATAAGGGTCTTGACAGGGTGGATGTGGAAAGGATGTTTCCCCTTGTGGGAGAATCTAGAACTAGGGGTCATGGTTTAAAAATAAGGGGTCGCCCATTTAAGCCAGAGATGAGGAGACATTTTTTCTCTCAGAGGGTCATGAGTCTTTGGAACTCTCTTCCTCAAATGGCAGTGGAAGCAGAGTCTTTGAATATTTTTAAGGCAGAGGTAGATCGGCAAGGGGGTGGAAGGTTATCGGTGGTAGGTGGAAATGTGGAGTAATCAGTTCAGCCATGAACTTATTGAATGGTGGAGCAGGCTCGAAGGGCCAAGTGGCCTACTCCTGCTCCTAATTCATATGTTCGTATGTTTGTTTTTAATTCCATTAATTTTTGCCTTATTTTAAACATGCTTGACAACTTTTAGGTTGCTCTCCCCTCCCTCTCCAGCTGTGCACTACTCATTCCATTCTCTGACCTCCTATTCCAACATAAACCCATAGGCTTTTACTCAGCCCTTCTCACCGTGCAGCACCAGCCTGACTGACCCATCCTCCAATTACATTCCCCTCTGCTGCAGAAGAGCTGAAAGACAGTGAACATGAGCCTGGTACTTGGTTATTTTACCATTCTCATCATAGAATCATTAACCAGTGAACACCCAGCTGTTCAACCAGAGGAATCCCAATTTGAAAAATATTTAACTGAAAAGGAAAGCACAGGACACCTGTTAGCTTCTCCTTGCCTCACCTTGACTCATGCCAGTTTAAATTTCCTCAACCAGTGGTTAGCACTGCAGCCTCACAGCTCCAGGGACCCGGGTTCGATTCTGGGTACTGCCTGTGTGGAGTTTGCAAGTTCTCCCTGTGTCTGCGTGGGTTTTCTCCGGGTGCTCCGGTTTCCTCCCACATGCCAAAGACTTGCAGGTTGGTAGGTAAATTGGCCATTATAAATTGTCACTAGTATAGGTAGGTGGTAGGGAAATATAGGGACAGGTGGGGATGTTTGGTAGGAATATGGGATTAGTGTAGGATTAGTAAAAATGGGTGGTTGATGGTCGGCACAGACTCGGTGGGCCGAAGGGCCTGTTTCAGTGCTGTATCTCTAATCTAATCTAATCTAATCAGCTATACTCAGTCCACTGGTACTTCAGCCAAGTAACCACAACATTGACATCTTCATCTTAATTAATTAATTACTTTTTCACAGTCACAATCATGCAAAACCTTTTCAGAAACAAAAGGCTTATTACTCAAAAACAAATTGCTTTCCTTCCAAGGCCATCGTGAGCGATGTCCTGAAGTGGTCTCTTTCTGTCACTCATTGAACAATGTGCTCCATTGGTGTCATGCTAGGCCCCCACCTGCCAAGAATGAGGCACATTAATTTTGTCATGAACATTGATTTTAAACTGTTACGGGGTGAAGAAAGGACTTGTTAAACAGATCAGCCGTGGTTGGACAAGATATTTGCATATTAACAGACAGTGCTTGGAAGGACAAAGGACAATTCCCTGACACATTCAACCCACAATGGACCTTGATCACCAAGTATTCTGTGTAAGAGGAGCATTCCAGGTTGACTGCTAAGGTGATTCAATCCAAGACGCGGTCAGACCAGTTAGACACATGACTAACCTGCTTAGCAACCTGGGTTTTTCTGAATTGTGTAAACAGTTTTGAACTGAGAGTGTCTGTTTGCTCCTGGACTGGGAAGATCACTCCTGTCTGCTCCCATCTCTTTATCACAAATCTCTGAATCCACTGAAGACACATAAGCCCCAGAGAGGAAGGTTTCCTACAGTGAACAAGGTTTAAGAAGAATACTGGGCCCCAAGGAAAAGCAAGATCTACCTACAATCAAAGACTCTACAGTGAGCTTGAAGAACCGTAACAACAACTCTACAGATATTGTCTCAAACATTTCCACTTTATTTTTCTTCTGCTCCTTTCTGTCTCTATTTGCATGTGTGTATCGCATATGCATGCTAGTGTGGGCACGTCATGTATCCGTAGGTGTCAACCGAATGAGAGTTTAAGTTCAAGTTTAATAAATTTCTACTTTTCTTCTTTAAACCTAAGAAAACCTGCTTGTGCTGGTTTCTTTGCCTTATAATTGGAAAGCGGTGAACAAGGATTCACCAAGGGGGAGCTAAAAATACGGTGTTTTAAAAAATTAAACCCTATTACAGTAAGACCAGGTGAAGGCTGAGATGGACCCCTAGACACCTTTCTTACCTGGTCATAACAATTGGTATCTTCTGACCTGGGATCTTTGCATGGTCATGCTCTTTTAAAAGATTGGCTATATTGATTAGTATTAGTATTGCTTTGTTGGTTTATGCTGGAAAAAATTTTAATTTCACTAAAAGAATGAAACTATATTTGTAATTTTCAAGTCACAGTTATTAATGTTAATGTTGTTGTTCGGTGTAAAGGCCCCTACTTTGCAGAGGTTGAATACCAATTCTCTGATATCTCCTCCTACCACCCCAGACTATAACCCCCACCATCAAACATCAAGCCATCCTATCTCAACCTGTTGCTGAACCTCATCTCCTCTGGGGATCTTCGCCACCACGGCCTCCAACTTCTTAGTTCCCCAACCCCACATAACCCATTTCTACCTCTTTCCCAAGGTCCACAAGAAGGACTGCCTGGTGGGCCCCTCATTTCAGCCTGCTCCTATCCCACGGAACATACATCTTGGTGTCTTGACTGTTTTTTCTCCCTTTGTCTAGTCTCTCCGACCTACGTCTGCAATTCTTCCTATGCTCTCTATTTATCCAGCTCCAAAGAATCACTGAGACACAAATCAGAGAATTGTAGTCCAGTAGTCCAACACTTACAGTGGGCAAATGATCAAAGAGCACTTTGTAAGATGCTATCAATGTTCACTTTAAAAGCCCGCATCCAGACCCACTCCCCTGTCTCCAGCTTGGTGGGGTCCAGCTGAGGTGCATAATTACAACAATTTTAAATGTAATAAAACATCACATGCTGCTTCACAGGAGTGTTATCAGATAAAGCTTGATGCTGAGCCACATAAGGTCACTAAAGGTTGGTTAGAAAGATAGGTTTCTAAGGAGCAATGTAAAGGAGAAGAAAGGGTTAGAGAGGCGGAGAGATTTAGGGAGGGAATTCCAGAGCTTAGGACCAAAGCAACTGAAGGCATGACCACTAATGTTGGAGTGACTGAAATCAGAGGTGCATAAGAGGCCAGAATTGGAGCAGGTCAGAGAATTTGTAGGGTTGTAGGGCCGAAGGAGTTCACAGAGTTAGGGATGGGCGAGGCCGTGAAGGAATTTGAACACAAGGATGAGAATTCTAAATTCAATGGATTAGGAGCCAATGTAGGTTAAGGAACAGGGACTGATGGGTGAATGGATACAGGCAATAGAGATTTGGTTGAGCTCAAGCTCATGGAGAGTGGAAAATGGGAGGCTAGCAAGGACAGCAATGGAATAATCAAGTTTAAAAGGAACAAAGGCATGAGGCATGGATGGAGAGTTTCAGGGCTACATTATAGAGGTGGAACTAGATGGTCTTGGTGATGAAGAGAATATGGAGTTGGAAGATCATTTTGGGGTCAAATACAATGCGAGGATTGTAAAGAACGACAACGATAGCTTGCACTGTTGGCAGCAAGGAGATACACACCTCCTCCTTATGATGGTGAAACCCAATTGTTGTCAACCATAAAGTGTTTAAGGGACATATGCTAGTCAAAATGTATGATAATGGCTAGAAATGGCAAAGTGTCAAACAGTTTGGGCTCCTTTCATGGATGTCTTGTATCACAATCCCCACAATACTCCTGTGAACAGGTGGGGCAAGTTGATACCAGAAAGATTGGCCCAACCAAAATACAGCCTTTGACAAGGTAGGTTGCCCAGAAGTTCCCTTTGCCACCTTTGCTGCCATCACCTTTTGTCTCTTCTACTCCTGCAGCACATCAGACTACTGCACAGACATGCAAAGTGCATTAGTGTAACGTCCTGTAAATATTGTGCTATGAATATACTTAACTTCTCTATCAATGTGAAAAGCAGTGTATGATCTTGCTAAAAAAAAGATTTGTTTATATCTTGACCATTATTGTTAAATGTTTCACCATTGTCATGTTTCATTTTGTAATATGCTTATTTGCAACGATTGGCCTCTTGAAGTGTAATCTTTACCTAAAAAAAAACTATTAAAGTACATAAGAAACGATTGTTTCAGTTTTCGATGAATCAAACAGCAATCTGAAACTTACAACAGAAAATAGAAGGTGGAGATAAATAGACAAGTCTGTTCCTTATTGTCAGTGGCCAGTGGAGTCCAACCGTTATTTATCTGTTCTATGTTCTATGCTGTTTACACTACAATTAAATTCCTGTCCACCAGCTCAGCAGCGACAATGAGACCCAGTGAATTCACTACTGAACTAACTGTCATTTCCGAACTAACCTGGTCCTGGCCACTTCAGTCATCTGTATCCCTTTCTGTGATAAATTGTCTGTCCAGCATTCCTTTGGTCTTCTTCAGCTTCTTGTTCCATATTCCTCTGAGTAAACAGGGCCATGAAAGGCATTCTATCTATTTCCATTCTTGAAGCGCACCCAAACTATTGCAGTCGTCTTTCTCGGATCTCTGTGTCAACTTTGTTTCTTGTCCAAGATCTTTTATTATATCATTCTTAATTTTTTGGAATCCAGAATACTCCCAGTATTCTTCTCATCCGACTCATCTCTGCTGTTGGTATCATTTGCTCATCAGCTTTTCCAATGTTCCAACATTCCCATCTGTACAATAATATGGACATAACCATCACGCCATAGACTTTTGCCTTCATTTTCACTGAAATATACTTTGTTTTCCATATCCTGCTTTATTTTACAAACATAACAGGAGTAAGTCAGATCCTTCTTTCCAGGCTTTCTTCACAATTCCAACTTTCTGCCACTAACTCACCAAAGTATACAAATGTTTTCACCTGTTCAACTGCATCACCTCTAGTTGTAATGTATACATCTTCCTGATGTTTACCAGATGACATGACCTTTGTCTTCTTTATATTAATGTGTAATCGAAATTTTCTAATCTTTACCAACACCTCATCAGTTAGTCCCTGCTAATCTGTTTTAGATGTTGCTATAAGGTCATTGTCATCAGTAAATCTCAGATTGTTTTAAATCTTGCCCCATCGGGTGATTCGTGCAATATCATCTTTTAGTACAAGGCTCATTGTACCGTTTCCAGTACTACATCAAATAAATCAGCGACATTGTATATTCTTGTCTCGCTCCAACTGTTGGTCTAAACCATTCTGTTTCCTAAGCACTCTAATAGCACTCAGATCCTTGATATACATGTTTTCTGTCAGTCTGGCAAGTTGCTCAGGAATTACATACTTTCTCAAGATATGAAACATTCCTTCAGACCATATATTGTCAACAGCCTGCTTAGAATCTATGACGTTGGTCTAGCAATGGATGCTGTGTTCTATAAATTTCCCAGGGATCTGTCTTTTCACAAACAGTTGATATAATGTCCTTTATTCTGGTCTAAAACCAGTTGTTCTCCATGCACTACCACTTCTACATATCTTTAATTCTCCTATGCAGTATCTTAGTAAATATTTTTCTGGGTATAATCAGTGAGTAGGTTGTTCTATAATTGCTGCATTCACTCTGGTCTCCCTCTATAAAAAAAATGGCTTTATTATCACTTCCAGCAGTCTTCAGGTACGTGCTGTTCTTCAGGAATTTTATTAAACAGCTTTTCATGGTATTTTCTCATGTGTCTGCAACAATGGAGCAGTTTCTGTTACCTCGGGCTCAGCAGCAGCTCTCTCACCTCTGAATCAAAAGGGTGTGGGTTTAAGTCCCCTTTCAGAGACATCCGCACAAAATCTAGGCTAAAACACCAGTACACTGCTGAGGAAGTGCTGCACTGTCAAACATGTCAACTTTCTGAATGATACATTAAAACTAGGCCCTGTCTACCCTCTCAGGTGGATGTAAAAGATCCAGTGGCACTTTTTAAAAAGGAGCAAGAAAGTCTTCCATGGTGTCCTGGTCAATATTTATCCCTCAAACAACAACAACAGCAATAAAGCAAATTATCTACCCATTGTCACTTTACATAGGGTTACATAGGCCCCGATATTAGCTGGGAGCAGGGGATCGTATATCTCATGGGAAACTCGGAAGTATGTTCAGTGCATCTGTGGCTTTTTAATGCAGCCACCTCATTATGATTTTACTTGCTGTCCAATCCATGGCAGGGGGTTGGGTGAGGCTCTGCATGATGTGATCTCAACTCCAATATTTAAACAGCCAATCCAAAGACCCCTTGGGGACGAGTGACCATAATGTGATAGAATTCTTCATCAAGATGGAGAGTGACGTAGTTGATTCTGAGACTAGGGTTCTGAATCCTAATAAAGGAAACTACAAAGGTATGAGGCGCGAGTTGGCTATGATGGATTGGGAAACGTTACCTAAAAGGATGATGGTGGATAGGCAATGGCAAACATTTAAAGAGCGCATGGATGAAATGCAACAATTGTTTATTCCTATCTGGAGCAAAAGTAAAATGGGAAAGGTAGCCAAACCATGGCTCACAAGGGAAATTAGAGAAAGCATTAGATCCAAGGAAGAGGCATATAAATTCACCAGAAAAAACAACAGACCTGAGGATTGGGAGCAGTTTAGAATTCAGCAAAGGAGGACCATGGGATTGATTAAGAAGGGGAAAATAGAATACAAGAATAAGCTTGCGGGAACATAAAAACTGACTGTAAAAGTTTCTATAGGTATGTGAAGAGAAAAAGATTGGTGAAGACAAATGTAGGTCCCTTACAGTCAGAAACAGGGGAATTTATTATGGGGAACAAAGAAATGGCTGATCAACTAAATGCATACTTTGGTTCTGTCTTCACAAAGGAGGACACAAATATCATACCAGAAATGTTGGGGAACACAGGGCTTAGTGAGAGGGAGGAAAAGTAGGAAATCAGTATTAGTAGAGAAATGGTGTTAGGGAAATTAATGGGATTGAAGGCCATTAAATCCCAGGGCCTGATAATCTACATCCCAGAGTACTTAAGGAAGTGGCCCTAGAAATAGTGAATGCATTGGTGGTCATCTTCCAAGATTCTATAGACTCTGGAACAGTTCCTACAGATTGGTGGGTAGCTAATGTAACCCCACTATTTAAAAAGGGGGGTAGAGAGAAAACAGGGAATTATAGACCAGTCAGCCTGACATCGGTAGTGGGGAAAATTCTAGAGTCCATTATCAAAGATTTTATAGCAGGGCATTTGGAGAACAGTGGTAGAATCGGACAGAGTCAGCATGGATTTACGAAAGGGAAATCACGCTTGACAAATCTACTAGAATTCTTCAAGGATATAACTAGTAGAGTTGATGAGGGGGAGCCAGTGGATGTGGTTTATTTGGACTTTCAGAAGGCTTTCGACACAGTCCCACATAAGAGATTCGCATGTAAAATTAAAGCACATGGGATTGGGGGTAGTGTATTGCGATGGATAGAAAATTGGTTGGCAGACAGGAAACAAAGAGTAGGGATAAATAAGTCTTTTTCCGAATGACAGGCAGGGACTAGTGGGGTACCGCAGGGATCGGTGCTCGGACCCCAGCAATTCACAATATATATTAATGATTTAGATGAGGGAACTAAATGTAATATCTCCAAATTTGCTGATGACACAAAACTGGGTGGGAGGGTGAGTTGTGAGGAGGATGCAGAGAGACTTTAGAGTGATTTGGACAAGTTAAGTGAGTGGGCAAATACATGGCAGATGCAGTATAATTTGAATAAATGTGAGGTTATTCACTTTGGTAGCAAAAACAAGAAGGCAGATTATTATCTGAACGGCTATAAACTGAGAGAGGGGAATATGTAACAAGACCTGGGTGTTCTCGTACACCAGTCGCTGAAGGTAAGCATGCAGGGGTAACAGGTGGTAAAAAAGGCAAATGGTATGTTGGCCTTCATAGCGAGAGGATTCGAGTACAGGAGCAGGGATGTCTTGCTGCAATTATACAGGGCCTTGGTGAGGCCCTGGAATATTGTGTGCAGTTTTGGTCTCCTTATCTGAGGAAGTATGTTCTTGCTAAAGAGGGAGTGCAGCGAAGGTTTACCAGATTGATTCCTGGGATGGCGGGACTGACGTATGAGGAGAGATTGACTCGGTTAGGATTATATTCTCTGGAGTTCAGAAGAGTGAGGAGGATCTCAGAAACCTATAAAATTCTAACAGGACTTGACAGGGTAGATGCAGGAAGGATGTTCCCCATGGTGGGGGAGTCATAGTCTAAGGATATGGGGTAAACCTTTCAGGACTGAGATGAGGAGAAATTTCTTCACCCAGAGAGTGGTGAGCCTATGGAATTCGCTACCACAGAAAGCAGTTGAGGCCAAAACATTGTATGTTTTCAAGAAGGAATTAGATATAGCTCTTGGGCAAAAGGGGTCAAAGGATATGGGGAGAAAGTGGGAACAGGTTACTGAGTTGGATGATCAGCCATGATCATAATGAATGGCGGAGCAGGCCTGAAGGGCCGAATGGCCTACTCCTGCTCCTATTTTCTATGTTTCTATGTATTTTGGAGCAGTTGGAGTTGGCTGGAAGAGAAGAGAAAGTTCCATAATTGAGTCGAGACATCCAAAGGCTGTGCCCCAGTTCACTGATGCCTTTCTTGATGTGTTGCTGGAGGCTGTGAGGAGTTGGAAGGAGATGTTATTCCCCAGCAATGGGGAGGAGAAAACCTGTGGCAGGAACACAGAAAGTGTGGTTGGAAGCTGCCCAAGGAGTGAGCAGCAAGAACATAATACCAGTACGGTGAAGGAAAAGAACTGTACTGATATCAACATCGACATTGATCCATCCTGCAGCACCGGTCAATTTCAATAAACTGTTACTATTTGGCTTGTGAAGGCTAGGCAGTAGAGAGTGTGGTCCACAGTCTTAGGCTGCTTCGCTGTCAAATCACCCCAAGGGCCTTACCAGTGGTTGGAGCAATGGTGATTAGAATAGTAACTTCCTACTATGACTTTTGATCTACCAGCAGGGGGAGATGCTGGTGTAGTGGTAATGATAATCCAGAGGCCCAGGGTAATGCCCTGGAGACACGGGTTCAAATCCCACCATGGCAGCTGGGGAAAGTTAAATTCAATTAATTTATAAATTCAATTAATTAAAAAATCTGGAATTGTAAGCTAGTTTCACTAATGGCGTCATGAAACTATTAGTAATTGTCGTAAAAACCCACCTGGTTTACTAATGTCCTTCAGGGAAGGAAATCTGCCATCCTTACGTGGTCTGACCTACATGTGACTCCAGACCCACAGCAATGTGGTTGACTCTTAACTGTACTCTGAAATGGCCTAACAAGCCACTCAGTTGTCGAGGGCAATTGGGGATGGGCAACAAATGCTTGCCTTGTCCGTGATGCCCACATCCCATGGAAGAATAAAACAAAAGCAGTAATAACCGGGAATTAATTAATTTTCAATTGTATTACTTACAGGTCTGATTCTATAGGGAATGACAAGAGTTGCTTCTCCAATTCAATCCATGGCACTGCACATTTGTGCTTTAATGTCCCAATTATTACAGATTAGCTGAGGAATTTTTAATCTTTAACTTCTTCAAATCTTTTATTCCAGCTCGTCTTTGAAGATCAGACTGCCCTTCAGGTGTCATGCAGTTCCTGACAGCACATTGCCAAGAGTGTACAAAAGACAAAAGAGCGACACTGAAGAATTAGGGCATGTGCAGTCACACACATTAACATCTAATTTTCCCACATCTATTGCAGTGCTGTAGATGATCGAGAAATGCCAGAGTGCCCCTACAGAGGGAAGTAGCGGCAGCTCTGTTGCAACAGTCACTCAACACAAGAGATGGTGAAGGAAAGAATCAGAAAATGTAAAACTTTGAGACTGGATTCTGAACAAAATGAGGTTCCTGTCCCTGTTCTTACCAGGTACATGTCACCAGAAATGTTTGTTCTGCAGTTAATCCCGAAAGCCTGCAGGCCAAGAGGACTAACAGTCAATAGGAGATTAACAAATATGAGGCCTTTTATGAGGGCTGTTACTGAAACAGGACAAAGGTAAATAGCATTGAAGTATTGATGTATGGGAATATCTGAACTGCAGATGTGAGATGGAATTTGGCCTTGCAGAAAGGAAGGAAAGAAAGGAGGAAGGAAGATGCTAATCTGTAATAACCGGGGCATTAAAGCACTTAATCTGCAGTGCCATGGATTGAATTGGAGGATCAACTCTTGTCATTCTCAAATATTTTCCCACTGCTGCTTGTGGAATGGGTTAGCTCCATTAGGTGAGCTTACAGTGAGTCCCAACATTTGTTTTAAAGAGACAATTTGTTTAAATTCAGTTTACTATTGCATTCCCTCTCAGAGGCTGATGGCACAGATTCTAGTTGACACTGAATAAGAGGGGAAATTTGTAGAGATCATTTTCTCCTCTTTTACTTCAACCATAATGCTTTGAAGACACAAGTGGCAACTTCAGCTGTGTCTGGCTCCTTTAGTCACCATTCCTGTTAATGCTGGGGCACATTGGGAACTCAAGGCCCGTCCCTCGGAAGTACTTTGATGATATTTCCATGGCCATGGAAAGCTTTAGAGTCATAGAGTTATACAGCACTGAAACAGGCCCTTTGGCCCATCGTGTCTGTGCTGGCCATCAAGCACCTATCTATTCTAATCCCATTTTCCGGCACTTGGACCATAGCCTTGTATGCGATGGCCTTTCAAGTGCGCATCTAGATGCTTCTTAAATGTTGTGAGGGTTCCTGCCTTCACCACCTCTTCAGGTAGCATGTTCCAGATTCCAACCACCCTCTGGATGCAAAATCTTTCCTCAAATCCCGTCTAAACCTCCTGCTCCTTGCCTTAAATCTATGCCCCCTGGTTATTGACCCCTCTGCTAAGGGAAAAAAGTTTCTTCCTATCTACCCTCTCAATGCCCCTCATAATTTCGTATACCTCAATCAGGTCCCCCCACAGCCCTCTCTGCTCTAAGGAAAACAACCCTAACCTATCCCGTCTCTCTTCATAGCTGAAATGCTCCAGCCCAGACAACATCCTGGTGAATCTCCTCTGCACCCTCTCCAGTGCAATCACATCTTTCCTATAGTGTGGTGCCCAGAACTGTACACAGTACTCCAGCTGTGGCCTAACTAGCATTTTATACAGCTCCATCATAACCTTCCTGCTCTTGTATTCTATGCGTCGGCTAATAAAGGCAAGTATCCCATATGCCTTCCTAACCACCTTATCTACCTGTGCTGCTGCCTTCAGTGAGCTATGGACAAGTACACCAAGGTCTCTTGACCCTCTGTACTACCTAGGGTCCTACCAACCATTGTATATTCCCTTGCCTTGTTAGTCCTCCCAAAATGCATCACCTCACACCTTTTAGGATTAAATTCCATTTGCCACTGCTCTGCCCATCTTACCAGCCCATCTATATTGTCCCGTAAGCTAAGGCTTTCCTCCTCACTATTTGAGACACCACCAATTTTCGTGTCATCTGCGATCTTACTGATCATACCTCCTATATTCATGTCTAAATCATTAATGTACACTACAAACAGCAAGGGTTCCAGCACCGATCCCTGCAGTACATCACTGGTCAAAGGCTTTCAATCGCAAAAACAACCCTTGACCATCACCCTCTGCCTCCTGCCACTAAGTCAATTTTGGATCCAATTTGCCAAATTGTCTTGGATCCCATGGGCTCTTACCTTCTTGACCAATCTCCCACGCGGGACCTTATCAAAAGCCTTACTGAAGTTCATGTAGACTACATCAACTGTTTTACCCTCATCTGCGCATCTAGTCACCTCCTCGAAAAATTCAATCAGATTTGTTAGACATGATCTCCCCCTGACAAAGCCATGCTGACTATCCTTGATTAATCCCTGCCTCTCCAAGTGGAGATTAATCCTGTCCCTCAGAATTTTTTCCAATCGTTTTCCGACTACTGATGTTAGACTCACTGGCCTGTAATTACCTGATTTATCCCTGCTACCCTTCTTGAATAATGGTACCACATTATCTGACTGATACAGAATCCAGTCTCTGGCACTGCACGAGTGGGAAGAGGATTCACTTTAATGGCATCAAAACTGCCCTGGGGTCTGTTTTTCCCATCAGCGCAGAACATTCCTTTACCATCTCCTGCATTAAAAATCAGGTTCATCTTCCTTGTCTTCCTTTGGTTCCTGGCCTTAGTTTTCCTACAGTCTATTTTTTAAAATTGTGAACCCAGGTAATAGGGACCAGACCCAGTAGAAGCAGAGAGTGATTGAGGATGAAGACAATTTGTTGGGACAAATTTCTGGGAACAAGGGATATGATTGTGGGTAATTTTGAGAGGGTGGTTCACAGAGAAATATATGAGCATCCTTTGGGTTCTGGTGGAAATGCCCACCCTAGAGGTAGTGATATTAATTCCACTGCATGAGTGGGAATTTGCTGACAAGCTGTTGGACAGAGACTAACAGCTTTTTTGCTAAAGAGTTGGCCTAGTTTGGTAATGTCCCAATCTTGGTAAACGTTCCTGAGAGCGTCCAGCTGTGTCAGATTAAGGAGACTATGTAAACGCTGGTAATGCCACCATTGTACATACCTATTTGAGATATGATTTTCTGGGAGTTTATGAAGGGTGGGTTTTGTAGGGAGGTTAGTGATTTCTATTTCTAAGCACAAGCATTCAACAGAGCCAAGCCTCTAGGCTATGAGCCACTGAAAGCAAAGAAAAAGAGAGAAAAAGGGTAGTAGTGTAAATAAGACGGAAAAAGGACATGGTCTGTAGAAAGTGAAAGAGTTAATGTGGTTAGTGACCCTAAAAATGAGATTTCGAAGCTGAACAAAGGTAAGCAATGAAATGAAATGTTTGATAAGATGAAAAGTTAAGTCGGACTAAGAAAATTGTGAAAAAGGATGAAAAATAAAAACTTGAGAGATGAGAGAAAAAGTAGAAATAAGAGAAGCAAAATAGAAAAAAGGGAAATGAGAAGAAAAAGTAAATATAAAATGAAAGCGATGAGAAGAAAGGAACAAGGGAATTATAAAAGTAATGACTGTATTAGTGTTGTTTCCTGTTCTTATCCTGAACTGGAAAACTTTATTGACGTTGCTTTCAATTTCCACCTTTCTCTCACCTTCACTTGGTCCATCTTCAACTCTTCTCTTCCCTTCCTCAACTTCTTTCTCTCTATTTCTGGGGCTAGGCTATCACTATTCACTATAAGCCCACTGACTCTCACAACTACTGCGACCACACTTCCTCATGTCCTGTTTCCTGTAAGGACTCTATTCCATTCTCCCAGTTTGTCCATTTCCATCGCATCTATTCTGATATGCAACCTTCCACAACAGTGTTTCTGAAATGTCTTCCTTTTTCCTCAACTGAGGAATCACGCCCCCCCCCACCCCGCCAATCATGGTTGACAGATTCATCGATTGTGTCCGACCCATTTCTCACACTTCTGCTCTCATCCCTTCCCCTCAGTGCCAGCACCACGATAGAGTTCCCCTTGACCACCCCACCAGCCTCCATATTCAACGAAGCATCCTCTGCCATTTCCAGCACCTCCAGCGTGATTCCACCACCAAACACACATTCCTCTCCCCTTTCAGCATTCCGAAGGGTCCATTCCGTCCATGACACCCGGTTAACTCCTCAATCACCCCTAACACCCCATCCCTTTCCCACGACACCTTTCCATGCAAGCGCAGGATATGCAACATCTGCCCTTTTACCTCCTCTCTCCTCACCGTCCAAGGCCGCAAACACTCCTTCTAGGTAAAACAGCAATTTACATGTACGTCTTTCAATTTAGTATACTGTATTTGCTACTCACAATGCGGTCACCTCTACATTGGGGAGACCAAATGCAGATTGGGTGACCATTTTGCGGAACACCTCCATTCAGTCTGCAAACACGACCCTGAGCTACCGGTGGCCTGTCATTTTAATTCTCCACCTTGCTCTCATGCTGATCTCTCTGTTCTCAGCCTCCTGCAGTGTTCCAATGAAGCTCAATGCAAGCTCAAGGAACAGCACCTCACCTTTCGATTAGGCACTTTGCAGCCTTCCAGACTCAACATTGAGTTCAACAATTTGAGACAGTAATCTCTACCCCCATTGTATTTCCTTTTCTTTGTATATTTCAATTTTAATCGTGTTTTCCTCTTGTTTTTGCTTTCAGACAGCAGATATTAATTATTTCTGCCATTCACACCTCCTCTGGACACAGTTTTTGGTCTGTACTTGTCCCATTATGACCCCCTTTGGCTCTTCACCACGGACTCTTCTGTCATTTAGTGTCTTCCATCTTTCGTTCTATCACAGACCTTCCCTTTTGTTGTTTTTCCACCCTCCCCCATTTCACCTGCTTAAAACCTATTACATTTCTGCCTTCCCCCAGTTCTGAAAAAAGGTCATCGACCTGAAATGTTAACTCTATTTCTCTCTCCACAGATGCTGCCAGACCTGCACAATATTTCCAGCATTTTCTGTTTTATTAAATATAAAAGTGAGATGTGAACAGAGGAAGAGAAATAGAAAAACAAGAATAATGTGATGGAGAGAAAAACTTACATAGAAAAGTGGGAGATGAGAAGAGGTAAACATTAATAAAAAAAAAATGGGTGGATAAGGAGTGAAAAGGGAAATAGAATTAATATGAGGATGAGGAAATAGAAATAGACAAAAATGAGTGCAAGGATAGAAAACGATAAAAAAAAGAAAATATGAAATTAGAAAATGATATGAGGCAAAAAAGGGTAAATAGAAAATGAGAGCAACAAAGAGGAGAGAAATAATGGAATGCAAATTAAAAGATCACAGGAGAAAGAAGTAAAAACAAGGAAGATGGTCAAGGGTTATCGGTAAACGAATAGAATTAAGGGAACTAGGATGGGGAGAATGTTAAATTGAAGAAAGAGAGCGATTAGAGAAAAATAAATACGGGCCAGGATTTTATGTGGCCCCCTGAGGTGGGATCAGGGGGGAATCACGGAATCTCGCAATGGATGGTGGGGGGGTGCGGAGGGGGGCTGCGCAGAGGGCCTGTCGCCTACCTGTAGCCAAGCAATCTTCCCGAGGTTGGGATAGGCCAACGATGGCCTTCCCGCCCAGAGGCCAATTGAGGCCCTTAAGTGGCCTATTAATGGCCAATTAAGGGCCTCTTCCCACTGCCGCTGGGATCTTACCAGCAGTGGGGTATGCCTCTGCCATGCAGGGAGGATACCTTGTAACATGAGGTGCCCTCCCTGTGGGCTCGGGGAGGGGTGTCCTTCCTTCGTTGGCAATTTGTGGCCCACGGAGGACACCCACTGGGAGCAACATCACCACAGGGACCCCCCTCCCCCTGGACTTTATGATCACCCCCTCCACCTCCTCGCCGGGGCCTTCCGGACTGGCCCCAGTGACCTCACCTCATTTACCTGAGGTCTGGGATTTCAGCGCTGGGCCTGGGTCTGAGGCCTCACAGTACCAGCAGTGGCCAACCCTCTCGGTGTCGCTGCCAATACTGCTGAGCCGCCGCCTCTCTTTTTCCAGCAACTCATGGAGGTGGGATCCCTGTCATTAAAGGGATGCGGATCCGAGCTCCTGAAACTTAGGAGGTTAAAAGATCGGAGGATCACTCCAGGGGCGAGGGGCGGGGGTGGGGGGGGTGTGTGCAAAAAGGCCGAGATGGGTCTCCCCCTACCTTTCAGGCCTGGTATCGGGAACCCCACCTCCAACACAAAATCCAGCCCATGGAAACAAACTATGCAAATGAGAAAGAAAGGGAAATAAAAGTGAGAGGTGACAAGAAGGAGAATTAAGATGAGGGGAAAGAAGAAAATGATAGAACAGGAAAGAAGGAAATGAAATCGGAAGAAAATGAGTTCAACAGAGGAAAGGTGAATGGAGAATGAGAGGGAAGAGAAGTGGAGGGAAAGAGTAGAAAATTAAAGATGGGGAAAGAGGAAAGTAAATATATGAGCATGGAGGAGGAAAAGGAATGGTAAAAAAAAACATAAGCAATGAGACATATTGCAGTGAGAAATGGTAGAACACAAAAAAGGAGTTCTGGAGAGGAATTGGCAAATAGGAACTGAAACATGAGAAAGATCGAAATAGAAAACAAGAACATTGTGATGAAGAATGAGAAAATTAATCGTGAAGTGGAGAACATAAAGTTAGGAAAAACAACTGTAGGAAGTTAAAGGTATGAGAAGAAAAGAACAAAGGGTAAACAGAAAGTAACCAATACAAAGATAAGTCGAATTAAGATGAATGGATGAAATAGTAAAATTAGAACAGAGAAAGCAATTCAGAGTAGTACAAGATACAAAGAATATGAGAATAATGAGAAGGAGTTAAATGGTGAAATAGAAAAATGGGAAGTCAGCAAAGGAAAAACTAAGTTATAGTTAAGAAAAGTAAGAAACAAAAAATATCGAAAAATCAGTAAGATAAAGCGAAGCATGTATTTGGAGAGGATAAGCTAAAGAGCACAGGTTGCAACTGATGTGACAAAAAGATGTGAGATTGGATTGGAACAAAATCAAACTGAAAGGTGAGGAGAAGTAATGGGAAATAGAAATATGGAATTTGTATGTGGGCAATGCAACTGAAAGATGAGAATAATGAAAACAAGGTATGACAATAAGATAAAGAGGGAAAATAAGGGGTACAATAAGGAGAGAACTAGGGACATATAAAATTGAGTGTGGGGAGAGTAAAGGTAAGATTAAACAAAGTGATAGAAGGACAAACAGCAATAAAAGGACTAAACAGAGTGGTAGAAGGATAAAACAGAGAAATAGAATAATAAAGCAAAGAAATAGACGGAGAAAGTAGGGAAAAGAAGGATAAAATAGAGTGATAGATGGATAATGCAGAGCAATAGAAGGATAAAACAGGGAATAGAAGGACCAAATAGAGTGACAGAAGGATAAAGCAGAAAATAGAAAGACTAAATGGAGAAATAGAGGATAAAAGAAAACAGAGAAAAAGGTAAATACAATTTAAAATGATGAGAAATAGAAAGGGAGAAAGTGGAAATAAAACCAGGAGGAAAGGGTCTGATGAGAGGAAAAGTGAAATAGGAAGAGTTCTGCAGAGGAAAAGATCAGTAGAAAAAGAATAGAGTCAGAAGGAGATAGAAAAGTGAACAGTAAAATGAGTGCTGCAATAGAAACTAAGCCAAAATATAAGGGAGATGATGAAAGGATTCAATCAGTCGAAAATAAATAGTATGAGAAGAAAGGGAATCGGAATGTAGAACTAAGATAAGAGAAAAATACTCAGAAATTAAAAGTGAGATGAGGAGACTAAAAGAGGGCAATTAGAAGAGGAAAATTGAATTAAAAAATGGGGTTTGGGAGCAATGAAGGTGGGTTGGAAAGGGGAGAAATAGGGAAATTGAACCTGGGAGTTGAGGAAACGAAAAGGTAAGTACATTGACAATTACATGCCAACGTGCTTTGTTGAATGCTAATTTTCTTTAATCCACTTACTGGAGACCTGAATTTATTTTTTTAAAGAAATTTAAAAAGGAACAGATAAAAAATGTCTTTGCTAGCAGCTTAGGATGACCACCTAATTTGCAAAACTATATGCTACATTGCAAGGCCTGTGAGGTGGAGACGAAACGTATGCTCATCCCAGCAAGAACCAAGACCCAGGAAGCTTAAGGGAACTGCCTGTTCTCTTTAGCAAGAATACACTGCTATCTACCATGCTTGAATCACTGTATAACTGTCATGTGACAAGACCCCCCTCCCCCACCTTTGATTTTAAACTGGTGTTTCTCTGCAGCAGTTTGAGAAGCATCTGGACACTGACACGTGCAGACCCAAGTGGGGGTCCCCCCTCTCTCTCTCTCCCTCTCTCTCTCTTCATTCCAGCTTGCAAGTTGCGAACCCTGCCTGCTGACTGACCACCTTTGCATACTTCGGCTACAATCAGAAACCCCTTTGGAGGAAATTATCTGCATCGCTGTCTCCAAGAGACCCACCGAATCAGTCCTATATCTCTTCAAACTGAAAGCCTCAGGACCACCAAATTCAGCTAGACGCCAGCCGAATCAACAAGCACCACAGACTGTATACCCCTTTTTTATGGACTCTAACTTGACCAATCTACCCTTCCCCACTCTGTAACCTATTTGTGTGTGTGTGTGAAAGTTGGAGCATAATTTATTATTTTATTTAATTCAGTTTAAGTACAATAATGTTAACCTATTTCTTTGTTAAACTCAAGAACATTTGTTCAATTGGTTCTTGTTATGATCATAGTAAGTGAGTAATCAAAGCACCTACTGAATTGGCCAGTACATCCACTTTAAAAAAGAATTAAACCTGTTGTGGTCAAACAAGGAGAGGGAAAACCTTTGACCCCTCCTCACCTGACTGTAACAACAGAGACAGGAAGTAGAGAAGAAGAAAGAGAAAGACGAAAAGTGTTGAAAATTACCGGATTTGAGGAGAGGAAAAGTTAATGGGAAAATGAGGGTGATGAGAGAGTAAAATGCAGAAATGGAAAATTGAGAAAGAGCATGAGAGGAAAGGCAAGACCAAAAAGAGGAAGAGCAGCAAAGGGAAGTGTAAGTTGGCATTGGTCTAGACTTTGCATTCAAACATAATAAAGACTCATCCAGTCCACTTAACCCTGCAAAGTCCTCCTTGTTAACATCTGGGGACGTGTCAAAATTAGGAGAACTGTCCCACAGACTAGAAGAGCAATAGCTCGACAAACAGTCAACCAATGTCTGAGACTCTTCCATCACTATCCCTGGGTATGTCCTGTCTCACCGGCAGGACAGACCCACCAGAGGTGGAGGCACAGTTGTATATAGTTGTGAGGGAATAGCCTTGGCTGTCCTCAACATTGACTCCAGATCCTATGACATTTCATATTAGGTCAAATATAGACAAGGAAACCTCCTGCTGATTACTACCTACCGTCCTCCTCAACGGATGAATATTTGGAATTCTGTGCCTCAGAGGGCAGTGGATGCTCCATCCTTGAATATATTTAAGGCTGGGACAAACAGATTTCTGATCAGTCAGGGAATCAAGGGATATTAGGGCGGCACAGTGACGCAGTGGTTAGCACCGCAGCCTCACAGCTCCAGCGACCCGGGTTCAATTCCGGGTACTGCCTGTGCGGAGTTTGCAAGTTCTCCCTGTGTCTGCGTGGGTTTCCTCCGGGTGCTCCGGTTTCCTCCCACATGCCAAAGACTTGCAGGTTGATAGGTAAATTGGCCATTATAAATTGCCCCTAGTATAGGTAGGTAGTAGGGGAAATATAGGGACAGGTGGGGATGTGGTAGGAATATGGAATTAGTGTAGGATTAGTATAAATGGGTGGTTGATGGTCGGCACAGACTCGGTGGGCCGAAGGGCCTGTTTCAGTGCTGTATCTCTAAACTAAACATAAGGAGCAGGCAGTAAAGTGGAGTTGAAGCCCTAGATCAGCCATGATCATATTGAATGGTGGAACAGGCTTTAAGGGCCGTATGATCTACTCCGGCTCCTATTTCTTATGTTTTTAATGTTCCTCCATGTTGAACACCACTTGGAAGAAGCACTGAGGGTAGCAAAAGCACAGAATGTACTTTGGTTGACTTCATTGTCCATCACCAAGACCGGCACGGTAGCACCACTACTGACTGAGCTGGCCGAGTCCTGAAGAACATACCTGTGAAACTGGCAGGTGGGAGAGAACCATAACAAAAGAAAAACCTACTTGAGCTCTTCCTCACCAATCTACCTGCCGCAGATGCATCTGTCCATGACAGTATTGGTAGGAGTGACCAGTGAACAGACCTTTTGGAGTCCAAATCCCATGTTCAAATCGAGCACACCCTCCATCGTATTATGTGGCACTACCACTGTGCTAAGTGGGATAGAACAGATCTAGCAGCTCAGAACTGGGCATCCATGAGGCACTGTGGGCCACCAGCAGCAGCAGAATTGCATTCCACCACAAACTAGTGGAAGCATATCCCTCACTCCACTATTACCATCGAGCTAGGTGGCTAACCCAGCTTCAAAGAGGAGTGTGGAAGAAAATGCCAAGAAGGCAGCAGCAAGCAAACCTAAAAATGAAATGCCATTCTGGTGAAAATACAACAGACTTACATGCATGCTAAACAACAGAAGCAGCGTGCGATAGAGCTAAGTCATCCCACAACCAATGGATCAGACCAAAGCTCTACAGTTGTGAATGGTGGTGGACAATTAAACAACTAATGGTAGGAGGAGGCTCTATAAACATCCCCATGCTCAATGATGGGGGAGCCCAGCACCTCAGTGCAAAAGACATGGCTGAAGAATTTGCAACCCTCTTCAGCCAGAAGTACCGAGTGGATGACCCATCTCGGCTCCTCCTGAGGACCCCACCATCACTGATGCCAGCCTCCAGTTAATTTGATTCACTCCACAAGATATCAAGAAATGGCTGAGCGCAATGGATACAGCAAAGGCT
This sequence comes from Heterodontus francisci, assembly GCF_036365525.1. NCBI lineage: Eukaryota > Metazoa > Chordata > Chondrichthyes > Heterodontiformes > Heterodontidae > Heterodontus > Heterodontus francisci. Next base: position 92,398,752 of record NC_090378.1, on the reverse strand, counting down.
ATGGGTCCCAACAACATCCAAGCTGTAGCATTGAAAACTTGTGCTCCAGAACCAGTTCCATCTTTGACCAAGCTGTTCCAGTACAGCTACAACACCGGAATCTGCCTGACAAAGTGGAAAATTGCCCAGATATGTTCTGTCCAATAAAAGCAGGACAAATCCAATTCAGTCAATTACTGCCCCATCAGTCTATTCTCAATCATCAGCAAAGTGATGAAAGTGTCATTTGACAATGCTATCAAGCAGCACTTAATCACCAATAAACTGCTGACTGATGCTCAGTTTGATTTCAACAGGACCATTCAGCTCCAGAACTCATTAAAGCCTTGATTCAAACATGGACAAAAGAGTTGAATTCCAGAGGTGAGGTGCGAGTAACTGCCCTTGACATCAAGGCAGCATTTTACTGAGTGTGGTATCGAAGAGCCCTCGTAAAATTGAATACAATGGGAATCGGGGAAAACTCTCCATTGGCTTCAAAATAAGATGGCTGTGACTGTTGGAGGCTAATCATCTCAGCCCCAGGACACCACTGCTGGAGTTCCTCAGGGCAGTTGTCCGAGGCCCAAAAATAAGATCACAACTGTACAGGTCATTGGTGAGATTGCACCTAGAGTACTGCATACAGTTTTGGTCTCCTTACTTAAGGAGGGATATACTTTCATTGGAAGCAGTTCAGAGAAGGTTCACTAGGCTGATTCCTGGGCTGACGGGATTGTCTTATAAGCAAAGGTTGAGCAGGTTGGGCCTATATCCATTGGAGTTTAGAAGAATGAGAGGTGATCTTATTGAAACAAATAAGATTCTGAGGGGACTTGACAGGGTGGGTGCCAAGGGGATGTTTCCCCTCGTGGGGGAATTTAGAATTAGGGATCACATTTTCAATATAAGGGGGCCTCCCTTTTAAGATGGAGATGAGAAGGAATTTCTTCTCTTAGAGGGTTGTTAATCTTTGGAATTCTCTTCCCCAGAGAGCAGTGGAGGCTGAGTCATTGAATATATTCAAGGCTGAGTTAGACATATCTTTGATCTACAAGAGAGTCAAGGGTTATGGGGGGCAGGCAGCCAAAGTGGAGTTAAGGCCACAATCAGATCAGCCATGATCTTATTAAATGGCAGAGCAAACTCAAGGGGCCGAATGGCCTACTCTTGCTTCTATTTCTTATGTTCTAAGAAATCGTACTGCAATTGTATTCTCCCTTTCTTTATCAGTTTCTTCGTGCTCCTTTGTTGTATTCTAAAATCTTCCCAATCCTCAGGTTTACTACTATTTCTGGCAACTTTATAGGCCTTTTTAAAAAATCTTATACAATTCTCAACTTCCTTTGTTATCCATGGTTGATTGCCTTTACTTTTGGGAAGGAATGTATAGTTGCTGTAAACTATGTAATATTTCTTTAAAGAGTATCCATTGCTTATGTACTGTCATACCTTCTAATGTATTTTCCCAATTTGCCCCTCATACCTTCATAATTTCTTTTGTTCAAATTTAACACACTGGCTTCAGATTGAATTACCTCACTTTCAAAAATAATGTAAAACTCTATCATATTATGGTCACTCATGCATAAAGGTTCTTTTACAACAAGATTATTAATTATCCCTTTCTCATTACATAAAGCTAGATCTAAAATGGTCGGTTCCTCAACATACTGCTCTAGAAAACCATCCCGACCATACTCATGAAACTCGTCCTCCACAGCAAAGTGCTCATTAGCTTTACCCAGTCTATATGCAAATTGAAATCACCCATGATTACTGTATTACCCATGCCACATGCTGCTCTAATCTCCTGATTAATACCATGGCCCACACTACCACTACTGTTTGGTGGCCTGTAAACAACTCCTACCAATGTTTGCTGCCGTTTGCTGTTTCTTAGCTCCACCCAAACAGATTTCACATTTTGTTCTTCCAATCTGAGATCCTCCCTTACTAATGATCTCATCCTTTATTATCAGCGCAACACCACCTCCTTTTCCTTTTTGCATGTCCTTCCTAAATATCGAAAATACTTGAATATTCAGTTCCCACTATTGGTCACCCTGTAGCCACGGTTCCATTATGGTAATTAGATCATACCCATTTACCTCTAATCGGGCCTTTACCTTGTTGCAAATGCTGCATGCATTCAGGTAGAGTGCCCTTAACCTTGTCTTCTTGACATTATTCTGCATTCTAAGCCTAGTTGATGCTCGCCATTGTTTCGCTGCCTTCTAATATCACTTGCTACTTTTCTACCTGCTGCTAACCCAGCTTTACTTCCTTCCAATTTGAGTTACCCCTCAGGTTCCCATCCCCCTGACAAGCTAGTTTAAACCCTCCCCAACAGCACTAGCAAATCTCCCTGCGAGGATATTAGTTCCGGTCCTGTTAAAGTGTAGCCCATCTATCTTGTACAGGTTCCACCTGCCCCAGAGTCTCAGAAATCTGATGCCCTCCTTCCTACAACAATTTTCCAGTCACGTGTTCAATTGATCAATCCTTCTATTCCTATGCTCAGTCGCACGTGGCACTGGGAGTAATCCTGAGATTACTGCTTTGGAGGTTCTGCTTTTTAATTTCCTTCCTAACTCCCTAAAATCTGCTTTCAGAACCTCATCCCTCTTCCTACCTATGTCAATGGTACCAATGTGGACCACAACCTCTGGCTGTTCACCCTCCCCCAGAAGGATGTCCTGCAGCCGCTCCGTGACATCCTTGACTCTGGCATCAGGGAGGCAACACACCATTCCGGAGTCACGTATACTGCCACAGGAATGCCTTTCTGATCCCCTGACTATTGAATCCCCTATTAGTATTGCTCTTCCACTCTTCTTCGACCCCTCCTGTGCAGCTGAGCCACCCGTGGTGCCACAGACTTTGCTCTGGCTGCAGTCCCCTGAGGAACCATTCCTCTCACCAGTATCCAAAATGGAAAACTGATTAGCAAGCAAGATAGACTTAGGGGACTCCTGCACTGCCTGCCTGGTTCTATTAGACTGCCTGGCGGTCACCCATTCCCTCCCTAAACATGCTATCCACATAGTCCTCTGCCTTGCGGATGCACAACAGTGACTCCAGCCGCCACTTGAGTTCCAAAACCTGGAGCTCAAGCTTCTGCAGCCGATGACATTTCCTGCGGATGTGTTCGTCTAGGACACATAGTGCGTCCATGACTTTTCTGCATACCACAGGATGTACATTTCACTTGGCCAAGCCATAATGTAACTTTAAAAACTTTTTATTGCAATGAGAAGTAAAATAACTTACCAGTTACTCACCAATCAACTTCTTCCCCTGTACCAAAGAGAGAGGCAGCTACTGGAGGCTGAAAAAAAGGTAGAAAAAAGAAAGGAGCCCCTCCCTCACGCACCATACACCCACTTTACACTCTGCACTCAAATTTATTTTCTTCTTAATCTATGTTCCCCTGCTTCCTGAACTCCCTCAATTACCAAACTCCCTTCTTAACACTCTATGCCCTCCAGCAGCACTTAGTGCAGACAAGCAGCACTGAGAGTCCCCCAAATTTATACTCTGAAAGCAATGCTGTGTCAGCTCTGCTAAAACTCAGAAACTCAGCTCAATTGAGGGATTTTAGCTACAAGGTTAGGTTAGAGAAGCTGGTGTTGTTCTCCTTGGAGCAAAGGAGATTGAGGGAAGATTTGATAGAAGTGTACAAGATTTGACAGGTTTGGATAAGGTAGACAAAGAAAAACAGTTCCTATTAGCTGATGGTACAAGGAATAGGGGACGCAAATTTAAGGTTTTGAGCAGGAGATTCGAAGGGATGTGAGGAAGAACTTTTTTACATTGTGAGTGGTAATGATCTGGAACTCACTGCCTACGAGGGGGGTGAAGGTGGTGACAAATGATTTCAAAAGGAAATTAGATGGGCACTTGAGGGAATAAACTTACAGGACTATGGAGATAGAGGGGGGCAATAGGATTGCGCTACCGAGAGCTAGCATGGACTTGAAGGGCCTCTGTCTGTGCCATTATGACTCTATGACCCTATGGATTGACAGGGTAGATGCTGGGAGGCTGTTTCTCCAGGACAGTCTAGAACTCGGGGTCTCAGTCTCAGAATAAGGCGACAGCCACTTAAGACTGAGATAAGGATAAATTTCTTCACTCAAAGGGTTGTGAATCTTTGGAATTCTCTACCCCAGAGAGCTGTGGCTGGTCAGTCATTGAATATATTCAAGACAGAGATCAATAGAATTTGGGTACTAAGGAAATCAAGGGATATGGGGATAATGCAGGAAGGTGGGATTGAAGTAGAAGATGAGCCATAATCTTAGTCAATAGTGGAGCAGGCTTGAAGGGCTGAATGGTCTACCCCTGCTCCTATTTCTTTTGTTCTCTAATCTATATATGCTGCTCCTCATCAATATCATCTTCAGACCAAAGGGTATGGCCATAACACTCAACTTGACCTTTCTGTCAGTTCATTCAACTCCTCAGCTACCCAAGTACTGTCAGACTGCTTTGGGGTAATTTTAACTTTTGATGGGAGTAGGAACTGGGCAACAATAGATCAAGTGCCTGTTATACACCCCACTCAATTTAACAGCCACACCAAAAGTGAAAGCCACCCCACTGTCTAACTTTGAATCCTGGATGGATCATGACTTCCTCCAGTTCAACATTGGGCATTCATGATGTTCAACATAGTTCAACATTCAACAAAGCTATGATCGATTGGTCTCTCCACAAACTCTGCTCTCTTGTTACAGACTTCATCCCCTCCCAGCCCACTATCAATCTGAATGAGACAATCTGGGTGCATTGTTTGATCCGGAGCTGAGCTTTAAACCTGCATCCTATCCATCATTAAGGCAACTTGCTTCCACTGCCATACCAGTATCCCTTCGTCATCACTTCAATCCCTCTGTTGCTGAACTTCCTGACTTGTTAGTGTAATGCTGTCCTTTGTTCCCTAGCCTTTATCTATTGTAAACTACAACCTGTCCAATACTCTACTAGAATCCTGTCTCAATCAAATTCCATCACTTGTTCTCACTGACACTGTCCTGCAATGTATCAACTTTAAGTCCCTGTTCCTTGTCTTTAAACCAAAACACAGCCTTTCTTCACCCTTCAAACTCCTCCACTCATATAACCCTTCTGTACACCCTTGGGCCTCTGACTCCACCCTTCCAGTCATCTTCCCTCCTTTCATCCCATTATTGGAGACACATCAGTACTGCTGTATGGAACTCTTTCCCTGGAACTCTCTGCCTCTCTACCACTCTCTCTCCACCTTGAAAGTCCTAATCAAAGCTTATATTTTCAGCCAAGCTTTCCAATAGATCTCCGAAACTCTTTCCTCCTGGGTTGGCATCCATTTCCAGCATTCATTTGTGAAGTGCCTTGCAATGTCTTTGTTTATATTAAAGGTACTTCACAAATCTAAGCCGTCATTTTGCTTCCCTTACAGTTCCTCAGCTGTGAAATTAGCACCGTCACCATGAAAATCAGATACTGACTGCAGTTAACAATGACCATGTTATTATTAGATAAACCACGTAAGATAAAATCTTATCCAGCCATGTACTTCCTTTATATATCTTCCACTGTAGATAATCTTAAAGGGCCCAACCCTAATTTTGGAATATCACGTTGCCCATTCTAATCCCTGCACCTTAATTTACCCCCGGCAGCCCAGTCATAACAATGCACGTTTGTATATCTGGTTATACGTTAATACAAATAAGTTTATTGCACAAATTGGACCAAGCAGCAATATTGGGGAATATAATTAGTATTGCTGAATGCCATTAAGCATTGCTTCATTACACCTCAAATTGGATCGGTACAATTTCATCAAATCCTGTCATATATTTCAAATTAACATGAAGCACACTGACCTAGGTCTGTTGGCCACATTAAGAGATGCTGTAAATGGGCTCCCCCATACGGCTTGGAGGCTTAAGTTACCACCCAGTATTGGGATACACCAAGTTCAATTGCCAATTTATGCTGAGTTGTCTGACCTCAGTGACCCTGGTCTGGGAAAGAGAAAAATCAGCCAGGATTCCCACTCCTGCCACACTGGATATTAAGCATCTGTGAGTGGATATTGGGTATCAGGATCAAGCATGGGTCAGCCAACACAATGCTCACTGCCTAGGCTGATTCATGAAGAATCGGCAAAGTATCCTGTTGGGAGCACAAGCAAAGGTAGGGTGGGAGGAGGGATTTGGAAGAAAAAAAGAACAAAATGTGACTTCTAGAAGTAACTTAATTTTAAACTGATCCACCGGATAGGAAACTGCTGAGATCAGATTGGCTCTCCATTTTACATACCACCATGAAGCCAAAGGGAAGTAACATCAGGTGTGGTGTAAAACAGGAACCCATCCGATCCTGCCAGTTTCCTGCTTGATGGGTTCGGCTAAAATTACCCAACTAGTGTTAGGGTCATCTCTGAGAAAAAGAGTGCACAGCTTGGCTGTTTTGTTGAGTGGCAGTAATCAGTTATATTAAATCCATATCAGAAAGATACAGAGTGATGTTTGCATTGATCATATGTTTAACACTTACGTTGTACTGTTTTGCCCCACCATAAGTGGGAGTAAAATGACTGAGAATCTAAATACCCGTTACCATCTTCAATAAAACTAAAATTATAACTTGCAGAATAGGGTTTTCAAATCCTAAATTCTATTAGGTGAAAAACTATTAACTTGGAGCTATACTTTTTTTCCTCAGATGTGAAGATGTTGCAATTATGCTTGCTGAAGCACTGAGGTTAAAAAGAAGAAGTGATTGTGGGTTTGCCAAGTCATTATGCTTTGTGAAATAACATGCAAGGCGAAGAAAGAGGTTAACTGAAGAAGAAGTGAAATAGCCCTGCATTCTCCACCACATTCAACTACTATCAGATTGGTGTATAGTGCTAAGGCCCATTCATTTCATGATTACCCCTCAGTTTTAATAATTTCAATATTGACAGCATCCATTAAACTGTAGAATTTATAAATGCTCACTTCAATCAGTGACTCCAGTCGTCAACCTCTTTTATCCTAATTCTCGCACTTCCCTTCCAACACCAGCTCCTCCGAACGTGTGGTTCCACAGGCACATTCAACTAAAGTCTGGCTCGAGTATAAAATTAAAACCCGACACGGGCCCAACCCGACAACAGCCAACCCAAACCCGACCCGAGCCCGAGTCCTTTAATTTTTTTAAATGCCCGACCCGACCCGGGCACATGTATTCGGGTTTGGTCGGGTAGCCAGGCTTTAGACCAGTGATCTAGTACAGGTGACAGTTGTTGATGAACCCATGTTCAATTAACATCATAAAGTTAAAGAAAAACACTGATTTCAAACAGGTGAAGGTGCCGCAGCCCTGAGCACTCGCAGGAGAAACCGTATCCACTTCAGGAAATCATGCAATGTAACAAACAAGCTTCTGAACTGCATCAAGTTCCGATGTCATTAACAAACAAAAAAATTTCCACGGAGAACTCAGGTTGGGAAGTTTAATCTCCCTATTTCCAGATAATTTTAAATCCTTGGGCCAAGTATAGATTAAAGCAAGTACTCAGTTGATGTTTCTATACTTACCGCAGTTACTGGTATCTTCCCCGGGCTTGTCAGTTTCTCCCGGACTTGATAGATTTCAGAGTGTAAGGGGTTGGGTAAGTTTCACTCAGTTGCTTTATGTTGGAACTTGTAACTGTTTCTTTCCCCTCCTTTCTCTCCCCACTCTTCCCACCACTGATTTCTGTTTGTCCTGATCTCTGTCCATGTCCAGCCCAACCTGATCCGAGCCCGAATTTTGGACCTGGAAGAGAGACCCGACCCAAACCCGACATATGTTGTCGGGTCTGGTCGGGTTTGGGTCGGGTAGCCATGCTTTACATTCAATCCTTCAGTACCTCTTGCAAATGTGAGCCTTGAATGTGAATGCCAGTGGGTTATTCAATGATGGAAAGCCTCACAGTTGAGCCTGATTCCATCCATCAGCCACATCTACACAATTACTTCCAGTGAAGAATTTCCAGTACTGCATTTCTCTAACACCTTTCACAACCTCAGGAGCATCCCAAACCCATGTGAAGTGTACTCATTGTTGTAATGTAGGAAATGTGGCAGCCAATCTGCGCACAACAAGATCCCACAAACAGCAATGTAATGATGACCAAATAATCTGGGGTTTTTTTTAGTGATGTTGATTGAGAGATAAATATTGACCAGGACACTGGGGTGAACTGCCCTGCCGTTCATCCAAATAGTGCCATAGAATTTTTTATGCCCAGCAGAGAGCGCAGATTGGGCTTCGGTTTAATGTCACATCGTGACATCGCCGAAAGTGCAACACCCCCCTCAGTAATGCACTGGTGTGTCAGCTTAGATTACATGTTCAAGTCCCTTCTGACTCAGAGGCGAGAGTGCTACTACTGAGCCATTGCTGACACAGGACAGTGAACAGAAATGGGAACTATGGCTAGTTTTACTTTTTCTCAGTCGAGGAACACTGAGGCTGACATCAGCTAATTCAAAATAGACCAGTTTGGGAACATGGGAACTTTCTTGTCTGTATGTCTCAGGACCACACCATGCTTTATATTTACCTACTGAGCAAGTTGGATTTTATGATCTCAGCATTTTTCGTGACCTGGACAAGGTCACATTCATCCAGTATATTTTCAGATTTTGCCCAACAGGGTGATGTAGCAACACAAAGCAGTAAGCTGCACGTTTGTGGTTGCAATCCCCCACACAATGCCACCCTGGGCTCAGTGAGCTTACCAAGAATAGTAACAAGCAGAGCTCAGGTGGGAAGGAGAGGGAGAAATGGGAGCATGAGTCATTTTGAGCAGCACTCATACAGGTTCTAAAGAACAGCTATAAAGCAGCACAGTTGGAGGCCCAACCTTACACCTGAGTGATGTTACGCTGTGCAGGAGGGAGTTTTTTTTATATAAGACGAGATCTAATTTCAAAAATAGACAAAACAGTCAGGATTTCCTGCTGAGCACTGTCTGATATTTGTGTGGTACTCAGATAGGGTGGGTAATGAGGCTAGGATTTGTTACGGCAGATCACCACCCACTTCAACAACTGCACAATGTTCTGCTGTAACTCCCAGGGAATGGGAGACTATCTCAGTCCCAAAGGGCTCATACAGGGACATAACAGTCACTCACCTTGGCCAGGATTTTGTGAGGCCTCCGAGACGGGATCGGAGGCACAGAGGCACGGAGTATCGCGATGGGTGGCGGGGGTGGGGGGAGTGGGCAGGGGGCAGGTGGCAGCTGGGCAAAGGGCCCGTCGCCCAGCAATCTTCCATGGAGTGGGATAGGGCTATGATGGCCTTCATACCCAGAGGCCAATTGAGGCCGATTAAGGGCCCCTTCCCACCATGTGATCTTACCAGTAGCAGGGTAGGGACGATATATTGTAAAGGGAGGCGCCCTCACTATGGGCTTGGGGGGGGTGGGGGGGGTCCCTCCTTCATGTGCAATTTGTGGCCTATTGAGGACCTCCACCAGGAACAACTTTACCCCCAAGGAACACCTCTCCCCCTGCACTGCATGACCACCCATACCATCCCCACCTTGCCAGGGCCTTCCACACTGGCACCTGCAAACCTGCCTCACCTAACTCGGTCGGGTGTTCCAGCGCTGGGCCTCTGCAGTACCAGCAGTGGCCACCACTCCCGGTGGCACTGCCAATACTGCTGAACTGCCAGCCCTTTGATTGGCCAGCAGTTCGGAGGTGGGATCCCTGTCCCTTTAAAGGCAAAGGTGGGGTTCCCCGCCCCTTTTCGGCCCGGTGCCAGGAGCCCTGCCTCCAGCACAAAGTCCAGCTCCTTGAGTGCTGCTGACACTGAGATAGCATTTAGAAGCACAATGTAAGGAGTCACATAATCACACACAGGCATCAAGTGGAAGCACAGTGGAAAGAAGTAAGAGGTGCTCACGGAGCTGGGAATTACATTAAAATTTTGGCCACACTAGACTACCCCGATAAGATTTGGAAGACACTTTTACATCATAGAATGAGTGGGCACTGTGCGATTTGTGACACGGAGTTAAGGTTCCGTAGATTGTGGCATATTAGTGATGAAGCTGTTTATACAGTAGGCAGATGTGATAGTTAAGAAAAGGTCAGCTGGAGCATAAACAACATAAAATTCTGAAATCTTAGAGAAATAAGGATTGTGCAAAGCTTTAAAATATCTGTGCCTGGCTCTTTAAATTGACTTCTGCCTTTTCTCCAGCGCTTAGATGGCTATTTTCCATGGGTGTGATTGCTGTAGAGCACAAATAAGGCAGAAATTACATAAACTAAGACAGATGACATCAATGTGTCTTAATAGTCTCATTATTTTTGAACTTTCGCTCTTTAATGAAATAAGACAATGTGACAAGATTATGTATCTCATGATATAAATTATGCAGAGGGAATAAAAGTTTTATGTGAATACAGTAAGTTGCATTGTTTGACAATGTTCCATTATCCTCTAGGTCAGTAAGCATGACTGCAGAGAAAGGAAAATATCGCAGAATCTATTTTCTACTCCTTCACAGGGGCACCCTGCATAGCAGCCTGGCTTGGCCTCACTGATGCAAATTTAACTTACTAGTGAGTGGAATGGATTGGTAACTTCCATTAGGATGACTGCTAACACTTGGTCACAGTGCCAGTGAGTTCCAGCAAGGCTGGAAAGAAAATGGAGACAAAATAATTCCATGCACTTTTAAGATGGAATCTGTTGAGGCAACCAGAGAATGGTAATATAGCTTGAGAATACGACAACATCGGAACAAGATCTATCAAACGGCACTTTTTGATTAAAATGCATTTAATTTGCACTGACAAAGGCACGAACATTTAATCTCCTGAGAAAAGTGAATTCCCACATTCAGCACAGATCTAGAATGGTGTTCCTCATAGTTTTGTATTACATGGTGTAATGTCAAGATATATAGACCAGGAAGGTTGTAGCTTTGATCCCTGATCTGCAATGGATTCGCTGATCTCAGCTGGAGCCACAGTGGGGCATTAAATTTGGCATCAGTGTCCCAGGCTTATGAAAATACCAGTCAAGACTCCTGTTCTTAATAACTACCCATTGACAATTTACAATACTGAAATACTCCGAGGTGGTTATTTTGATTTTGGGCTATCATGCAAAATAGGAGAAAGTGAATTGGCAGCCGATGATTTCAATCAAAATAAAAACTGGAAGAGATGTTAAACGGGCTGCCGATTCACTATCACCTGTTTTGCACTGTTGCACAAAGTCAATATTACTCCTCTTAGGTAAAGGATGGTGGACAAAGACTGGGGAGGAAAGGGGATAGAGGAAGGTTGGTGGGAGCAAAAGAATGACTAAAGAGCATGGTTTTAATGGAATTTTTGAAAACAAGGAAGAAGGTGGTAAGGTCAAAGTGAAGTGACAAGAAAAAGAGTTCCACAGGGTGGGGACACAGGGTAAAGGAGTGGCCCTCAATGGTGGAACAAAGGAAGTGAGAAACAAGGACTAGGCTGGAAGCAGGAGGGGTGGGTGTGTGCAAGGATGTGTCGCTGCAGAAAATTGCTGAGGAAGGTTGAGCAAGGTGAAGAGAGGGATTTGAAGGTGAGTAAGAGGAGCTTAAAAATCAATTTGAAAAGCCACGGGAAGCCAATGGAGTTTGTCAAGAGCTTGCACAGAAGTTTACACATAGGGCTGGATTTTACAGCCCACCACCCCTACTCCCCCCTCCCAACCCTGACGTCAGGGGTCGTGGTGGGGAGGGCCCGGAAAATGCCTCTAGGAGAGGCTTGCCTTGGGCCTCGACACTGGGAAGTCCCAGCCCCATACCGCCGGCGGTGGCGAAGCTTTGTGGCACCCGCCACCCGCTCCCCCCCGCCCCACCGCCGCTCAGCGACAGGAGACATATTTACATATTTTTTAAAATGCAGATTACTGAATTAAATACTTACCCGCTCTGGCCATCCATTCCGTTGCCATATTGGAGCCGGCGACCGGCACTCACGCCATCGAATCTCCGTGCATTAATGTAAGGCGGAACACTGGTGAGGACAGGGGAGCAGGTAAGTTATTCAGTGCAGGGGGTGGGGGGAGTGGGGTAAAACTAATTTCATTGGTCAAGGTGTTGTGGGAAGGGTTAAAGATTAAAGTTTGTGAACTTTGGGTGGGGGGGGGAAACTCAGGTGCACAAGGTAAATATTCTGGGGGATAGGGCAAGGAATTAATTGTTTGGTCATGGGGGGGGGGGTGGGAGAGGGGCTTGAAACATTTATTTAATTTGCTTGAATAAATTCTAAGTGACTATTTCTTTAAAAATTCAAATTAATTGTAAGAGCTTGAAGCCCTTTAAAAATGGCATCGGTGCCTTCGCAATGGCCCCAGACGCCATTAGCAGGGACGGACTGCCCACCCCCTCTACGTCATCGGGGGGTGGTCTGCCTCGGCCATGTAAAAATATGTTTGACTTTGTTTAATATCGCGGAGGCTCCACAGAGTAAAGCCCCTATGTGCGGGCCGTTGTTTTTTACGGCTGCTTCCCAACATAAAATTCAACCCGTGAACATCAGGTGAGGACAGGTCTGACTTGGCAGCAATGCCCTCCTACTGTCTATCAACATTCATTGTCTAATCCCATGCTGTAATGATGTCTCTTAGATGGTTTATATAGTTTGTGCAAACTATTAGGTTGTTGGATGATGAATCACAGTTCATTTATAGAAAAGCGGCTAGTGCTAAAGCCTTCTTGCAGTAAAGATGCCAAGAAAAGCTTTGTGAGTTTCTAAACACCACACATGCATGACGAATGGTCTTGTTGGCGATGTAATGGAGGTCTGCTGGCACCCCACTGAACATTACTCCATTTCAAGTGGAGAGGAGAAATGCTGTGAAAAACAAAAACATCTGGAATAACAGAGTGGTATTGACACCTGCCAATGGTCCAACTTGCCATACAACTTACTGAATGCTGGTTGAGAGCAGGCCCCACAGATTAAGATAATAAAAGAAACAGTAAGCAGATAATTCAAATTTCCAAAAAGGGTCAAGGATAAATAAAAATGACCTGCACGTTGCTTTTAGAAACCTCTTAATGGCCTACTCAAGAGAATCATCTGCAGAGGCCTGGTGTGAAGGTTAGCTCCTTAACCTCTCAATACGAGACTGAAAAAGAGAATCAAAATGCACTTAGAATGTGAAGAAATTTTTAAAATCCAGATAAGCCTCATTAAATTAATCCAACTTTGTTTACATGACATTCTGTCAATGCAGCAGAGACCATAATGTACTTACTGCATAGAGTTCAACACAAAGTCAAACAGTCCAGCCATTTTTCCTTTTGCTTGAGAAAACAATCCAACAGAAAATGTTCCTGTAAAAAGTCACCACACAACCCATGACCCAAAATAGCCCATGCCTGCAGAACACATTAACCACCTAAACTCCCTGTAGAGTAAAAAAATTACTTCCCATTTTATACACCATAAACCAAAATGATAAGAAACAAAACTGCAAATAAAAATCACACAGGTCAGCTGCCCTAACTACCCTACACATGCTGGCAAATAACAGTTTTAAAGGCTTGGTATTTTTGGCCATTTTTTATACTGTTCAAATGTTGATAAAAGTAGAGTGCTTGTTTGTCACACATCTCCATTATCATTATTTGAATTGCATCATTAAGGTTAGAGAGCTTGAGTCTGAGTACTCTTAAAATCGTTACTAAATGAGTTGGGATTCTAGGTCACTCATTTTCATTTGTTTTATTCCCATTTGCTCCTTGATATAGCTCACCACAGTTCATCTCACTGGAATTAATGCAGTCCTAAACTCACCAGCGTGCTAGATCTCGAGTCTGTAATTACACATCAGATTGTATCTTGCAACAGCACCTCTCATGGAGTGTTTTTTCTTGTATGCTAAGTCTTGCTGTGCCCAAAAATGTGCAGAGAATTATTGATGTGGAATGGAACTATTTCCTTGCATTTTTCACCTTATTTTCCGACATTGCACTCCCAGCCTGGATCCTGGGCTGTGATATCAGAAATTTGAGCATTCATGGCACATGATTTTCTGACCAATTAAAATTACAATGGCCGGAAGGATTGAGGGCAACACAGCTGCGATTTCCTGACATGGGCTTCCGACAAGAGAGACTCTGCCAGAAGTACAAACTCGGAAGACTGGCCTTCTACTCCAGAATCAGGTAATCTCAGGTGAAGTATCACACAGAGTAAATGATTGTCCCCCCAGTAATATTTTAGACCCAACCGCAGAGGAACATCCCTACTGCAGTAACATTATATTTTCCAAACTGGCCATACTTACAGCTTTTTCTTTTAGGTGTCAGCTGTGGCTCAGCATTTTGCCTCGGAGTTTTGAGCACAAAAATCAAGGCTGACACTCCAGTGCAGTATTGAGGGAGTGCTGCACCATCAGAAGTGAATTCTTTTGGATGAAATGTTAAACTGAGGTCTCGTCTGCCTTTTCGGGTGGACATAAAAATTCCCATGACACTATTTCGAAGAAGAGCAGGGGAGTTATCCCCAGTGTCCTGGCCAACATTTATCCCTCAATCAACAAAAAGAATTACCTAGTCATCATTCACAGGGTTGTTTGTGGGAGCTTCCTATGCACAAATTGGCTGCCACACTTCCCACATTGCAACAGTGACTACACTTCAAAAGTACTTCATTGGCTGGAAAGCATTTTAGGACATTCTGAGGTTGTGAAAGGTGCTATATAAAGGCAAGTTTTTCTTTTTCTTCTTGAGACTGTCAATTGGGCATCTTTACAAGCAGCTGAGAATGAGAGAGAGACCCAGGAGAGAGACAATGACTTCTGCCCCTGCCTAACTTTGCGCAAGATGATGAGGCAACTGCAGACATTGTAATTTTAATTTATTACACATGTGAGGTAACTTTCATCTTCCCCACGTGCGAGATAAATTGCTGTGGCAGATTTCCCCCATCCATTATAGACCCCGCCCAATTCTCATTTCCATTGATATCACCACATTTCAAGAAGTTGGGGTGCACAGCATTTAGATTTTCCACCCGTTACAATGAGCGGACTGAAAATCCTAAATTGCACACCCCAGTTTACCATGATGTGGCCACTATGAGTGCAGCTCCCCAGTTGGAGCACCAGATCACAGACTCATCTCTGAACAGTACACTATTCAATATCGATTAACACATCAGGAGGGATTTTCTTTTAGCAGTGATACTCCTATGGGGCAGGATCTCCCTCCACCCTTCTGAACCTGTTGCAACCCTGATGCAGTTTCCAGGGTCAGGAGTTATTAACCAGGTATGGCTGGATCCCAGGTGGACTCCCATCACATGACGGAATCTCCACTACAGGGCCATAAGAGGCAGCAGAGTACTTCAAATGGTAGAAGCAACTGAAAACTGATGGAACTCATTCCTGTGGGCCGAGGCAGAGACTGAGGCCTATAAAGCTAAGCCAATTAGGGGCCATATTTGTTCCATGTGTTGCCTAAAATGGCTACTGCCAAAAGCCTTTATTTATAAATCATGACATCAGAGGTCACAACAATCCAAAGCGTCCAAACATTCCCCTTTTCATTAAAAAAAAAGTCTGTTCTTTCTTGTCCTTTCAAATTTGTCTGTTGCGACACATGGGTTTCACACATGATCTTTAAAGCGTTCAAGTTGTTTTGTGGTACGCATGCGAATTGTTGTTGGCTGTTCGTCTGGCATCTGCTGGTTGGTTGGTGGTGTTTCTAGTGTTCCTTGTCTGGGGAATGTTAGTGTTGCTGCTGTGGTGATTGTTGCTGCTCATCTGTTGCACTAGTTGTAGTACGGTTGACCTCTAGAACTGATGATGGTTCAGTTCCTTGTTCAGTTGGCAAACTCAGATGTCTCATCAGCCGTTTGCTGTGAAAGAGCAGCTTCTCTGGTTGAGCGTAGACATCTGCGATTGCGACAATAGATCTGGCCGTTCACCTTCACCTGGTATGATCAAGGTGACAACTTCTTCACGCAAGTCCAAAGCTGCCAAGTGGGTTCATTTTTCTTGAGTGCGTTGAATGTTTGCATTCTGTCTGGCTCTCCAACTCTCAGCTCTGGCAATGACTTTGCAGGTTTATCAAAGTGACATTTGACTTCCTGTCATTTCACTATGCTCTTGTCTCTCACACCTGTTGCTACTTCTGGCTTCAGTAGTTTCTTCGCTGTTGGAAGAGTCATCTGGGTGCAGCATGACATTAGTTGTTGGACTGCACTTCTCTTGCCTTCAGTAGGTGTATCTCTCCACTCTAAGGTTATCCTGTATACATCTGTGCTGGTTCTAGTAGATTTCTTTATGATCCTTCTGGAAATTTTTGCTGCTGCCTGAGCCTTTCCATTTGACAGGGGATAGTGTGGAGATGATGTATAGTGCTGAATTCTTCACTCCTGAACTGAGAGCCATTGTCGTTCATCACAATGTCAGGAATTCCATGATGACTGAAGTGTGCTTTTAGGCATACTACAATCTCACTAGTAGTTGTTGACATCAGCTGGTCTGACTCCCAGTACTGACTAGTAGTCAACTGTGACTAGAATATCAGTTCCAGTGAGATTGAAGAGGTCAACTCCAAGCTTCATCCATGGTCTGTCTGGGACATCATAAGTCATGAGCGGCTCTTTAGATTGCTCAGCTTGATGTCCATTGCAGGCACTGCACTGGTTGATGTAGTCCTTAACCTCATTGCTTATGTTTAGCCAGTAGCGCACTTCTCTCACCTTCCTCAGACTAGACTCGATTTCTTGATGGCTTGCATGGATGCACTTTAGCATCTCATTTCTCATCACTTTAGGGATAATGACCCATTCCCTTTGTACAAGATGCCATCTTGGGCGGTCACTTCATCTCTGTCTGCCCAGTACTCTCTTACAGTAACAGGTATGTCCTTGATGGCTTCATGCCATCCTTTCATCACAACTTCCTGCATCTGGTTGTGTAGTTTGCTTGATCTTAGCAAAACGCTTGTCTGTCAGATTCAATGTTACTGCTGTGTTGATGACTTCCAGAGCATGTTGTGCTGCTGTTTCTTGTTGAATCTGGAAGATTTTGCATTCTGTGCTCGCATCATGAACTTCCTTCAAAGGGAGTGCAGCTCTTGACAGCATGTTGGCAATGTATCTTTGCTTCCCTTGCTTGTCCTGCACTTCCAAGTGATCTCTCTGCAAACAAAATAACATCCTTTGCAAACGCTTTGGAGCAGATAGATATGGTTTGAGAAAGATGCTTTGAAGTGGCTTGTGGTCAGACTCTACCATCACTTTCTCTCCCAAACAGGTACTGGCTGAAACGTTCACAAGCAAACACAATAGCCAGACACTCTTTCTCAATCTGTGTATAGCGCCATTCAGTTTGTGTTAACACTCTGGATGCAAACGCAATGGGTTGTTTTTGCTGCATGAGAGTTGCTCCAAGTCCTATTTCACTGGCATCACACTGCAGGGTGACTTCCTTGTTGACTTCATAGCACCTCAGCATTGGCAATGTCGTTACTAGTTATTTGATGTGAGTGAAAGCTGCTTCTTGTTCTGTGCCCCAATACCACTGAAAATCCTTTGCAGTGAGCTTGCATAGAGGTTCACATTCTGACGACAGATTGGGCAAGAACTTGGCTCGGTAGTTACAAATCCAACAAATTGCCTTCACGGCTGTTAGTTGCTGCATCTCTGCTACAGTTCACACCTTATTAGGATCAGGGCAAAGTCCTCTAGCTGTTAGTACATGCCCTATGTACCTGACTTCAGTCATCTTCAGCTTCAGGTTCATCTGGCAAGTTGTCTCTCTAGCATGCTCGCTAGATTCCGATCATGGTCTGTGATGGCATTTCCCATCACATCTCTACATCCATAGACCAGGAGATCATTTATGATCACTTCCACTCCTGGTAGACCATTGACTATCTCATGCTATCTGTGTTGGTACTCTTCTAGAGCAGTAGAAGTGGAGTCCAGAAAGTAGTCAGAAAGCTACTGCTTTCTCTTGCCAGTATCTATCCTTAGCATTTAGGGTAATAAAGATCTTTGCCTTGGCAAGTTGAGGCAGAATCTCTTCAATGGTTGATATTCTTTCTTTGGCCTCCTTATCTCGAGAGACAATGGGTAAGCGCCTGGAGGTGGTCAGTGGCGTGTGGAGCAGCGCCTGGAGTGGCTATATAGGCCAATATCTGGACTTATAACCCGTAACTGCTGCCTTCTGTGTTGTTTCAGTCGCTGTGAGGCAACTATGGAGTGACCTCTCCATGGCACATGCCTGGGCGAATTTATGGAGGTTGAGAGTTGCCCAGTCGTCAAAACCCCCCTCTTGGCCTTTCTGGTGGGGTCCAAAGGAGTGCAGAGCACGACGTTTGGCACCGGTATGGCTGCAGGAACTGCCGGAAACATGCCAAAGGTGACACATGACCACCTACGGGGTTCCGCTCCGGATTTTCTGTTAGGGTTTACTCCCTTAGCCTTGATCTCTCCAGAGACGCCCACAAGGCAGTGGGGTTGATATAGGGCAGGTATAAAGCTTTATTCAGGTTCTTTGGATCCAAACACACTCTTAATTTTCCAGGTCTTTTCACTGCTACCATGCTGCTAATCCAGTCTGTAGGAGTTGTCACTTTCTTGATTACTCCCATCTTTTCAAGTTTCTCTATCTTGTCTTTCAGGCTGGACTTGAGGGCAGCTGGAACTCTCCTCGGAAAGTGTTGAGTTGGTCTAACTGTCATCTACTTAAAGATGATATTCACCAGAAAGGCATCCAAGAGCTGTAAAAACATCTTTGTAACCTGTCAGGATTTGTTCAGCAGTCAGTAGCTCGGTGTTATGTGAAACACTGTAAATCTGTTCTGGTATGTGGAGGGTTACCAGTCCAAGCTTTTGCCTTGTTTCAGCTGAGATGAGGGGAGTTTGCTTAGTGTCCACTATCTGGAACTGAAATTCTTCTTTCTTTCCATTGCATTGGACTCTCAGCTTAGTTTGTCCTCTTGAAGTGAGCATCATTCCATCATAAAGCCTTAACTTTATCTTCAACGGCTTCATATTCGGGTCATCACCTTGTGCAATTTCACATAAGTCCATGCAGCTCATGATATTGCATGTAGAACCTGACAGCTCACATCAGCTTGATGCTCTCCTTTTGCAGTCATCATTCCACAGTCACAAACCACTTTCTACCTCGAGACCTGATGGCACCAACATGTTCTAGCGTGTAGGGTGATTCATCAGAATCATCATCAGACATATCTCCAGCACCCATTTTTACAGCCTTGCTTTTCTTCTCTCCAGCAAAACACGTGTGCAAAGTAATTCAGCTTCTTGCAGTTAGAGCACTGCTTTCCCCAGGCTGGACATGCTTCCTGTTCCTTCTTGTGATGTTTTTACAGTATTTATAATCCAGTACTCTGGCCTTGATCTTTCTGCTGGCCCTTCTGAAAGTTGTCCTTTCTTTTCCTCATTGATTTGTGCTTGGAAGACTTGGACTGCCTCTCAGTACAGTGCACGGCCTCGTCCGTACTCCCATCAATACTCGTCAGCTGTTGATTAGCCACCTCAGAGCTTCTGCACATGTTAATAGATTTCTTGAGAGTAAGTTTCTCTTCTCTCAGCAGATGTGCTCTCACAGCAGGATTTCTTGTTCCTAAGACAATCCTGTCTCACTGAGATCCTCCTTCAGTTGCCCAAACTCACAAGACTCAGCTAGATGTCTCAGTACAGTCTCATACTGATCAATATTTTCCCTCTTTCCTTTAGTAGAGGATTCAAAGTGGGTCTTCAACGCCTCCAAAATCACACACAAGTCTCACTTTTTTTCTCCTCAGTGAGATCTAGGATGAAATACAGCTTGTAACACTCATCCCCATCAATGATAACAGAGTGGCTACTCTTATCTGTTTGGGTTTCTTGCCCAACTCTGTGGCAATTTCATAATTCTGCCATTGAGAATGGAAGAATTACCAATTCCTTCTCAAATCTCCCTTTATGACCATAAATTTGAGTCATAATGACTTACCCAGCTGTCAATGACCTGTGCAAAGTTACAGACAGGAGTTGTTTTCAACTCTGATGTTTTACACATCACATCTTACAGCTATCAATATCCTCTCAAATCCCAGCTACTCACTTCTGACACCTTGTGGTGCTAAAAATGGCTACTGCCAAAGCCTTTAGTGACATATCATGACATCAGAGATCACATATCTATGCAAGCCAAAGTGTACAGAAGTATTTATCCAAACAATACTGGAGGAGCGGAGGAGGTTACCCTCAGTGAAAGCTAGCTAAATATATACATGACACCCAGCTAGGAGGACTATGAAATGAAAGGAGAAATAACATTTTCAAAGAATGCTCAGTAGAGTATACACCTGGGATGACTAGAAGAAAATAAATTCCAAATGGAATGCATGCAAGATACTTCATATTGAAAGCAAGAATAGGAGACCAATATACTCTTGCATGGACAGGATTTTCAAAAGGGGAAGTTTAAAGAGAACTCAAGAGGTTGTTTGACGTGCCATATCTATAGGGTGTTAAATATTGTCACGCACATGCACTCCAAACTTATGAACTATAAAATAAACTTATGAAGTAAACCCGAAATGGACGCTGTTCTTGTAAACGATATGAAGTAAGAGGTCAGGTGACCCCCTCCTTTCCTGCCAATACACAGAGATCTACAGGAAGCCTGAGCTAATTTTCATGTCTGGACAAGTCTTAAAGAAGTCTTTAAAATACAAACAACATTTCTGGGCACATCCTTGAGAAATCATTAACTTTTTTTCATTCATTCATGGGAAGTGGGCATCGCTGGCTAGGCCAGTATTTATTGCCCATCCCTAATTGCCCTTGAGAAGGAGCTGCCTTCTTGAACCACTGCAGTCCATGTGGGGTAGGTACACTCACAGTGCTGTTAGGAAGGGAGTTCCAGGATTTTCGCCCAGTGACGGTGAAGGAACGGCGATACTGTCCCAAGTCAGGATGGTGTGTGGCTTGGAGGGGAATTTGCAGGTGGTGGTGTTCCCATGCATCTGCTGCCCTTGTCCTTCTAGGTGGAAATGCAAATGGCCTTTTCTATGGAAATGGCTGCTTCTCTCCAACTGATTGGGTTAACAATGATGTTACAGACTTTTTGACTCCAAACTCGAATTCCAAATAATGGGTGTGTAAAGACCTACTTTATTAAGGTGAGATGAGAATGACTGACACCCGGACTCCATTGTCTAACAATGGCTTGACCATCAGAACATTTATGAGAACAATGAAAAGAGAAACTATGGTCACATGACAGAAACTAGGTTTCTGATAAGGAGCTTTGACAAAGATATATTCTGGACAGACAAAGGAGATCCATCTCTGCCATCGAAGAGAAGGGACCCTGCCTAAGATTACCGGCTTTGAACTACATGTAGGCAGCGACTGGAGTTTGGCTTTGAACTCCCGACCTGAGAAACCATACCAGGACTTCGCCATTGACCTTTGGCTGGAATATAACAAGAATAGCTTGCAACAGCTCATTCATCTTCCTGAGCTTCCCAAATCTTTCTTCAGCGAACAAGGGAAAAGATTACAGGCCTGCACCGTTTCAAGTCTTCAGCCCAGGGAAAAGCCAGTTTAACAGAGGACACTTTTAAAGCATCAGACCCAACACATTTTACCTTTATAATCTCTATCTTTTCTTGAGTGTGTGTGTATATGTATGAGCGTGAGAGTGGGTGTTGCGAATATTTCGAGTATTGTATAATAAACATTTATCTTTCTTTTAAATTTTTGAGAAAACCTGTCATTTGTCTGTTCTTGACAATTAAAGCAATCAGGAGTTAAAAACACCATTAAAAAAATGATGTCTTCGGTAAGTCGAGAGGTGGAAAAGGGAAACCATCCCTATCATCTCTCACCTGTCCATAACACTATCAATGAACAAAGTGAACAAGATGCTGGATTATATTGTAAAATCAGTTGAGTTTAAATCTCTAGAAGTCATGTTGAATCTGTATAGGGCTTTAGTCAGGATACACCAGGAGTAATGGTACAGTTCTCAGTCCTGCAGCATAAGAGGCCATGCAAGCCCTGGAGAACAACAAGGCTGTTGTTTGGTAGCAAGTGAACTGTGAGGAATGACTTGGTAAGCTGTCCCCTTCAGCCTTGAAAATAGATGGCTCAGGTGACTTCACCAGATTGAGAAAGCAAATCAGAAACAGTACTTTCAGAAATGCCAAAGACAGCTCAAATTCAGAGATGTGAATGGCCAAAGTTAGCACAGACGCCAGGAAGTGTTCTTTCTGCATAGGACAAGCAACAGCTGGAATGGGTTGTCAGAAGCTGTGACATGTGTCAGTACATTGGATTAATTTAAGAAATGGCTAGGCGGTGTACTAGGAAAGAGATAAGGTTGGTATGGGGGAAAGATCATAAATTGTGTAATGTAAAATATCGTTGAACGAAAGCAAGCATCAGATATTTTTAGTCCGCAGTGTCTGGTCTGCATAAAGTCTGCAATCTCAAAAACATTTTAAAAAGTAATTCAGCCAAATAACAGTTTCTTTCATTATCTTGTTTCAATTCTGAAAGAAATGTTCTTTTTAAAATAGACTCCATGTAAACAGTAACCCAAAATAGGCCATGAGAACTGCCTGGAAAAAATGTTCATTTGTTCCCTAATATTTTTCATCTTCTTTGAAACACAGATTTCATAAACTAAAATACAGACATGTACCCTGAGGGGACAGGGCATTCTTAGAACACGTTCTAGCTCAGCTAACCACAAACAACTTCTGAAAAATATCAAATCCTAGGATGAAGTTTGTATGACTTCTTGTTTGGAAAATAGTGCAATAAAGGCGTGAGATTTATGTTTCCTCTTAACTGAGGGGAGTAAGGAAATGCAAAATGATAGTGATTCTTTTTTGTAAAATCCCTCACATATGTTTATCAAAACTTGTATCAGAACCCGTAGCCAAGTAGTAAGGCCCAGTATGGTCTTTATGAAAATGTATAGATCTTTGCAGATTTTGGTAGCCACCCTAGATTGGTGTTACACAGACATGTAAACAAGATACAGCAAGGTAAGGATTCAAAAGCCTAGAAATTGGTGTGTGTGATGTAAGCATACCAATACAGACTATTCTTGTATAGGGGTGTTAATAGATTAATACTTCCATTAAAACAGCAGACAAAGTGATACTGTAAGTGCTCACACACTGACAGCACACACAATAATTTCCAGGCTAAGGTGTCCAAGCTGAACGATACAGTAAAATTCGAGGCTGTTGTAATATTGATTGTTTTGCCACTAACATGTCTAACCAGGATCATGGTACTGAAATTTACAGCACTGAGATTTCGGGCACATCAGAATGGCTAAAGTAGGCATAATTTCTCCAAGTTGTTGCCTCTCTGCATGACGAATTGCCTAACTAACACCACTGTGGGAGCACCGTCACCACAAGATTTATAGAATGGTTACAGCACAGAAGGAGGCCATTCAGACAGTTGTGTCTGTGCCGGCTCTCTGAAGGAGCAACTCAGCTAGTTCCACTCCTCAGCCCATTCCCCATAGCCCTGCAAGTCTTTTCTCTTCAGGTACTTTCCAATTCTCTTTTGAAATCTTTGATTGTATCTGCCTCCACCAGACTCTCAGGCCGTGCATTCCGTGTCCTAAATACTCGCTGCATAAAAAAAGTTTTCCTCATGTCGCCATTGGTTCTTTTGCTAATCACCTTACATTGGTGTCTTCTGGTTCTCAACTCTTCCACCAATGGGAGCAGTTTCTCTCTATCTACTCTGTCTAGACCCTTCATGATTTTGAACATCTCTATCAAATCTCCTCTCAACCTTCTCTTCCATAAGGAGAATAACAACAGCTTCTCCAATCTTTCCTTGTAACTCAGGGGTGTGCAACCTTTTTGTGTGAGGGGCCACAGTACAATTTTTGTCCTACATGGGGGTCCGATGAGCACATTTCAGAAAGATAAAGGCTTTGTAAATTTTTTTACCATTAATTAAAACAAAAAAAAAATGCATTTTTGTGAACAAGTTTTAAATGAGAAGACTAATTTATTGACTTACTTTCTCATCACTATTTGAACACTGAATTAATGAGATACCTGGCATTGTTTTTGCTTGCACAAGTAGTCAAGTGCCCACACACTTGATGTAACGATGTAGAGTATTCAGATAGATACTCATCTGTCAGAAGTAATCTTGATCTCTTTCTCTCCGCTCTCTCCCTCTCCGGGTCTATGGACCGAATGCTGGAAGGTAGGATTAGGCTGGGTGGCTCATTTTTCAGGCAATGCAGATGTGATGGGCCAAATTGCCTCTTTCTGTGCTGTAAACTTTCTATGATTCCGCTCTCTGTCTCTTTCCCCTCTGTTTCCATCTCTGCCCCCTCTCTCCCTCCCCTCTCTATGCCCATCTCTCTCCCCCTTGCTCTCTCTCTCTCTGTCCATCTCTCTTCCTCCCTCTTTCTTTCTGTGTCAATCTCTCTCCCTCTATGCTTCCTGGGCTGGTGCTGGTTTAAAGGGCTGCCTGTTTTCTCTCTCTCTCTGCGTGCTCCCTCAGCGCTCCACCCCACACCTCTGGCTGTGTGCTGGCCCATTTCTTTCTCTCCCTTCGGCCTCTCCCGCCCTCTCACTTGCAGCAGCCATTCCCATTCACTCACTTATTCCCTGAACTGCCCGAAAACTGCAGAGGTGGCCCATCCCAGCATGCTCACATCACAAACCGCCAATCAGCTATCACCCCGTCTGGGCAGCCTGCTGTCAATCACAGAGTGTGACCAATCACAGACAGGCGTCCACTGCCCATCAGACACAGGTCCTGCCTACCTCCTCCACCTGGCATGCACTTTAATAGGACAGCCGTCAATTAAAGCCAAACCACGCCCCTCCTCCAGTAGCTATTGGCCAGTCTCAGAGATCCTGCTGTCAATCGAAGCCAAGCCATGGACAGCCCACTATTAGTCACACAGGATTGGTGGGCTGGATCGAAACCTTTGGCAGGCGGGTTTCTGGCCCACGGGCTGCATGTTGGACTGATGTCCTGCATCCCTGGAACCATTCTCATAAACCTTTTCTACACCTTCTCTAAAGCCTTCATATCCTTCCTAAAGTGTGGTGCCCAGAATTAGGCACAGTACTCTAGTTGAGGCCAAATCAGAGTTTTAAAAAGGTTCATCATAACTTCCTTGCTTTTGTACTCTATGTCTCTATTTATAAAGCCCAGGATTCCGTATGCCTTTTTAACCACTTTCTCATCCTGCCCTGCCACCTTCAACGATTTATGTGCATATACCCCCAGGTCTTTTTGTTCCTGCATACCCTTTAGAATTGTGTCCTTTAGTTTATATTGCTTCTCCTTGTTCTTCCTATCAAATTCTACCACTTCACACTCCTCTGCATTAAATTTCATCTGCCACATATCTTCCCATTCTACATGTCCATGTTCTCTTTAAGTCTATAAGGATCCTTTTCACAGTTGACAATACTTCCAAGTTTTGTGTCATCTGCAAATTGTGAAATTGCACCCTGTGCATTCAATTCTAGGTTACTAATATATATCAAGAAAAGCAGGCGTCCTAGTTCTGTCCCCTGTGGAACACCACTGTGTATATTCTTCCAGTCCAAAAAACAGCCACTCGCCACTGCTCCCTGTTTCCTGTCACTCAGCCAACTTCATATCCATGTTGCCACTGCCTCTTTTATTCCATGTGCTTCAACTGTGCAGGCAGGTCTACCATGTGACACTTTATCAAATGCCTTTTGGAAGTCCATATACACCATATCAAACTCATTACCCTCATCAACCATATCTGTTACCTGATCAAAAATTCAATCAAGTTTAGTTAAACATGATTTGCTTTTAACAAATCCATGCTGGCTTTCCCTAATTAATTCGTATTGGGCCAAGTGACTGTTAATTTTGTCCCAGGTTATTGTTTCTAAAAGCTTTCCCACCACTGAAATTAAACTGACTGACTTGTAGTTGCTGGGTTTATCCTTACACCCTTTTTTGAACAAGGGTGTAACATTTGCAATTCCCTAGTCCTCTGGCACCACTCCCGTATCTCAGGAGGTCTAAAAGTTTATAGCCAATATCTCCGCAAGTTCCTCCCTCAATATCCTCGGATGAATCCCAACTGGTCCTGGTGACTTCTCAGCTTTAAGTACAGCCAGCCTTTCTGATGCCTCCTCTTTATCAATTTTTAGCCTTAATTACTTCCTCTTTCATTATGACTTGGGCAACATTTTCCTCGGGAAAGACAGATGCAAAGTGTTCATTTAGTACCCCAGCCATGCCCTCTGCCTCCATGCATAGATCCCCTTTATGGTTCCTAATCATTCCCACCCCTGCTCTTACTACACTTATACTAGTTATATGCTTATAGAAAACTTTTGGATTCCCTTTTATGTAAGGTGCCAGTCTCTTTTCATACTCTCTCTTTGCTTCTCTGATTTCTTTTTTCACTGCCCCTCTGAACTTTTAATATTGAGCCTGGTTCTCACTTGTGCTATCAACCTGATGTTGACAAGGATGGCAACAGTTCAAGAAGCTCCCCCCAGCATCTTCTCAGGGCAATGGAGCCCAGAAATCAAAGTGACTATATCAGTGTCACCCATATCTAGTGAACAAAAGAAAAGAGATAAATGTTCAAATTCATCTTGGTCATTAAGTTACCTGACCAATGCAGTACTACAGGCAGTGGACACAGCCCTCTGCCTGTCACCTCCATGCACATGTTTATTGGCTTGGAAGCAATTGAAATGAATACTTCAAACATTGTATCAAAATTTGGGGCTAGCTCATTCTACTATTGTCTCAAGGACCTTGGTTTTATTTCATCCCAGACTGATAATCTGCTCTAATAAAAACAGAAATATGCTCAGCAGCTATGGCAGCATCTGTGGAGAGAGAAACAGAGTTAACATTTAAGGTCAATGACCCTGCTTCACAACTGATAATCTCCTCTATGTGTTCAAATAGAGTTTGTGTCATTCCAAATCAGCCCAAGCAATATAAATTCAGTGCAAAGTCACCTCGTAGTCAAATTGTACTACAATTCAGTTGCCCCTCCCCCATTGCCCATCCCTGCTCCCCCCCACAATCCAAACTCAACTATGTGTGCACTGGAGTAAGTGGCTTAGTGTCAGCTCCAATCTAGGAGCTGTAGTGAACACCAAGTCCCAATGGGTGCTATGGTGCAGGTGGAAACCAGCCTGCCAACTGACCTGTAAGTTGGTCAACAGTGTTGATGAGTGTGTGCCTCAGGGTAAAAAGGACCCCAAGTGCCAGACACTCCTGTTTTCCCAAGAAATGCTAGGATAAATGCAGGCATGAACGCCACATGAATCCCTGTGTGCTTATGTACACATGAAGCTCTATGTATTCATGAATACATGAAGCTCAGTGCATTTCAGAACAGTGCATGAAGCTCAATATGTTTGTGGGTATGTGTGAAGGATTCTTATGACTGCTTAGGAACACTATGCAAATTTCTGTGTGTTGGTTCCCATTCATGACACACAAATTTTTAATTCTACTTGGATGCAATTTGCATTAAAAAGCTTTGTTTTCAAATTTCCCATGCTAACTTCAGCATAAATGTACACAATGTTGACATGTATGAGCTGTCGGTACCTCATTTGTGTGTGCACATTGCAACTGAATCTGCTGGAAACAGTCTAATATAGTAAAAGAACCACAGTTACGGTTGGAGGAAGGGGAGAAGAGAACAGAAAATTAGGAGGGTGAGGTTTGTGATTGGACGGGTGGAGGTCCCAGAGCGGCACATCCAGCAATTCCAGGGCCCACAAAATAAGTTGGTAGTTACCTTGTTGGGCCTCTTTGGTTCCATCACCCACACCTACGCAGGATGTGAACAGGGACAACCTAAAATGATAACTGGTGTCGTATTTACATCACAGGACCCAATTCCTATATTAAGAAATAATTTTGATACCTGGTGGTAGGTCCCATTCAAAATAGAGCCATTTGCATTGCCAGTTTTAACAGGGCAGTAAGGGTGCCAACCCCATTTTGAGGCCATTACCAATCCCATTGGCACCAGGAGAAGGCAGTGAAAATTGGCCCTACTACTGTGGAATGGCTGGGCACAGTATATCCCCGTGCAAGCAGATGGAGACGGGTCCCCTGTGGGGAAAGTAGAAGCCAGAAGACAAACCAGCTCAATTTGTTTCCACAATTGTCTCTGAAACTACTAACAAAGGTATACAAGTGGTTATACTGGGCCTTAAAGATTAGTGCTTGAAGCGCCTGCCACCTGGTGGCTATTCTGTTTCATTACAAATAAAGATGGAAGGCTACACCACTTTGAACAAAGACACTTTCTTTCAATCTTGGAAAGTAGAACAGAAAGAATCCATAAATAGCTTGCCTCAGTTTTGTGCCTGTTTGTTGTAAAAAGTTCTACATTCAACTGAATACTAAGTAGTACAAAACCAGGCATGTCTACATGTTTGAGGATAACTATTGTACCAAGCTATATATTCGCCAACACAAAACATGAAGAAATTTTGTGTTTTTAAAATTTTGCGTTTGAGTATTTGGGTAGGTTCCCCTTTTAGTTTTGTATTTTTAATTTCTTTTTTCAAAATTGTAACCTGCCTCCATAAGACTTTCAATGACTTCTATAATAAGTAAGCAGATCTCCCCCGCCAAAAACTGCCTGAGTTTCCCTTTCTATTGGGAGATGGTTGTAGCTCCTCCACCCCACTTATCATCCAACCCAATTCAACAGAACTCAAATTCACAGCTGAGTAGAGTGGAACTCAACAATGATTTTGACCCTCAGGGATAAACACAACCGCACTCCCTTCCTTAAACCCAAGATTAATATGATCAGACGCACAGGTTTTATAAACTAAAATATTCAAAGGTGCTAAATGGAAAAATTGCCTTTCACATTACAATAATTTTGAGAACCATAAATGTCACATTTATTTCTACTTATTTTTGACAGCACTAAACTGTAACAAAGATGTCAAGGGATATAGAGGATTGGATCAGGAAATAAAAGGAGGCTTATGGCAGATTCAGAGCACTGAAAACGGTGCAGGCGCTAGATGAGTATAGAAAGTGTAGGACGGTACTTAAAAAAGTAATTAGGAGAGAGAAGAGGGGACATGAAAAAACACTGGCGGGCAAGATAAAGGAAAATCCTAAGGAGTTTTACAAGTATATTAAGGGCAGGAGGATAACCAGGGAAAGAGTAGCGACCAAAGTGGCAATCTGTGTGTGGAGCTGGAGGATATAGGTGAGGTTTTAAATGATTACTTTTCATCTGTGTTCACTATGGAGAAAGACGATGGAGGTGTAGAGATCAGGGACATATTAGCATTGAAAGGGAGGAAGTATTAGCTGTTTTAGCGGGCTTCAAGGTGGATAAATCCCCAGGCCCAGATGAGATGTATACCAGGCAGTTATATGAGGCAAGGGAGGAGATAGCAGGGGCTCTGACACAAATTTTCAGACCCTCTCTGGCCACAGGAGAGGTACCAGAGGACTGGAGGACAGCGAATGTGGTACCATTATTGAAGAAGGGTAGCAGGGATAAACCAGGTAATTACAGGCTGGTGAGTCTAACATCAGTGGTAGAAAAACTTGGGAAAAATTCTGAGGGACAGGATTAATCACCACTTGGAGAGGCAGCGATTAATCAGGGATAGTCAGCATGGCTTTGTCAGGGGGAGATCGTGTCTAACTAACTTGATTGAATTTTTCGAGGCGGTGACTAGATGTGTAGATGAGGGTAAAGCAGTTGATGTAGTCTACATGGACTTCAATAAGGCTTTTGATAAGGTTCTGCATGGGAGATTGGTTAAGAAGGTAAGAGCCCATAGGATCCAGGGCAATTTGGCAAATTGGATCCAAAATTGGCTTAGTGGCAGGAGGCAGAGGGTGATGGTCGACAGTTGTTTTTGTGAGTGGAAGTCTGTGACCAGTGGTGTACCACAGGGATCGGTGCTGGGACCCTTGCTGTCTGTAGTGTACATTAATGATTTAGACATGGGCGGCGCAGTGGTTAGCACCGCAGCCTTACAGCTCCAGGGACCTGGGTTCAATTCTGGGTACTGCCTGTGCGGAGTTTGCAGGTTCTCCCTGTGACCGCGTGGGTTTTCGCCGGGTGCACCGGTTTCCTCCCACCGCCAAAGACTTGCAGGTGATAGGTAAATTGGCCACTGTAAATTGCCCCTAGTGTAGGTAGGTGGTAGGGAATATGGGATTACTGTAGGATTAGGATAATGGGTGGTTCTTGGTTGGCACAGACTCAGTGGGCCGAAGGGCCTGTTTCAGTGCTGTATCTCTAAATAAAATAAATAAATAGAAGGTATCATCAGTAAGTTCGCAGATGACACGAAAATTGGTGGTGTCATAAATAGTGAGGAGGAAAGCCTTAGATTATGGGGTGATATAGTTGGGCTGGTAAGATGGGCAGAGCAGTGGGAAATGGAATTTAATCCTGAGAAGTGTGAGGTGATGCATTTTGGGAGGACTAACAAGGCAAGGGAATATACAATGGATGGTAGAACCCTAGGAAGTACAGAGGGTCAGAGGGGCCTTGGTGTACTGGTCCATAGATCACTGAAAGCAGCAGCACAGGCAGCTAAGGTGGTTAGGAAGGCATATGGGATACTTGCCTTTATTAGCCAAGGCATAGAATATAAGAGCAGGGAGGTTATGATGGAGCTGTATAAAATGCTAGTTAGGCCACAGCTGGAGTACAGTGTACAGTTCTGGTCACCACACTATAGGAAGGATGTGATTGCCCTGGAAAGGGTGCAGAGGAGATTCACCAGGATGTTGCCTAGGCTGGAGCATTTCGGCTATGAAAAGAGACTGAAAAGGCTAGGGTTGTTTTCCTTAGAGCAGAGAAGGCTGAGGGGAGACATGATTGAGGTATACAAAATTATAAGGGGCATTGATAGGTTAGATAGGAAGAGACATTTTCCCTTAGCAGAGGGGTCAATAACCAGGGGA
Source organism: Heterodontus francisci (assembly GCF_036365525.1). Lineage (NCBI taxonomy): Eukaryota > Metazoa > Chordata > Chondrichthyes > Heterodontiformes > Heterodontidae > Heterodontus > Heterodontus francisci. Next base: position 92,367,772 of record NC_090378.1, on the reverse strand, counting down.
CATAAATTTAAGGTAAGGGGCGGGAGGTTTAGAGGGGATTTGTGGTTAGCACCGCAGCCTCAGAGCTCCAGCAACCCAGGTTCAGTTCTGGGTACTGCCTGTGCGGAGTTTGCAAGCTCTCCCTGTGACCGCGTGGGTTTCTGCCGGGTGCTCCGGTTTCCTCCCACAGCCAAAGACTTGCAGGTTGATAGGTGAGTTGGCCATTGTAAATTGCCCCAAGTGTAGGTAGGTGGTAGGAGAATGGTGGGGATGTGGTAGGGAATATGGGCTTAATGTAGGATTAGTATAAATGGGTGGTTGTTGGTCAGCACAGACCTGGTGGGCCGAAGGGCTGTATCTCTAAATAAATTTTTTTTTAATTAAAACATGTTTTCACTCAGAGGGTGGTTGGAATCTGGAACACACTGCCTGAAGAGGTGGTAGAGGCAGGATCTCTCACAACATTTAAGAAGTATTTAGATGAGCACTTGAAACGCCATAGCATGCAAGGCTACAGGCCAAGTGCTGGAAAATGGGATTAGAATAGTTACGTGCTTGATGGCTGGCACAGACACAATGGGCCTGTTTCAGTGCTGTGTAACTCTGACTCCATTAGAAAAAAAATGAAAATTGCTGAATCGCAAAATCAGTAGTAACTGTAGGTTACAAATTACAAGGAAATGAGACTGAGTGAAAAGTGGAACAATATAATAGTCCCATACATAAATTAATCACTCATTGGCCAGGATTTTGTCTTGGCGATGGGGGTCTCAACCACTGGCAAAAGTGCCAGCGAGAGTCCCGCATCACCTCCTTTGGGGACGGCCCATCAAACCAAGTGCCAATTAGGCACTTAAGTCGACAGTGGGGGACCTTCCCCGAGATCAAGGACCCCAGTGACAGAAGTCCCGCCTGCTGAGAGCTGTCGACCAATCAGAGGCCTCATCAGAGAATAAACCTCAGCTCAATTAAAAGAGGCCTGGATGTGCACCTGAAGTGCCGTAACCTGCAGGGCTACAGACCAAGTGCTGGAAAGTGGCCAGCGCAGACACAATGAACCAAGTGGCCTCTTTCTGTTCTTTAAATCTTCTATGATTTCAGGTTGATATGTTGTCTCCCTGGTGCCAGGGTCAAGGATGTCACTGAGTGACTACAGCACACTCTGAAAGGGGAAGGTAAACAGTCAGAGGTCATGGTCTAGATCAGTACCAATGACCAGTAGAAAGAGCGATGAGGTCCTGCGGCCAGATTTTAGGGAGCTAGGAAAGAAGTGAATAAGCAGGACCTCAGAGGTAGCTATCTGAAAATTACTCTCAGTGCCAGGCGCTAGTGAGTACAGAAATAGGAGAATAGTGCAGATGAATGCATGGCTGGAGAGATGGTGTAGGAGGGAGGGCTTTAGATTCCTGTGGCATTGGGACCAGTTCTGGGGAGGTGGGACCTGTACAAACGAGATGGGTTACACCTCAATAGGGCTGGGGCCAATATCATTGTGGTGAGGTTTGCTAGTGATTTTGTGGAGGGTTTAAACTAGCTTGGGAGGGGGATGGGAACCTGAGTGTAGATTCAGAAGAGACAAGCAAGGCTGACAATGGAAGGCAGAAAATTAGTAAGAGAGTGTAGAAGGCAGAGGAAACAAAGGCTAGAAAATAGATAAAGGAGCTTGGCGTGCTTAATAATATATAAAATTCAATGCAAGGAGTCTAGTGAATAAGGCAGATGAGGTGAGGGCACAGATAGACAATTGGAAGTGTGATATTATAGCTACTGAAACGACCTGCAAAATCAGATTAGTATCTTTATTGCAACAGTACTTCTTTAAATACAGGATTTCTAGCTACTCTTTAACAGAATCAAAACTTCTCACTCTGGAAAAAGTTACATAAAACTGTCCATGTGAGAAAACAAGCCTCGGAATATAAATACAAATTTTATCAAATCTGGTTATGTGACTTGTTTATAGTCATAGAATATGAAAGTCTAATTGGGAACTGTTTTCTCCTGAGATGAAAAAGCAGGTTTGCATCCAATGGGTTCAATATTATTCAAGGAATAAACACTATTTCCTTGAAATCTGCCTGTTGTAACTTCAGTGTCTATCATTGAAGAAAACAGCTTCCTAACTACCAATCTCGTTCCATAACAAAATCCTGGTTTAGGATTCAAGTTTCGTAGCAATATTATAACTGCTCATTTGCTTGAGTCTAGTTTGTTCGATAGCATGTCCATTGGAGTTAGACGTCGTAGAAACTCTGGAGGACATAAACTGTTATCACCTTCTTTGTCTATAGAATCAATGCTGATGTATTCGATTCATTCACCTGACAGCTTTTCTAAAACTTTTTCATTCAAATTCAGTGAATCTTCATTTTTAGCACAAATAGCTTTTGAGTAATAAGTTGTATCAAATAATTGTCCCCACCATTTTGCCACACCTAACCAATTCCATCATCTCATCCACCCCTCCCATGCCAGCCTCTCCCTCCCACACCATCCCCAACCCTCTCTTACCATCCACATCCCTGCCAAAAATCCCACCCCATCCCTCAGGGAAACAATCTCTCCATACAGAGTAACTTTGTTGTTCAGCCCCCCTTATCATCAGCTGTTTTTGTTCTCAACCAACCTCTCCCCTTACCCATCCCATCCCCACCAACACAACCATTGGTAGCTGCATCCACATCACGCGCTCCAGTCCTCCATGCCCCCCACTTCTCCCGTGTCTCCAATCAAAACAATGCAGATGGACAAAAATTCAGTATTATTATTATAGAAGATTGCTGAAACATGGCTTACAGAAGGTCAAGAATGGCAACTCAACATTCCCTGGTTACAGGGTTAACAGATGAGATAGAGAGGGGATTAAAAAATGTGTGGGGGGGGGGGGGGGAAGACGGTGGGCGCAATATTCGTTAAAGAAATAATTACAGCTGTAAGGAGGGATGATATCTAGAAGGATGATCAAATGAGGCCATTTGGGTTGAATTGAAGAAATCACACTGCTAGGAGTGTACTATAGCCCCCAAAACAATCAGACGGATAAAGAAGAGCAAATATGTAGGTAAATCTCTGAGAAGCGCAATAATAAGGCAGTAATAGGGGATTTCAACTATCCTAATACTGAGTGGAATAGAATCTGTGTAAAAGGATTCTTAAAATGCATTTAGGAGAATTTTTTTAGCCAGTACGTAGCAAGTTTAACAAGGGGCAGTTCTGGACTTTAGCAAATGAAGCTGGGCAGATGGAAGGGGTATCAGGGAGGAAGGATTTTGGTGGTAGTGATCAAAATTCAGTAAATTTAGTGGAGCTATGGAAAAGGACAAAGATAGATCAGGAGCAGAAGTTCTCAATTGGGTAAAAAGTTGAGATGTGATTTAGCAAAAGCGGACTGGAAACAGTTTCTTGAAGGTACATCAGTGTCAGAGCAGTGGGAGGCAATCAAGAAGGAGATACTGAGGGGCTCGGAACAGAGTCCCACAAAGAAAAAGGGTGAGACTCACAAATCTAGAGCCCCTGGATGTCAAGTAGCATACAAGGTAGGATGCGAAAAAAGGGATATTCATGTCAAGAGTTCAATACTACAGAAAACCTAGAGTATGAAAAGTGGAAGGTTGAGATTAAGAAGGAAATTAGTACAGCAGAGAGGATATACAAAAATATTGGCAAGTAAAATCAAGAAAAACACAAGGATGTTTTATAAATACAAGAGCAGCAAGAGGTTAACTAAGGGTAGGGCCTATTAGAAACCAAAAAGGTAATCTGTGTGTGGAGGCAGAAAACATAGGTCTGATTCTTAATGGATACTTTGACTTTGCCTTCACTAGAGAGGAATGATGCAGACTATTGTAATTAAGGAAGAGCCATGCGAAATATGGGATAAGTGTGTAGTGGCAGAGGAAATATTAAGGGATTTAGCATCTTTGAAAGTAAATAAATAGGCAGGCCCAGATAGAATGTATCCCAGGCTGTTAAGAGAAGCGAGTGAGGCTCTGACCATCACTTTCCAATTTTCGCTGACTATAGGCATGGTGCCAAGAGGACTGCTAACATTGTACCATTGCTAAAAATAGGGGAAAGCAATAGTAATTACAGGCCAATCATCCTAACTTTGGTGGTGGGCAAATGAGAAAAAACTTTGAGGGACAGTATTAATTGTCATTTAGAAAGCTACAGATTAATCAAGGACTGTCAGCATGGATTTGTTAAGGGAAGATTGTGTCTGACTGACCGCATTTTTTGAGGACGTAACAAGGGTGGGGTGGGGGGGGAAGGTGGTCAATTAGGGCAACATGTTTGATGTACGCTACATGCAGTTTAGCAAGATTTTTGACAAGATCCTACATGGCAAACTGGTCAGTAAACTAAAAGCCCTTGAGATCCGATGAAAAGTGGCAAATTGAATCCAAAGTTTTCTCAGTGGCAGGAAGCAATGTGTTTTTGTCACTGGATGGCTATTTCCAGTGGAGTTCTGACTCACTACTAGATCCCTTGCTGTTATATATATTTTATATATAATATATATATCTCAATGATTTAGACTTAAATGTAGGGGGCATGATTAACAAGATTGCAGATGATACAAAATATGGTCATGTGGTTGATAGCGAGGAAGATAGCTGGACACTGCAGGAAGATATCAATGGACTGGGCAGGTGAGCAGGAAAGGGGAAATGGAATTCAAACAAGAGAAGTGTGAAGAAATGCATTAAGGGAGGTCAAACAAGGCAAGGGAAAACACAATAGATGGTCAGATACTTTGAAGTTTAGACAGAGGGACTTGGAGAGCATGTCCACAGATCCCTGAATGTAGCAGGAAAGATGGATAAAGTGGTTAAGGCGGCATATGGCATACTTTCTTTTATTAGCTGAGGCATATAATATTAGAGCAGGGAGGCTATGCTAGAACTGTATAAAAAAAGTTAGGCCACAGCTAGAGTATTGTGTACAGTTCTGGTCACTGCATTACAGGAAGGATGTGATTTTACTTGAGGGTAGAGGAGTTTTACAAGGATGTAGCCAGGACTGGAGAATTTCAGCTATGAGGAAAGACTGGATAGGCTGGGGCTGTTTTTTTTGGAATAGAGGAGGCTGATGGAGAGATGTAATTGAGGTGTATAAAATTATGAGGGGCCTAGGAAGGATCCATTTCCCTTAGCAGAGAGAGATGGCCTTACCATCTTCCTGAACTCAATCTATGCCTACTTGATCTCCTCGACAGTCTTTAAGATCACTAGGTTTTGACTTTTAGCAGCAATAAGGTGCCTTCAAGGGGTTGCTCTTCAAAGGTTGGGCTGAGGTACATTGAGGCAACTCCCTCTACTGCCAACACCTGGAAACCCCAACAATTACATTAGGGACTAGAAATTTGTTTACGCCCATTTTCAGACCTGAAATGGTCAGCACACTCACAGCATGCGACAGAAGCAAAAGGCCCAAGGATTGGCCATCATTGGACCTCAGGCCTCTTCAGCATTATTCTGGCAGGCCACAGCTACCAATCGAATATCCAGAGGCAGCTGGCCAGTTTCCTACACACCAATTTAGGCCGGCTGTGATACCAGGGACAAGCCCCTACTGCGGATAACTAGCTAGGCTGCTGCAAGAACCTTAAAAGCTATGGGACACGTACCCACAGTGCTGACAAATTTCTGAAGGGGGTCCTGATGTGAGCATTAGATCTATCATTAGCATATGCAAGGGTCCTTATGGCCCAGTAGGCTGTCTATCGCCAGAGTAATATGGTGACATATGTATTCCAAGTGTCCTTTGGGTACAGGGCATAGCCCCATGAAATTGATTGCCTTTGCTCTTTTTACACCTGGAAAACAGGAGACAAGGTCACCATTTGTCCCCCTGGGTGCCTGAAACAAGAAACTGTACAATTTCATAGCACCTAGCCTCCCCCCATCTCAACGGGACACAGAAATATTAAAATTGTCTTTGTAAATCATTTGCAATACTTCACAATCCTAACTTAGCGCAAGGTTTTTTTTTTAAACAATGCAAGTAACAATAAATCTGAAATGGTCATTCCCAGCTTTGATTAAATATTATCGTCAAATATGTACATGTCACAGTAGGCGATCCAGCATATTTATACTTGCGCTCCACCACCCCACTCACACAGCCCTAACATACTGTGCTAAAGCATCAAGGTGCAGATTCCCCCTCATGACTCCTATAATGAGCTCCTAGTCACAGCCAGACCACCTGGCAAGACACAGTTTCCCAGAGCAAAAGGTTAAATCAGATGGCGAATTAACATGCATTGGCAGGATAGGCCAATGGCCTCTTTCTGTGCTGTATGATTCTATGAATCCAACATGCACTACACAAGTGCCTCCTGGCTTTCAGGTGAAGAACAACAATGCCGATTCTTGGAAAAAAGGTAACCACCCAGTCACTGTGAGGGGGTCTGGTCTGATGTGCAATGACTTAAAAAAATGGAACATAGCATTTTTCAGCCTCCACTCAGTCAGTAACACTCTCGCCCCAGAGACAGAAGGTTGCAGACAAAGAGGCACTGAACAACCAGGAAAAGTGGAAATGAAGCCGATTTCAAATTGGGGGTTAAATAGACCTTTTCTTCTGGAGTCCGAATAGTTACAAACCATAAAGGATCACTTGATCCCAATTTTGTCTGTATGCACAGGGTTTGAATTTAATCGATTTAATCTGGCAAATACAGAATCATCAAGTTGATTCAAATACAGCCAGTGGAAAAAAACATTTATAATATAAAAGCAAAATACTGCAGATGCTGGAAATCTGAAATAAAAACAAGAAATGCTGGAAATACTCAGCAGGTCTGGCAGCATCTGTGGAGAGAGAAGCAGAGTTAACGTTTCGGGTCAGTGACCCTTCTTCGGAACCCCAAAAAACATTTATATAATCTTAATACATTTTATTGGGCTGCTAGACAGAGATTCTAAAATGGCACTGAAGGATAAGCAAAACAATTGCAAATTTCACTTATACTTGAGGTTTTGATCAGTTTTTAAATTATTGTTTCAATAATACAACCACTATTATCCGGAGGAGAAAAAACTGCCCAAATTCCATATTTCTGAAATCCTGTCCCCTACCCCCACCCCTGCACAAGAAAAAGTCTCAGCATCTGGGCACAGGAAACAAGGGAGGTACATGAACCATCAGTCAGACTCTTTTGGTCTCATTAATATGGGCAGCTAAGCGGCAATCATTATTTAACTGGCTGCTATTCCTGAAAATGTTGGGTGACACTTGTTGCTTAAAAGAAACAACTAATTTCTACCACCAGAATCGAACTTCTGTTTTTCTCCAGGGTATCATGCACTCACAGAACTCAAACTTGTAATCACCAAGCATAATTTGACTCGTAGAATGAAAAAAACATATGAGGAGCAAAGTTATTTTAAATAATTTTTATTTAGCATTTATTACCTTGTCATGCACCTAGTCAATTCCTTTACTGAACACAAGACGGACAAAACTGAAACTTTTGAATTCGGGGTTGTAAAGTGTCGGCAGTACTTGAACAATTTTCAAGTGGAATAAAGATATATTTAAAAAACCTCAATGGTATTAAACATGGTAGATAGTGCATGCATGTGATGCAAATGGGGAACATTTAACAGTCTTGGAAGAGACATATAATTACAAACGAGAGTGCTTTGCACTCATTAACTGTATCTGAAAAGTCCACTGGCTATAGGTCAGATTTCACTTCTTAAAACAGAATTATCAGCAGCAAATGGTCACAAAGTTATTGGAGGGAAGTTTCACTTGGCTTCTTGAGCTTTCTTGGCATTCTGTTTTTCTTTAGCCTGTGTTGATAAACAAATAAATTATTTTGTCATGTGAATCCAGCAAGATGCACTTCAACTTTATTTTTCCGCCTAACTTTCAATGGCATGTAACCGAGTAGAGTAAGTGTACAAGGGCGACCGGGAGTCAACCATCCTCTCAATTATCCACCAATGTTCAACATCTCCCAGCTTGAGATTGGGAACTTATTGTATAAAGTATTGTTGGTATCTATGAATAAGGAAATCACATCAGTGTGGTTCTTTACTGTGCTGTCAAAACTGCATCACACATGCCCTTTGAAACCCCCAATGGTGTTCATCAGGCAGGTCGAGCTGTAAAATTTTTAAACCATGAGCTCAATCGGCCTGCATTTAAGTTACTTTAAGATTTGTTGAAAAGTTGTATTATATCAAATATATACACATAACATATATATTTCCATGAACTTGGCTTGCTGTCACATGGTCAAAGCTGCCTGCAGATGGAAAACATACTCCATGTCAAGATAGAACACTTTGACTGATAATGTGGTGGGGGCTTGTCTACACTTTCTTTTTTAAATAACTCTTATCCCTGTGCACTGTTCTTTTTCCTCAGTGTTCCAGCTTCCACTGCTATCTAATGTTGGGTTGCACTGACCATGTCAAACTCCAGAAGAAAGCACTTGCGCAGTGGGCTACGTTTCCCATGGCATAAATGCACAATTCCAGTTTGCCAGGGTGACGCAGATTGAATCTGGCCAAAAACAAGAGATTCTGCAAATTTCTTTTTCAGCCCTACATTTTCGTCTTGCCTCCTTAGGTTTCTTCAAATTTGTGCTCCACTCCCAAACTAAGAGTGCAAAAATATCCTGCTCCCAGACCTACACTTGTGTCACTCTTTGAACAGCCAGTTGGAAGACCATAAGCGTAATACAGTTGTCATGCTTCTTTTTTTTTTTAAGAACGCCCTCTCAGGGAAGTGTAGCTCATTGCTGCTTCACAACTTCCCAAACAACTGTCATCAAATCACCACGTGGAGAATCACAATGCAGAATTCATGTCCTACCATGAAATGAAAGCATATTACACCACTGGGTATAGTTTCCTTCACATCTCTAACATAATATCGGGACACAAAGTCTACAGCCACTTAATTAAGATGAATACTTTAACAAAATGGACAGGTTGGAAGCATGCTGTTTTTCCTCCACTACCAAGAAAATCAACAATATGTGACTAAGTTATTGAGAAATTACCTAACAGCACTGTGGGTGTACCTAAACCACAAGGATTGCAGCAGTTGAAGACAACGATTCACCTTCCCAAAAGCAATTGAGGATGGGCGATAAATTCTGGTGTTGCCAGCGATGCCCACATGCCATGAATGAATTAAAAAGAGACACACTTGCCTTTTCTACTAGTGGTATTAACTGTTGGTGTTCTGCCAGAGTCTTCAAAAGTTCCATGATAAAGGGCAGATAGTTGTGCTTTCTTCTGACATTTTCAATCTGAAACAAGGCCAACACAAAAAGTAGCACATATACTGTATTATATATAACACAGAGTGGAACCTATAAAACATAGCCATTCAGGAGACTGGCCAAATTGGATATAATTTGCAGGTTCCACTATTTTGAGGATCTCAGATTTAGGAACCTTGCCACAGTAACAAAAACTTGCATTCCTAAAACGCCAACATAGAAAACGCCACAGAGGCATAGTCAGCAAAAATAAATGATGGGTCAAAGAAATAGGTATTTTATGGGAGAACCAAAAACTTGGTCAAAGAGGATCCTAAAGAAAGAGATGGAGGTGGCGAGATGGGGGTATTTAGGGAGCGAATTCCAGAGCGTGGGGCCCAGGCAGCTGAAGACGCAGCCACCAATGGTGGGATGAAAGAATGGGAGACCCCACAAAAGGCAAGAGTTAGAGGAAACACAGATGTCTGATGGTTGGGGTTTAGGGTGGGGGCAGGGATGGGTTTTGTTGTAGGGCTGGAGCAGGCTACAGAGATAGGGAGGGGAAAATCCATAAAGGGATCAAACCACAAGGATGAGAATTTTAGATGGATGCATTGCAGAACGGGGAGCCAATGCAGGACCACAAGGTCAGGACTGATGTGGAACAGGATTCAGACATAGAGTTTAGAGTGAGAGTACATGTACAGAGCACAAAGGATGGGAAACTGGCTAGGAGAGTATTGGAACAGTCAAGTCTAGAAGTAAAAAAGGCATTGCTGGGGGTTTTAGTGGCAGATGGACTGAGGCAGGATGTTATGGAAGTGGAAGTAGACAATCTTTGTGATGGGAGAAGGTATGAGGTTGGAAGCTCAGCTCTTGGGCGACAAATCCGGAGAAAGGTTTGGAATCAGTGGCAAGGGTGCAGAGTTTGTGATGGGGTATAAATACAAGGGCTGTTATTTTCATTTGGCCTTTCCTCCTGGTACATGCATGCACCGCTGCCCCAGTGTTTTCTGGAGTCAGTTAATTTACCCATCAATGGGTGGACTTGCCCTGGAGATCTGCCAGACATTGGATACAGCACAGGGTGGGGGATGGGGGGCAGGAATTCTGAATTGGAAGCAACTTTTAAGATCATTTGGGCAGATAAGACAGACCTCACTCAGGAGAAAAGGTGGGTAGGGTGGTCAGTCAGAAGTGGGGAACAAGGTCTGCCAATTTTGTAGGGAGTGAGCTGGATGTACTGTCAACTGAAGATAGGAAAGGTAGGGAGAGTCTTTTTGGAGGAAGGGGAAAATGGCCCTTTTGCTCCATCCTGGAGGTTGGTATCACTTCCTCCAACTCTACAATGCAGTAACAAGGATGGACAAGGTAACCTTAATGCTTTGGACTGAAGACATATGGGCACCAATGTATGCATTATACCTGGTATATTAAATATGCAGTTAGGTCACAAATCCGCCATGATCTCACTGAATGGGGGAAAACAGGCCTCAGGGGCTAAATGGACAACTCATGTTCCTATGAGCACAAAGCATCAGAAATCATCCTTTTCACATCATCATCCCCAAATTTACAGACATGCTTTAAGTATACAGAACTGCTATGGGTCACAATCTGAAACTGCAATGTGATTCCCATCACCTCAGAGTTGATGTTCGCTTTAATGTACAGCTGTAGGGCTGGAATAGGCTAGAGATTAATGAAAAAGATATGATACAATAGACTTTACCGAGACCTGGCTATAGGCTGGGCATAACTGAAAACAGTAAAAGGAAGAGTGGGGCAGATTAGGGACCTAAAAGGGGATTTACGCATGGAGGCAGAGGGCATGGCTGAGGTAATAAATGACTATTTTCCATCTGTCTTTACCAAGACAGAAAATGCTGCCCAAGTCATGGTGAAAGAGGAGGTAGTAGAGACACTGGATCGGCTAAAAATTGATTGAGAAGGTATTAGATAGGCTGGTGGCGCTTAAAGTTGGTAAGTCATCAGAACTGGATGAGATGTATCCAAGCATACTTGGAGAAGTAAGGGAGGAAATTACAGAGGCACTAGCCGTAATCTTCCAAACCTCCATAAGATACAGCTGTGGTGCAACAGGGCTGGAGAATTGCAAATGTTACACCCTTGTTCAAAAATGGGTGTAAGGACAAGCCCAGCAATTACAGGCCAGTCAGTTTAACCACGGTAGTGGGAAAGCTTTTAGAAACAATAATTTGGGACAAAATTATTAGTCTCTTGGACAAATTAAGGAAGGCCAGCACAGATTTTTTAAGGGCAAATCGTGTTTAAATGACTTGCTTGAGTTTTTTGATGAGATAACAGAAAGGGTTGATGAGGAGTTCGTGGACTGCTAAAAGGCATTTGATAATGTGCCACATAACAGGCTTGTCAGCAAAGTTAGAGCCCATGGAATAAAAGCGACAGCAGCAACATGGATACGAAATTGGCTGAGTAACAGGAAACAGAGAGTAGTTGTGAATGCTTGTTTTCAGACTGGAGGAAAATATATTGTGGGGTTCCCAAGCAGTCGGTGTTTGGACCCCTGCTTTTCTTCATATATATTATGACCTAGACTTGGGGGCACAATTTCAAAATTTGCTGATGACACAAAACTTGGAAGTATTGTGAACTGTGAGGAGGATAGTGACAAACTTCAAGAGGACATAGACCAGTTGGTGGAATGGGCACATGAAATTTAATGCAGAAAAGCGAGAAGTCATTCATCTTGGTAGGAAGAATGAAGAGAGGCAATTTAAATTAAAGGGTACAATTCCAAAGTGGGTACAGGAGCAGAGAGATCTGGGGGTATATGTGCACAAATCATTGAAGGTTGTGGGGCAGTTTGAGAAAGTTGTTAATAAAGCAGATGAAATCCTGCGCTTTATAAATACAGAATCTCTCCTGACAAGGCAGAGCACGTGCAGAGTGATCACCGCAGTCATCAGTGCTTCCGAGCATTTGCCAGTATGAATCTGCGCGATGACGTCAACACGTAATGACATCCGATTGTTGCCTCACCCCTCAATGGCCGGGATTGCCGCCTTCATTCCCCCCCACCCCCGTCAACATTATCCCGCTCCCTCTCCTGCTCGCCACTCTCTCCCACCTCGCTGTTCCCCACCTCGCCGCCCGCACTCTGTTTGCTTCCTGCTTCATACCCCATGCCCCCTCCATCCTGCTTCTCCGGGCTGCGAGCAAACGGCGGGAGGGAACGACGAGCAGTCAGGCGCAGGAGAGAAGGAAGGCATGGGACAGAATGGCGAAAGAAAGCAGCAATCATGGGAGTGAGCGGGAAACTGAATGTGATCATGAGATGGAGGGGGGTACTGTTGGGGAGGGGTGGAGGCAATGTTCACAGCCATTGAGGGGTGAGGGGGCTTGGGTTCCATTCGTTCCTTTGCATCAAATTCAGCTGCACCATTTTTACTACTGGCAGCTGCCTGAGACGTCGCAGACAGTGATGCTTCAGTCGATGAGGCTGCATCTGTGCATGTGCCAGTACTGTGCCACCTAGTGGTTGCGTTGTCAACAAAATGCAGCCTTATAAATACAGGCATGGAGTACAAAAACAGGGAAGGTATGATAAACCTGCATAAAATACAGTTCAGCCTCAACTGGAGTATTGTGTACAGTTCTGGGCATCACACTTTCAAAAGGATGATGAGGCATTAGAGAGGGTGCAGAAAAGATTTACAAGAACGGTTCCAGGGATGAGGAACTTCAGTTTCATGGATAGATTGAAGAAACTGGGGCCGTTCTCCTTGGAGAAGAGAAGAGGAGAAGGTTAAGAGGAGCTTTGATAGAGGTGTTCAAAATCATGAGGGGTCTGGATAGAGTAGATAGGGAGAAACTGTTCCCATTGGTGGAAGGATCCAGAAACAGAGGACACTGATTTAGGTGACTGGCAAAAGAAGCAGCAGCAACATGAGGAAAAACCTTTTTATGCAGCACGTGGTTAGGATATGGAATACACTGCCTGAGAGCATGCTTGAGGCAGATTCAGTCAAGGCCTTCAAACAGAGCTGGATAATTATTTGAAGAGAAAAAAATGTGCAGGGCTACAGGAAAAAGGTGGGGGAGTGGGACTAGGTGAGTTGTTCTTGCAGAAAGCCAGTACAGACACTAGGGGCTGAATGGCCTCCTTCTGTGCTGTAACCATTCTATGATTCTATGCTAATTGGGAGTTAAACATTCAGGCTATAGGATCTTCAGAAAGGACAGCTAAAAGACACAATTATAGCAGTGGAAAGAAAGGACCTCAGCTAGGATGAGCAGGCAGTGGAAACAATATGAATGGGTAGAACTAAAGAAACGGATGCAAAACTCTGGTCGGAATTTTCTACAGATCTCCTGACAGTAGTGATGTAGTGGGAGAACATATAAAGCTGGAGCTCAGGGAAACATGTTGCTGAAACAATGTGGCTATAATGGCTGATTTTAATTTAGCATGGGAGAAGCAAAATAGCTCAAGCAGTAAAGGCAATGAGTTTCTTGAAGGTATTGGGCCAGCTTTCAGGAACAGTATGTTTTAGAACCAACAAGAGAGAAGACCATATTAGATTTTGTGATGAATAACAAATCAGAATTAGTTAACAGTCTGATTGTAAGGGATTAGTTTGCGTGTAGTGATCACAATTTGAAATTAAGTTTGAGGGAGAAGCAAGAGTCACAAAGCAAAATTTTAAATTTAAATTAAGGCAAACTTTGAAGGAGTGAGAAATAAATTCACTACAGGAAAGTGGGTTGAGTTGTAAATGGGTAAAACTATGGGCAGAAAGTGGGAAATATTCAAAGAAGTATTTGCTCTAGTACAAATCCAGCACATAGCTCAAAGGCAAAAGCTCCACTTAGGCAGTTAAACAACCATGGTCAACAAATGAGCTAAGGGACAGTAACAAGTTAAAAGAAAAGGCTAACACAAATGCAAGGAAAAATAGAAACCCAGAAGATTGGGAGAACTATACAGTCAACAAAGGGATGTAAAGAAAGTCATAAGGTGCAAAAAGGGAGTATGAACAAAAACTTGCAAGATCTATCAAACTAACAGTAAAAGTTCTTGTAAATATATTGAGAGCGCAGTGAGTGGGGAATGCAGGCCCATTAAAGACAGAAATAAAAACAAGAAATGCTGGAGATACTCAGCAGATCTGGCAGCATCTGTGGAAAGAGAAGCAGAGTTAACGTTTCGGGTCAGTGACGTTAACTCTGCTTCTCTTTCCACAGATGCTGCCAGACCTGCTGAGTATCTCCAGCATTTCTTGTTTTTATTTCAGATTTCCAGCATCCACAGCATTTTGCTTCCATTAAAGACAGATGCAGGTAAGTCTATAATGGATAGTAAGGAAATGCGCAATCATTTTCACAGTAGAGGGCAAGTACAAAATACCAATGATAAAAGGGAATCTAAAAATAATTCAAGGGAGAAACTTAGTGCATTTAACACAAGTAAAGAAATGGGACTCAAGGTAGACAAATCTCCAAAACTTAGTTTCCACCTTAGAATATCAAAAGAAACCAGTTGGGAAATTGTAGATGCGCTTGTCATTAAAAAATGAGTAAATAAGTTTGATACACAGCCATAATTTAATTAAATGGTGGAATACGCATCAGCGGCTGAATGACCTACTTGTGTTCCTACGCAAGTTGTCTGGCCTTGCACAATGCCTAGCTTCTTCCCCTCAAAAGAGTATACCCAATGCTAAAGAGAGCCTAATGGGCTGGGTTGGGGGTGGAAATTAAGGCACTGGAAATTTAGGGCAAACAGTGCTATAGTGACAGGTCTCACATTCATTGGCGACCCAATGGCGTTTTATAGGTTGCGGCCTAACTGATCTTTCTCAAGTCGGTGTGAATGCCATTCTATACTTTAGTGGATGGCAGGATACCAAGCCAGCGAGCGATACCACTTCCTCTCCAGACACCTGACACCCATTACTATCTCAATACCCCTGAAGAGATTTCCTTAAGAAGCAAATGAAAGCAGGGCCTGGCTATACATGTGGAGACAAAGTTGGTCATTCATCTCATCTGAAGACTGAGTGCAGTCAGATATTCAGCTTTTAGTTCCTAGAGGGTTGTCAGAATGTCATTAAATCGACAATGTCATGTTTAATATTTAGTTAAAATAATCCCTCATTAAATTGTTCCAAATGTTTCTTGCAGCTGGATTGGCTGGTCAATATCTTGATTACCATCAGATTTTACATAATCAATTCCCTGGGTTCACATGTTGAGATTTTTTCCTGATGCTCCTGTATCTCTATTGCTCCTGCCAGTGCAAGAACGAGACACATATAATATAGAGGGCACTCTCAACTGCCTTAACATAAACACATCATAGGAGCTCTCTGGGCTGCAGCCATTCACATACATTATGTAATGTTGGTGGTCACAGATACGTTGAAGAGTGAAAGTTTATATACATGAAGCATCAATTACAGAAGCGGCTATCATTATATGGGGTCCATCAATGGCCTCCTGTACTCTGGGAAAGCCAGCTGTCCGAGAGACAGCCCTCTGTAACCTTCATGCAATTTGACACTCTTTCAAATAGTGCATCAGTTGTGTCCCTTGGACCCGCGATCAGCATTTCACAAATATCCTCAGCAGTTCCTCTGGTGAACCTTAACTACTTCAAACACTGCTTCCCTTTCAAGCTTACAAAACTATTCCTGCTTCTGCATGTCCAAAGGTGAGAGGTACAGACAGGTAGGAAGCATACAGCTCCTGTGGAGCTGATCCCTTGCTTTATCCCTCTAAATTTTCATCCAGCTAAGAATAGGGGAAAATCATACTTGAATGGCTGTTAGGAAGCTGTCAGGCAAGGGGTGGGGGGAGGTGGCTGTGGGGGAGGGAGTTGAAAGAGGGACAAAAGACAAACATGGAAAACGTGATTCATTAAAGTTGAAAGAAAAAAAAACTTCTAGACCACAGAGCAGTATCCAGTAATACCAAAAAAAAAATCTGAAAAAACAGAGTTCACGCATCCATAAAACTCTCAATTATAGGCTGCAGTGACATCCTTCACCATTCACTACAGCTTGGCAACAAAGAATGCCTATTTTGGATTCTGTTTGGCATCCTATGTGGCAAGGGTAAGCAAAGTCCTGACGAGTAACATTGTTAGGATGTAGGGGTGTAGGGGTGTTATCTCATCCATGCATCCGCTAGCAGGCAGGCCCGCCACCTGAGTGAGGGATCCAAGCTCAGAAATCCAAGAACTCCTATTTCAGAACAGATTCTGCTGCCATGTGACCAACGTTCCCTCTAACTTCTGTTTGCTTGCGTAGCTGGCTTGTTGCACTGCATGGTCCCTTTAAGATTGATCTGGAGCAACGCATGCATGCATCTTAAAGTTACCCATTGCTTATGCGCAACCTGTTTGTTTCCTGTGCGGCACATTACCAATTGCTGTGCACCCACACAGCTTAGAAGGAACAATGGATGTGACCTTATATAACTTCCAGTTTAACTCCAGAACAACGGCAGAAAGCACAAGCTGTCATATTAGTGCTTTTTGGGCACTAGTCTTGCTCAAGTTTATTACAAGGTTCAACCAACAAATATGCCTTGCTTTGTAATATGTCTGATTGAAATATACATGTGTGCATAGCACTTTCATTGCACTTGTCTTTCTTCCAAATTGTGCCTGCTTTTTCGAGCATTTATGATTTTGTTTTGCTTTCTTATTAATACAAGCTAAAACGCTGAATAGAGTGGTGCTATTGCACTATACAACAATCAGTTTTGGCAAAACCCACCTTATACCGTTTTAATTTCTGATTTTCTTCTTCAATCAGCATCTGATATTTAGCTACTTCTGACTGAATAGAGTTTATGATACTGTTGCTCTGATCTGTATCCATGGGTTCTTCCTGCACAGAGAAAACAGATAAAAAGAACCTTTACAATACCCAACCTACTTTTAAGCCTCCAAATGCACAACCATTTTTAAATCTCAAATCATTTATATATATTTATAAATTGTCTAGGATTTTCAGCTAAGGAGTACAAAGAAATTTGAAATTTAATTAAAATAATGGAAAGTTGAATAAAAGGAACAAATGGCTCTTGCCCCACCCATAGTCCCAGGATTTGTGAATGCGCCTTATAATGGAGTCTCGTCAACACCTTTAAATTCCATGATGCTTAATTAAAATATTTTTAGGACTAAATTCCTCTTTGCTGTGTATTTACATTATTTAATTCAGATTATTCAATAATACACTTTATTTTTGAACACAAAAATGACAATTATCAGTCACACCCTGTATGTAGGAGCTGTGCCAGGGAATTTTAGAAAATCCAAGCTTTCATTTGTTGCAAAACTGTTACAACAAAAAGACAAAGAAGATTGCATAGTAATGACTTCAAAATTAATGTAAAATAGGGCTTGATGAAACAAATTGAAAGACAGATACAGAAAAGGAAGCAATCTAGAGGGCAGAAATAGATAAAGGTGGCTTGGTAATGCAGTACATCAAAGTGTGAGTACTAAATTTGCATCTTGCTACTCTGCACTAAGACTACACACACAATAAATAGTTAAACCTTTCTGTAGAGGGACAGGTCAAATTCTTCTACAAAAGGAAGTAAGGAAAATGACCTCTGGCTCCTCTCTCATTCCTTCATTAGGTAGTCAGAGCATAAATCTAGAGAATATATTATGTAGCAATGAGGATAGGTGAAATGGAAAGAAAATAAAGTACATCAGCAAAGGAGAAAAAGGTGGAAAGGGTCCAACACAAAAAGGTAACATTAAAAAATAGCACAAATTGAAAGAAAAAATAGTGAACAAAAAGGTCCTAGTAAGTCCCAAATGCACAGCTCAAAGATGACCGCAATCCTGAAGAATAAAACAAAAAGTGCAACAGAAGCCAAAAGGGTATGACTTTCAGCTCGTGGCCATGCTGGATAGCGATGCAGCGAAGAGGAACTGGAAAGAGATGCAAGTTTAATGAACACCTACTCTTTGGACCATACGATAGTTTTAGCTGAGTTAGTGGACCAAACTATTCAGAAGGTTGAGATATGCATATTATCGTGCAACATGGTATCGTTGGTTGTTCAGGCAACCCTGGAAGCTAAAGACCTATCACAGGTTTTGAAACAAAAGGTTCAAAGGTTGTCATTACTCAGTATACAGCCATAAATTAGAATTGAAATTTATGCTTCTGCTTGGGGTTTAAAGTTGGGGGCTCATTTTATACATAGATCAAATCATCCCTGAGCAATCCCTCTGGCTTCTCTCCTAATGAAACAATTTCACTGAATACTGTTGACTGAAGTGCCCACTGTACCAGTGCACTGTTAGCTGTTGCTTCATTCTGCTATTCCAGGACATCAAATTGACAACTTTTCCTCCCAACTTCACTCCAAGCTCCCCCGTTCATTTAAAAATCAGAGAAAGCCCCGCAAAGTAGTTACAGTTAAGTAGGAACTTACCAATTAAAATGATAAAGAACAGAAAGAAAAAGGCAATATGAACTAAATGGTGTCATTTTAAAGCAGGCGCAGTAACACAGGGACCTGAGAGTGTATGTACTCGAGTCTTTGAAGGCAGCAGGGCAAGTTGATAAAGCTTTTTAAAAAGAAAGGGATCCTTGACTTTGTATATAGGGCCATAAAGTACAAAAAGCAAAGAAGCTCTGCTAAACTTTTATAAATCATTGATTTGGCCTCAGCTGAAGCAATGTATCCATTTCTAGGTACACTTTAGGAAGGACTTCAAGGCCTTGGAGAAGGTGCAGAGGAAATATACCAGACTTATATCAGGGATAAGGAGCTTCAGTTATGTGGAGAACCTAAAGAAATTATGACTGCTCTCTGGAGCAGAGAAGATTCAAAATTATCAGGGGGTTTTATAAGAGTAAACTAGGAGATATTGTTTCCACTGGAAAGAGGGTCAATAACCAGAGGACACAGATTTAAGTTAATTGGCAAAAGAACCAGAGGAGAGATGAGGAAAAATAGTTTGCATGAGTTGTTCTGATTTGGAATCCACTGCCTGAAGAGCTGGTGGAAGCAGATTTAATCATAACTTTCAAAAGGAAAAGGAAAAAATTGCAGTGCTATGGGGAAAGCATGGGGAGTGGGACTAACTGAAAAGCTCTTTCAATGTCCAGGTACAGGCATGATGGGACGAGTGGTCTCTTTTGTGCATGGTTCTATTAGTATTTAGCAAACTAACCAAATGCTGACTACTCAGTCAGGGACTGAGAAATGGAGTTTCCTTGAGTCGTAACAATAAATGAAGACAACAAGTGCATTGTCAAGAGAAAAGACAACAGATTAATGCAAAAACAGGAAATAAAGTATCAGATGAAAGCATAGGCAAGTGTTAGCATGTGAGCAGAAAGAAAATGAGTGAAAACGATTAGGGAGGCTAAAGATAGCAAAGAGATCATCACAGAAATTGAAGAAAGAATAAAATGAGAAAAATAAGGTAAACTTATTGAGGCAACCAGTCACTGAAAAACAAGTCACGGACTAAAGGTATATATTGGTACTACTAATTAGGTAATATTACACATCATCACCAGTAGGTTTTCTTCTCTACTAAGCCATGCTTATTTTTGTTTTCACCATTAGATATATTTTGTAGGAAGGATGTTGGTATGGTAAGTGAAATGTGACTGATGTAATGCCATGAATGTAGTTTACTATTCTTACAACTTGCAGATTTGAAATTTTGTTGCAGTTTTGAAATTCTTCAGAACGTAGTCCAATCATTTTCCTTGTGAATATTTTCCACCGAGCAGTGACTGAATATTGTGCTGCCAACTAGCACACTGACAAACATTTGCTACTGGTTCAGGAGGTGATCAAAAAATCTGGTACACATATTACCATTTTGCCAACTACTATGCTAACTTTATACTGTAATCATGAGATATTATAACCATAGTAATAATGTAGGCTACAGTATTATACCAATAGTAACACCTTGTGTAGATTTTAGAATAGATAGTAAAAGGCAAGCTATTAACTCACTTTTCATTATAAGTTAATTTCATGTTTTGAGGCATGAATGTCTGTGTAATTCCAAGCTCCAGCTCAGCACAAAAAACCTGTATTTCAGATAGGATAGTCTACTCCCGATATGTCAATGTCATATTTTGCGCTAAAAATAGTGAAAATACAACATATGCAGCCAATAAAATAATCTAAACATTCTCACATACAAACGGAAAACTGAATTTTTCCTATACTAACAGATCTCTTGTGGCATTGCTCAGTGAAGTGGATGATGCTTTTGTTTGTAAGGAAAAGAGCATTGTTTTATGTAAAGTACAAGGTATTATTCTGCTAAGGTGAAGTTTGAGTGACTTCATTAGTTTTTTTTTAAAAATTAGTTTCCCACCCCAAACATTGTTCAATTCTGACATTATGCTCTTTAAGGAATATGAAATTTCAGCCATCAAGATAAATTTGTGGTACAAAAATTTGACTGAGTTAAATGCGAGATTGAAGTGTGACAAGACAATAGGAAATATTGTAACATGTTCCATTTTTATATTATTGGAGGAATCCCTGCAGCATTCCTCACAGTCAGATGATTTGCTCTTTTGTAAGAATATATCATACATCATATAATGCATTATTCTGCTAAAGTGCAGCTGCATTCTCTTAAGGCCTAAATGCCAAATAGCTGTTAAGTAATCAGAGGTTCCAGTCATTAAGAGTATAACTGTTTTTTGACCAAACAAATTGGAATCTGGTCAGTTTTCAGCTCGGCAGCACAATGCATTTCAGCATGGCTTTGTACATTACTGACTGGAATGTGCTCATCAGATTCAGGTAGAGGTTAGAAGTACAAGTCAGAAGTCTCCAGCATTTTGACGATTGCTTTGCATCTCTGACAAAGTGCAATTTCTAGACATTCCTGACGTACCACTAATACATTACCTGTGAATCTCCCACAGGATTTCTTATAGTATCTCAGTTAATATACAGACAGAAGCATCATGCCTGTGGAATTCACAATGTATTTTGCTGTTGGTAGGTTGCAGCTGTACACCTTTAAGGTCCAAACTCTAATTGCCATTAAAGCTTCAGAATTGTTGTATGGTCAGGGAACTTTGCAAACTGGAATCTGGTCAGTTTTCAGCTGAGCAGCACAATGCATTTCAGCATTATTTTGCACATGCTCATGTACTATATACATCAATCTGGATGCAATTAAAACCAAATGCTTGTGTGTTCACTTACAGTACCACGCAGCATTAGCTTTAACAATGGCAATTGTTAATAATTGCCACTGTGTTTTTTAAAAAAAAAATCCGAATGCATAAACTGGACTTGAGAGAGAATAAACAGAACTGGGTTACTTCTCCAAATGGGGTAAAGGTGAGGCTGCAAGTTAACCAACCACATAATCACAGTATCTCTGGTTTCAAAGAAATGATGAAAGCAGGTAAAACCTCAAGGTGCACACATTCCCTTCAGTGATCAGTTGCCAAGTGAGGGAATCTCACAATTACTGCTTTTCATTCTGTGGCACCTCTCCACACAAGAAAAAATCCACTTCACTGCAAATCTCTAACAAAACTGAAACATGCAGTCCAACACAACATAGAAAGTAGTTTACTTGGAAAGGAGCCTTATGTAATTTATTCACCATCCTGCTCAACAGTTTACTGCAAAGATCAGATTCAATAACTAATTATGCAGTATCTTCTATACACTAGTCAATAAAAATAAAAATGGGGCCGTTAGCTCCCTGATGGTTTAAATGAATTGATTCATTATTGTGAATGTTACTGAACGATACAGATCAGAAAGGTCTCCAGGGTCAATGCCGATTAACCTTTGTGCAAGTTTGTCTTTTTACAGAAACGTTGGGTGAAGACACAATCAGCTGTGATGCTCTCCATTACCGAATGGACTCACAGTGAAGAACGGCCACATACACAAAGCATCAGATGAGTTCTGGCAACCTTGAAACTATATGTCAGCAAAAGTAAAATACTGAAGATGCTGCAAATCTGAAATAAAAACAGAAAATGCTGGAAATGCTCAGTAGATCATGGAGCATCGTGGAGCGAGAAACAGAGCCAATGTTTCAGGTTGACCTGAGGGAAGGTCATCGATCTGAAACAGAGAATCAATGTTTCAGGTCGATGCCTTTTCGTCAGGTCAACCTAATACGTTGGCTCTATTTCCCTCTCCACAGATGCTGCCAGATCTAATGAGTAGTTACAGCATTTTTTTGTTTTTATATACACCAGCAAAAGTCAGCACCATCAATAAAAGAAGGGAGATGTATTCTAGTCTAGTTAGGGCACACCATATTTATATATCTCTTCAATGGAATCATTCCCCACTAGAATAGAGGAGATGCTCCTGGTGAAAACTGAGGAGCCCCAAAATGTGGTCTTGTACACGTGATACAGCTGTACGATATACACAGAAATAAAGACAAGTAAAACACAAATAACAAGAGGAACATTGTGTAGTTTTAATTACTTAGAAGAGATGAAATGGAAATAGCTAAATAATTTTCAACAGGCTGTGCAATAAGGTAAGCTGTAGCACAAGACTTTGTCCTGTAAAATTCTGATTGGTTAATTAGTATGTAGCCATGAGTGTCTAAAGATTACATTTAGAATTTAAGTGATACAAGTAAGCAAACAGACGCTGCTGTATGTGCAGAGCAGATTCGGGTTTCAGACTAATCTCTGAGCCAAACAGATGTGTGGTTTCAGAATCATGTGGATGGAGAAGTTACAAATTCCTTAAAAGTGCAATAGTGAGAAATAAAAGTCTGTCCCAAATACTATTTAGCTTAAAGTTGGTATGGGAGCTGTATGTGAATTTAATTCACAAAATACTTTGGTAAACCATCAGGCCTATTGCACAGTTACCATTCCCATATCTATTTACTGCTAGGTATTTTATAAATAAATGAGATTAAATCTATTGGAAAATATGAAAGCAGCAGAAATCAAATAGCAACAGGTATATATCAATAGGCTTTGTACCATGAAATAACACTCACCTCCGACAACTGTCTCTGTAGGTCTCTAATTTTTCTTTCATATATCATCTTCCTGTCTGACACGATTGCCATAAGGTTAAACCTTATCTCTCCCTCACTGTACCTAGAGCAAAAAAATATCAGGTTTGTACTAAGACACCTAAAGCTAATGATTATTTGGTCCAATAAAACAAAACAAGTAGCCATTACCCACTTCCAGCCTAGTAAAATGAGCCCTAGAGAAAAATAACAAATTTCCAGAGCACCTTTTATGTCCTTGGGATATCCCAAATTGCTTCGCAACCAATAAATTAATGTTGAAGTGCACTTATTGTTGATTTGTAAACAAATGTGGCATCCAATATAGACACAAGGTCCCACAAATGGTAAATGAAATGAATAGTAATTTTGTTTGGTTGAGGACACCACTAGAGAACTCTGCTCTTATGTGAGAAATGCCAATGGGATCTTTACATTTAACTGAAAATACAGACATCTCAATTTAATGTCTCATCCAAAAGATAGCATTTGAAACAACGCAGTGCTCCTTCAGTACTGTACTGGTGCATGGTGTAGATATTGAACTCAAGTTTTAGTGACTTGACACTCAGCCGAGTCCAACAGCATACATAGTCATACTTTATGTGCAAAGCTGTTTAGCGTGGGTAACAACCACAGCAAAAAGAGACTTTAAAATGGACAAGATGCTGATTAGAATTTTTGAAGAGCAGAGTCAAAAACGAAAAAAGGTCATTCAGCCCATCAAGTCTATTCTGATCAGTCTGTATATAATTACTGTTATCATGGAGTTTGCCCTCAGTACCACTTGTGGATTCTTTACTTTGCGGAGAAGTAAATTTCCTATCTCCTCAGAAAAATTAAATCAAGCAATATCAACATCTCTATAAAACTCAGTTCTCCTCCTCTGACCTTGCTCAAAGTTTGTGAATGTTGTACTTATGTCCTTTATATCTATGTTCACTACCCACACAGATTGCTTAGTTCAAATTTATCAGTACTGGTCATTTAAGATCCATAACATGTTGCCCCTGATTTTGTCGACAGCAAAAATCAGTTTAATTGCTTGATCACTTTTTCATAACCTTGTACCTAAGGATTGGAACCACTTTTGTCTCTATTCTCTTAAGTCTTTCTAATACATCCATTTCATTTTGATATATGATCACCAAAACCAAATGCCATTCACCAGAAATGGATTCGTTAATGATATGCAATCTCAGTGTTAGCATGCTTTATTCCAATGCCCACTGGGTACAATAAGAACAACCTGAAATACCAAGATGCATCTCAGTACCCAACAACTGCTTCACATCGATCAGATGCTCTCACGGTATGATCACGTCACTCACAATGCTGTGCGGCTTCGCCAGTGGAAACCTCGTCAATTTACTTTCACAGAGCCAGGTGCAAAGGATTATTGGCCAGCATTCCTCCAACTGCTTTGCCCATATTCCAAGCAATTACTGTACATGGGTGGCGTGAGATGTCTATCTCAGTCTATCTACATAATTAATCAGATATAGTATACTGTATTCACTGCTCACAATGCAGTCTCCTCTACATTGGGGAGACCAAACGCAGATTGGACGACCGCTTTGAAGAACACCTCCGCTCAGTCCGAAAGCATGACCCTAAGCTTCCAGTTGCTTGCCATTCAACACTCCCCCCTACTCTCACGCCAACATTTCTGTCTTTGGCCTGCACCAGTGTTCCAGTGAACATCAATGCAAGCTCGAGGAGCAGCACCTGATCTTTCGATTACGCACGCTACAGCCTTGCAGACTGAACTTTGAGTTCAATAACTTCAGAGCATGACTGTCCCCTTTTTTAATATTTTATTTTTTAATCATGTGCCTGCTTTTCATGTAGTGATGATGCTGCTCATTATTCTGCTATTTACAGTCTCACTGGACTAATGCTTTGTCTTTCACCACAAGCATTAACACACACTTTACATTTGTCCCAGGATAGCTCTGTTATTTAATCTCCCTCTGCCCTCTCAAACACCTTCCCATTTGTTCTCTCCCCCACTCCCTCCCCTTCACTTGCTTAAAACCTAATTCTTCTCTAACCTTTGCCAGTTCTGATGAAAGGTCATGGACCTAAAATGTTAACTTTGCTTCTCTCTCCACAGATGCTGCCAGACCTGAGTTTTTCCAGCACCGTGTGTTTTTGTTTATGTCTGAAGATGATCAATCTCCTAACTGCTATTCAGCTGTTCACATTGCTCCATGTGATCAACAAATTTAATACCCTACTCTTCACACTGGTTACTTTTTTCCCAGGAAGGACCTTTTCCATCAATTGCCATGCTGTCTTGTTGCTAAACCAATTCTGAATGTAACGACAGTTAATCATCTAGGAGCTTAGCTTTCCCTACTAATTTTACATTTGGAACTTTGTTGAACATGCTTTGAAAATCCAAGTAAACTACATTTACAGGAATTAACCTTGCCAATGAACAGGAGGGCTACAGAATACATAACAAAATCATTACTTTCCTTTTTGAATTTTCTTCCCTCGTGTCCTGAAGGTGATAGCTCTTGCAGGCTTACAGTTCTACAGGTAACAAAAGCTCATCAGTACTTTTCCCAAGTGGTTATTCTTCATATTTTGGGTAGTGTTAGGTTAGTTTAACCATAGAAGGCACCAATGCCAAGCCAGGTCCTGCTTTCACCCAATGTCCACACATACAAACTTTCCTTCAAGAAAATGGCTTTTAAACAGGAGCAAGAACCATGGCTGCTTCTCTCCTCTCCAGCCAAGTGTGCTGAAGCTAATTTTAGCATTCTTATCACCATCCTAGTCAGATAAAAGCACGAAAGAAATCTAAAAAGGCCATGCACTCAACTGGGACTATTGCACAAGGATCCAAATTTTCCCATTATAATATTCAATTGTATTTTCAATAGCATTGATGTTTTTACCTTCATTATATTCTATTTAGTCTTTCAGCATTCTATATTTTACCTAATTAATGTGTAGACAATTGTCAAGAATGATTTGCTCTTAAACCATAAAAGGGCCAGTGCATCAAAGTAGTCTTAAAAAATTTATTTGTACACTGAGTAAAAAGGGAAGGTTAGACTTACTTTTGTATTCGCTTTTCTATGACTGGTCGCACTGCACTGACCCAGTCATCTTGATTGCATGTTCCTAAGAAAAGAAAAGCACATTGCCAATATAGAAGTGATATGATACAAAAGGACATATATAAATAAAAATACTTTCTGAAAACTAAGATTTCCCATGGTGCTGCTCACAGTAAGATGATATTGTTTTATGACAATAATAATGTCTACCATGGAAGAGCATAAATTAAAAAATCTTAAAAGTACCATCAGAAATAAGAACAGTAATAATGTTGGGATTTTCTGCTGAGTTTGATAACCTAATCATCCCTCAAGGAGAAAAGCCAGGGTTATATAAACAGGAGCCAATGTACAGTCGAACTCCCCTCGACAATAGCAAATAGTCTGACTTCTTTAAACCATTTTCCCATATACAGTGCATTATGTGGCTTTAAACAGCTGAGTCAATGTAACACAGTTCGACCTTACCTGCTGACAACTATTGTTCATTTACATCCTTTAGGAAACGCTCATCTAGATGCAAACACTCTCCTCTTAATAATATAATAAACATTGTGTGTACACAGTAAAAATCTCTTGTGATTAGAAAACAATGTCATACATAGAGCCATTAGAGCACAGAAACAGGCCATTAGGCCCAGTGAAACCATGCCAGCTCTCTGTAGAGTAATCCAATTGGTCCCATTCTCCTGCTCTATACCTGTTGCCCTGTAAGTTTATTTCCCTCAAGCGCCCATCCAATTTCCTTCTGAAATCATTCATCGTCGCTGCTTCCACCACCTTGTTGGCAGCGAGTTCCAGGTCATTACCACTCACTGTGTAAAAAAGTTCTTCCTCACATCCCCCCTGTATTTCCTGCTCAAAACTTTTAATCAATGTCCCCTGGTCCTTGCACCATCAGCTAATGGGAACAGCTTTTCTTTGTCTAACTTATCCAAACCTGTCATAATCTTGTACATCTCTATTATATCGCCCCACAATCTCCTTTGCCACAAGGAGAACAACCCAGCTTCTCCAACCTAACCTTGTAACTAAAACCTCTCATCCCTGGAACCATTCTGATAAATCTGCTCTGCACCCTCTCAAGGACCCTCACATCCGTCCTAAAACGTGGTAACCAGAACTGGATGCAATACTGTAGTTGTGGCCTAACCAAAGCTTTATAAAGGTTCAACACAACTTCAATACTTTTGTACTCAACAGCTGTAGTTATGAAGCCCATAATCCTATACGCTTTGCTAACTACTCTCTCAATATATCCTGCCACGTTCAAAAATCTATGCACATGAACTCTCCACGGCCTTCTCTCCCTGTACACTTTTTTGAACTGTAGCATTTAGACTATATTGCCTCTCCCTATTCCTTCTGCCAAAATGCATCACCTCACATTTGTCGGTATTAAATTCCATTTGCCACTTATCTGCTCATTCTGCTAACCTATGTATGTCCTGTTGCAGTCAATTAATATCACCCTCACTGTGCACCAAACCTCCAGGTTTGGTATCATGGGCAAATTTTGAAATTTTACTCTTTATTCCAAAATCCAAGTCATTTATATATATCAAAATAAAAAACAGTGGTCCTAGCACTAAACTTTGGGGAACACCACTGTGCACCATCCACCTGTCTGAAAAACAACCATTTACCAGACTCTCTATTTTCTGTCCTTAGCCAATGTTTTATTTAGTTGGACACTGACCCTCCTATCCCATGAGCCTCAGTTTTGTTAACCAGCCTTCTATGCAGTACTTTGGCAAATGCTTTCTTAAAGTCCATATAGATAACATCCAATGCTTTCTTTTCATCAACCTTCCCTGTTACTTCATCAAAAATTCAATTAGATTCATCAAGCAATATCTGCCTTTTACAAATCTGTGTTGGCTATCCTTAATTAATTCAAACCTCTCTAAGTGCCTGTTGAATTTTTCCCCTCATTATTGTTTCTAAAACTTTCTCCACCACAGACGTTAAACTGACTGGTCTATAAGTTACTAACAAGTCCTTATGCCCTTTCTTGAACAAGAGTGTCGTATTTGCCACTTTCCAGTCCTTCCAATATCTATGGAAGACTGGTAAATAATGCCAAGCCCTCCCGCTACCCCCACTCCCACTTCTTTTAGCGACCTGGGATGCAAGCCATACAGACCTGGTGACTTAACCACTCTAAGCACAGCCAGCCTTTCCAGTACAGCTTTCCTATCAAGTTTCACCCCATACATTACCTCTACCATCTCCGCTTCTATCGATATTTTGCCCAGTTGGCCCTCCTCATTCCCCAGCACCAGATCCAGCAATGCCTCCTTCCTGGTTGAACCGAGAACATACCAATCAAGGAATTTCTCCTGAACACACTTCAGAGATTCCTCCCCCTCCTTACCCTTTACTCGAACATTATCCCAATTGATATTTGGGTAATTAAAGTCCCCCAATATCACCACTCTATAGTTCTTGCAAATCTCTGATTTCCCTTCAGATTTGCTCCTCTATCTCTCTCTCACTATTTGGAGATCTCATGAATACCCCAGATGCGTGATCATACCCTTTTCGCTTCGCAACTCTAACCAAATGGATTCTGTCTTTGCCCCCTCAAGGACATTCTCCCTTTCCAATATTAAATTGTATTCCCTCATCAGCACTGCCGCCTCCGGTTTTTCCTTCCCTATCTTTTCTGAACACTTTGTATCCTTGAATATTATGCACCCACTTCTCACCATTTTAAGCCACGTTTCTGTTATTGTCATTAATTATTATTCCCATACAGCTATTTGTGCTTGTACCTCACTAACTTCATTCACCACTCTGTGCGTTTGCATACGTGCATTCTAAACCTGACTTTGCATTCCTTTGAGCCCTTCTTAGTCTGCTCCTATGTACTTCATTTTCTAGTACTATTCAACGCACTGATTTCTTAACGTACCTTATTGATTGGCACTCCCTCCACCACCATCGCACAGTGGCACTGCAGCAATTCACCAAGGCTCCTTCGACAGCACCTTCCAAACTGTACCACCGAGGAGGACAAGGGCAGCAGACGCATCGGAACATCACCACCTGCAACTTCCCCTCCAAACCACACACCATCCTGACTAGGAACTATATCACTGTTCCTTCACTGTTGCTGGGTCAAAATCCTGGAACTCCCTTCCTAACAACACTTGTGAGTGTATCTACATCACATGGGCTGTAGCGGTTTAAGGTGGCAGCTCACCACCTCCTCTCAAGGGCAATTAGGGATGGGCAATAAATGCTGGCCTAGCCAGTGATGCCCACATCCCATGAAAGAATAAATGCTGGTGCCCATCCCCCTGCCAATTTAATTTCCACCCCCCGCAACCACACTTATCTTTCAACATATCACAGGCAATGCCATGGGAGATTCATTAGTGTGCAACTTAATTTTTGGAAACAGAAAAGTTGTATTCAAAATCTTCTACATTTTAAAAACAAACAGGAACAAAATGTTGCTATTTAGCAGGTTACTTATAATAACTCAATGCTAAGTTGGAGATCAAGAAGTTCTCATTTTAACATACAACCCACTGTTTTTTCCTAGAAGACTAGTATCCTAGATCCAAGCTGAAGAGACACATCTTCGCTTCCACAGCTTTAAACTTAGATGACTGTATGATACTTTTAGTACTGCACATACCCTGGTGACTAGTAAAGCAATACCAGGGAACTGAAAGCACCAGTGTTTCATTATTCTGGTGCAAAAAAGTATTGTGAAATTCTTGAGAAATGCTAGACTTTTACAACTATGCATGGGATTTATTGCATTAGGGCCCTATTAGAATGAGAAATAATAAAAATAACTACCTTATTCTTAGCAGTCTGCACCAGCTGCCTTCTACTTACACTCAACACTGTGACTAGTTCCTGCTAATCTCTTCTACTTCCCCTCAATTTACATTTATTCAGTACTCACCCTCCTCTCCATTTCTTACATAATAACATAAGAAATAGGAGGAATAGCCCATTCAATGAGATCATGGCTGATCTTCTACTTCAACACCATTTTCCTGCACTATCCCTTTATCCCTTGAACTTTTAAGAACATGGATGTTACATTATACATAATTGAGTTTTAGCTGTAAAATTGACCTATTTCTTTTAAGCCACAAAATGCACTGTACATGGGAAAGTAACCTAAAGAGGCCAGTTAGAAACAATTTTCTGTTATTGACAACTGTGACTATATTGGCAACTGTTAGCAACAGATTACATCTAGTTCACTTCCGCATGGCTTTCTGGGATTTATACCAGGGATTTAAGGACTGCATCCCATAACTGTGTCTGCTTATTTTAAAAAAATGAAAACCAAAAACTACCTGCCTTGTTCCAACTTTACACCATAACTAAATAATCTTTGACAGCCTACTATGAAAGGAACTGACCAGTTATTTTAGTAAGCAGGAAACCAAAAGTATAGAAAAAATAATGGATATATGAAATTTAGCATCAAACAGTGGGCAATGAAATGATCACAGAAAAGTAATTATGGTGTGAAGTACTTTCTGCATTTTATGGAGAACAAGTGGCACAGCAAGGGAAAAGAGTTTATATCATCAAACCCATTCTGCAATTGGGCAGAATAGTTCCTGTAAAACTTTGCATCTATCATTTATCACTGCAGTGCTTTTCAAAGGTGGCATAAACAGAATGCATCATGAGGCAATGTGGCATACAATCTTTATCAGAATCATGGTGCTAAGCACATGTGTGCCTTTGTTGATGAGTTGTCACGTCAGTCCATTTGTAGAGTACAAATCATATTCCACGGTGCATCTTCTACATAACCCACGTTATTGGTCATGTAGTTGATAGTGAACAGGATAGATGTTAACTCCAGAATTATATCAATGGTTTGGTTGAGTGGGCGGAAAAGTGGCAAATGGAATTCAATCTGAAGTAGCGTGAGGTAATAAAAAGGTAAAACAAAGCAAAGGAATACACAAAAAACAGGAGGATATTGAGAGGGGTAAATGTAGTGAGAGACCTTGGAGTGCTTGTCTACAGGTCCCTGAAGGTGGCAGGACAGGTTAGATAAAGTGGTGAAGGTAGCGTATGGAATGCTTTCCTTAATTGACCGAGGTATAGAATACAAAAGCAGGGATGTAATGCTGGAACTGTATAAAACGCTGGTTAGGCCACAGCTGGAGTATTGCATACAGCTTTGGTCACCACATTACAGGAAGGACATAATTGCTCTGGAGAGTGCGCAGAGGAAATTTACATGAATGTTGCCAGGGCTTGAAAGTTGCAGCTATGAGGAAAGATTGGATTGGATAGGCTAGGGTTGTTTTCCTTAAAACAGAGCAGGCTGAGGGGTGACTTAATTGAGGTGTACAAAATTATGAGGGGCCTAGATAGAGCAGACTGGAAGGACCTGCTTCCTGTAGCCGACAGGTCAATTACCAGGGGCACAGATTTAAGGTGATTGGTAGAAGGATTAGAGGGGACAGGAGGAAAGCTTTTTCACCCAGAATTCACTGCCAGGATCGGTGGTGGAGGCAGAAACCCTCAACTCATTTAAAAAGTACCTGGACCAGCACCTGAAGTGCTGTAACCTGCAAGGCTACAGCCCAGGTCCTGAAATATGGGATTAGATTGGGTGGCTAGCTTTTTCAGCCGGCGCCAACACGATGGGCTGAATGGCCTCCTTCTGTGCCGTAACTTTTCTTTGGTTCTATTATTTATTCTGATTCAGTAATGCTCATCAGTACCACAATGTAGAAAAATTCCAACATCTATTCAGCTACCTCAATCAAATTTTATTTTTTTTAAATCACGTCAGCAAATTACTTGCAAAATTTGAATTTCCCCTACTCAGTGCATCATTCTCCAATTAAGCTTTATTATAGGCTTTAAACTACTTGCTAAGAAGTGATGGGAGACAAGTTTAATTGACTTCGCTAAGATCATTTTAGCAATGCTGTGATTGAGGGACGGGGGTGTGGTGAACAAAGAGGGTGGGTGTAAGGAAAAAAAAGAAAAGAGAAGCTCCACAAGCTGTCAGCATTACCCCTGCCACCAGTGATAGGCTGAGAGCAAGCTACCTGATTAGTTGATCTCGTTTAGGTTGCAGTGGAGGCCACAACTGGCTTGAGTGTCCTTATGCTGGAACTGAAAACAAAAAAAAAGCAACACACCAAATTGCTATCAAATGATTCTGCTGGAAAGTGCTAGTACGGACATCAGATGACAATAGGATTGGGCTTAACTGTAATGCCTCCTCATTAGTATTCACTGCCCCACTTCAGAGACAAACACGCAACCTGGGCTGACTCTCGACTGCAGTACTGAAAGAGTGCTGCATTGTCGGAGATGGCATCATTTGGTTGAGATGTTAAGCTGAGGTCTCTGTCTGCTTAGGTGGGCAGAAAAGTTCCCACAGCACTATCACTAGCCGGGCCGATGCTTTGTCCCGATGTTCTGGCCAACATCTGCCCCTCAAGCAAGACCACTAAGACAGATTATCTGGTCGTTTACCTTGTTGTTGTTTGTGAAACCTTGTTATTTGACTACACTTCCAAAGTAATTCATTTACTGTGGAGAGCATTGGGGCGTGAAATGCAATTTAGAAATCAAAGACCTTTCTTTCAAAGCTCACGTGAAGAATGGCTAACAAGGTACCAGACAGCTGTCACAGCTGTAGAATCATATCCCAACAAATGTCACCATCTTCAGCTGGTGATTGGAGATTTAAATAAAATAGGTTGATTTCTTTAGAAAGCAAAGTTACATCACAGGAACAAACTTCATTGTGCACAAGGAAAATAAAACCTTTAAATATGATTTTATTTTTAAGAAGCGGTGCTCATTGTTCCAACAAAGCTAATTATCCAAAGATCTCCAGTCCTATTTAGCTTGAATTGAGTTACTATAGTATAAAAAAAGACAAAATGTGGTAAATAGCACCTGCAAAACATCTGGATTATCATTACCCAAGTCAATCGGTCCTTCTCTTAACCCATCTAGTTCATATAATCTTCCATGGACAGGAAAGTAACTGACAAAATGGAATGCATCTTCCTCCTTTCCTGCAGTCTTGGCATCAAATTCAAACATCTGCTGCCTGGTAAGGAAAGTAGCAGATTAGGTTAAAAGCATTTGGGAAAAGCTGGTAAGAAAACAAGGGGCGTGATGTCGGTTTCTTCATACCTGGCAAAGCCATTGTGAACTTGTCGAATGACTTCTGAGTTGCTCAGTGCCAAGCCTTTCATCTGTTTTAATGATCAAAGACAGTCAGTACAAAGAGGGCTTTACTCTTACATTATAAAGGTATAAAAAGGTTAATGTTAAATGTTTCTTTCACATGACTGCTCTGGGTTGGAATTAAGCACAGGGCGATGATTTGACTCTGAGCTCCACTCAGATAGAATAAGTTATAAAAATGTCACAGGAATCCAAAACAAGTAAAAGCAGATTAAACAGGGTGTAAGATTATGGCTACTTTCTGAATTTTTTCTTTAAAAAGTATTTGTTACATTTTTGTTTTGCTTACTCCCTCTTTCCCTTCAGGTCTACATGAGCCACAGAGAATTTCCCAGCTAAACGAGCCAATAGAATCCTTATTTTAATATCTGTGCCCGATGCCAGGAGATGCACAAGAACTGTTGAATGACTGACCAATTCATTTCATCCCTTCTATCCCAGTAGGAAAAGCATCATCTGCACTCAGCCAGAGTTACAACTATGAAACACTAACAACTAAAAAAGGAAACTTGCTGTCTGTTAACTGTGGCTGTGAACCTGCATCCTATGATTCCAAACCACGGTACATAACTTGCTAAAGACCTCTGAAAAACAATATCATCTTAAGACCCAAACAAGCTCAATTTGAAGACGATAATGTCCCTTTTTTGCCAGGTCAACTCTCGTTACACTTAAAATAAAACAAAGCTGCATTATGCGCCATATCAACTTAGATTATCTTTACTGGAAAATTTCTCATTAAAAGAAAAAAGGCTGTATTTGTATCTGAAGCGTAGTAATATTCAACATACAATTACAGAAGAAGTGCACCTATTATAGTAAAGCAGTCTCATGTAAGGAAATTAGAACTGTTTGGTAATACTTACAGCAGCATCAAAGCTTTGTGAAAATTCTTTAAATTCTCCAAGAGTTTCCCCTAGTTCTATATCTGGATGGATACAGTTCAGTAACACACTAATAATGGCTTGGGTGGCACAAGCATTATTGATAACCTTAAGAGAAAAAGTAATAATGAAAAAATGAAACAGCGAGGAGATACCTCACATACATTTGCATCAAAATGAAATCTTCACCAAATGGCATCACAAAGGTAGAAAATGTATTATATCCCTCTGGACACAAATATCAATTTGGTCAGCATCCTTGAGTTAGGAAGAAAAGGAAAAAAAAAAATCAGTCAGGGTTGTCCACTCTTGATTATTTAGGGACTTATAAAGTACTTACAACACAGAAACAGGCCATTTGGTCCAACAGCCTACATGCTCCACATGAGCCCCCTCCTGCATCTAAACCCATCATTTCTTTCTCCTTTCTCCTGCTTTTTTCAAGTTTGTGCTTTGGGCCAGGGCTGTTCATTTTTCAGTCAATTAACATCCTCTCAGCACTAACGCTTTGTCTTTCACCACACCATTAACAGACCATTTGCCTTTGCTCCATGACCTTCTGATCAGTTACTCTTTGTGACATTGTCCTATCAACACCTTCTCTTTTGTTATCACTTGCCCCACCCCCGCTTTATTTGCTCAAAACCTATTACATTTCTAACATTTGCCAGTTCTGATGGTCACTGGCCTGAAATGTTAACTCTGCTTCTCTCTCCACAGATGCTGCCAGACCTGCTGAGTATTTCCAGCATTTCTTGTTTTTACTTCAGATTTCCAGCATCTGCAGTATTTTGCTTTTATTTCTTTCTCCTTCATGTGTTCGTCTAGTTTCGCCTTAAACATATCTATGCTGTTTGCCTCAACTTGTGGTAACAAGTTTCACTCTCTAGGTAAAGAACTTTCTCCTGGATTTCCTATTAGATTTATTAGTGACCATCTTATATTTGTGGCCACGAGTTCTGGTCTCGCCCACAAGTGGAAACATCATCTACGTGTACCCTATCAAACCCTTTCACAATCTTAAAGATATCAGCTGGGAAGGACAAGCCTGGAGAAAATTCGTATTGTACCCACAAAACTGACAGACATTATAGAATCAGAGAAGGGTTACAGCACAATAGGAGGTCAATTGGCCCATCACGTCCTTGCCAGCTCTCTCTAACAGCTACTCAGCTAGTCCTACACCCACCACCCTTTCCTGTAGTCCTGCAAATTTTCTCTCTTCAGATAATTATCACATTCTCTTTTGAAAGTCACAATTGAATCTGCCTCCATCACACTCTCAGGCAGTGCATTCCAGATCCTAACTACTTGCTGCATAAAAGATTTTCCTTGTGACGCCTCTGATCTTTTTGCTAATCACCTTAAATCAGTGTTCTCTGGTTGTCAACCCTTCCACCATTGGAACACTTTCTCCCTATCCACTCCAAACCCCTCATGATTTTGAATACCTCTATCAAATCTCCTCTCAACCTTTTCTTTTCGAAGGAGAACAGCCCCAGCTTTGCCAATCAATCCATGTTAACTGAAAGCACTATGTTAAACAATTCACAATAAGAAAAATGTCAAGACAAGCCCTCATTCTATATGAGAAAATGAAGATTGTGTTAATATTGTAATAAAAGCAGCAACACACAATGCTAGAGAAAAGAACGATGCAGATCCAATATCCCAATGCTCTGAGTTTCTCGACCTATTCCACTGTGTGGGAAACCACAGCAAAGATTTGGTATCTTCTTGTAGAAAAGAATTGGTAAAATTGGAGGTCAAGCACCGAAGAACTGCCCACATGGAAATCCTAAATAGTCAGCTAAAAATGTCATTGGTGGACAATTAGCAACTGGTCGCCTAATGAGGAAAAAAAAAATCAAAATAAATAGTACTTCATTTAGAGTTCTTAAAGTGAACTAGTAACCAAGGCACTGATCTGCAGTTTTCATAGTAAAATAGCAGAATATGATCCTCAAACATGGGCAAAAATCCCACAATCCAATGTAACAAAAGTGAACTTATTTGACTTATTAAACCACCATAAACTAGTGGAAATCATTCAAACCCACGACTGTCAACCATCCACTTAAGTAGACATCAGCTTTGCCAATCTCCAGTCACATTATTTTCAAAGGGGCAGGAAGTCTATGGTTTCCTGCCTGCATGTACACATTCAGCAACACCTGAAGGTAATCATTTCACAAAGACATGGGAATGATCTAAGCCAAGCTCCAGCTCTCTTACGCAGTCTTTGTGCAATGCATGCGTTTGCTCTGCTCCCACCCCAACCTTGGGTGAATGTGATCAATGTCAAGATGCTGGCTTTCTGTCACTCATTTGGACACTACAACTACACTGCTTCAATCCTCAGCACCAAGGTACTCCACATTTGCTAACTATGGACACTTTAAACTCATTCAAAAGGGCACAGATCCAGAGGCCCAGCATCATCAGGTAGAGCTGGAAAATTGCCGAACATCAGTGCATATGTTTTTCCCTCTGCAATTCTAGCACTGGGAACATACAATGAAAATTAAAATCTCAGGTTCAGTCACGGCAGCGTCTGTCCGTTTGCAGTAAGGATTTCACAGACTGCCAATTTAGAAATAAGCCTCCATTCAGCTCTATGAAATGCTGCGAACAGCAAAGGACAAAAGGATGTTCAGGGATTGCATACATACAATCCTTAGCTCATTCCTATGGCTGTGAGAACAGATGAGTAACTTCAGGTGTTGCTGAGTGCATATGTGCAGCCCAGAAAAAATGGACTTCTCAGATCTTACACAAACAGCCCAAACAGGAACTGCAATAGGTGACTGGACAAATAGTGGACAGGTCAGCAATTACGTGATAAGTCAGTTTCGTCATGCAGCTGGAAACATACTTGACAACCATCACTTTCCATATGGGCAATCAGCATTTCTAGCTCTTATTTGCACTGATGGCCAGAAAATTACAGGGTTTGAAACCTATTGCCA
Source organism: Heterodontus francisci (assembly GCF_036365525.1). NCBI lineage: Eukaryota > Metazoa > Chordata > Chondrichthyes > Heterodontiformes > Heterodontidae > Heterodontus > Heterodontus francisci. The sequence goes on along the minus strand of NC_090378.1, from coordinate 92,330,399 downwards.
TGTATATTATCCAGTCACCAGACAAAAAGGCAGAAAACCATCAATGCAATTTTCCATTGAGATATCAGTATTCCATGCTAATCATTCCCAGTCCCAGTGGGGTATGCGCTGACCATTGGCTCCCAATTAAGCAACGCTTTGATTTTTAAATTCTCATCTGTGCTTTCAAATCCATCCATAGCCTCGCCCCGCTATTTTTGTAACCTCCTTCAGCCCTAAAACTCTCCAAGATATCTGTACTCCTCCAGTTCTGGCCTCTTGCGTATTCCCAATTTTAATCGCTCCATGTTTCCCTTCAGCTGTCGTGGCTCTAAGGACTGGAATTCTATCCATAATCCTCTCCACCTCTGTTGCGACCTAGGTGGGAAGAGTGCACTGTCTTTTCTAGTTCCATTTCTCCACAGGTCACAACATATATTTAAATGTTTACCCAGTTACCGATACTGTCAATCATATACTCTACTCTTTATTCCAGAATAAAAATACACCAACCATCTTTCTTTAATCAACAACAAAATTATTAGTTTATTACAAACAAAGTGATTCCTGATAATGCATCTGGTGTGCCGACGCCATCAGAGCCCTCCCAGTTGCGCACATGTGCAGAACGGTCTCTTACTGTCAGTAAGGTACTAGAATTTGCTAGATCATCCAGCCCCATCACCCAGCGCGAACCTAATGTTCCCCACCGCCCCCCGCCCCCCAACCCCAGTCTCTCTCCTCTCCCCTGCTTCCTCCGTGGGGAGCAGGAGCGGGGGGAAGAAGTGGGATAGAGCGGGGGGGGAAACAGAGGCAGAAGCGAGCAGCTAATGGGGATGAAGCAGCAAGGCCTGGAGCGAGTGGTCGACAACAGGGGGTTGAAGCGGTGAGCGGAGCAAGCGGCTGTTGGGGATGAAGCAGCGAGTGGTCAACAGGTTGGGGGGGGGGGGGGGGGTGCGGGGTTTGAAGCGTGGAACAAGTGGCTGAGGGAAGGCAGTGGCGAGGCCGGGAGCAAGCGGCAAACAGGTGCGGGAGGCAGCAGTGGAGAAGAGACGCGGGATATTGTTTGGGGTGGGATCGCAGCAATTGAATTTAATTTGTTTTTGTGATAAACTGTGCAGCGCCATCTTTAATCCTGGCAGCTGTCCAAAACATTGCAGATGGTGACCTTTCAGTGCATGAGGCTGCATTTGCACATGTGCAAGTACTGCACCAGCTAGTGGTTGTGTTGTCAGCAAACGCAGCCGATTATAAAACAAGACATAACCAGTAACGAAGCAAGGCATTAACACACAGAGTGAAATACGGAAGTTCCCTTTTTCCTTAGCCCCTCACACATACAGGCAACCACGCATTCATTCGCACCTCTCTTTCCTTCTTTAAGATTCTCCTTAAAACCTAATTCTTTGACCAAGCTTTTGGTCATCTGCCCTAATATCTTAAGTGACTCGGTGTCGAATTTTATTGGATAACGCTCCTGTGAAACGCCTGAGGATGTTTCATTATGTTAAAGGCAAAATCAAGTTGTCGTCGTTCAGAGAACAGGGGCTGCATTTTCACTCATTTGGTTTTTATTCACAAAGCTTATCCACTCATCACTGGTACTTGCAGGATTGGTGAGGCCACAGTCTAATCACATGTTTTGTTTCATAGAGTGGTTTTCCATTCAGTCTTAGCAATTTTCCCCCAAATTCCCCTGCTGATACTTCTTTGTACCCAGTAATTGATTTTTAAAAATTCTTTCATGGGATGTGGGTAACGCTGGCAAGGCCAACATTTGTTGCCCATCGCTAATTGACCTGGAGAACCTTGAGAAGGTGGTGATGAAGCGGTGCCTTCTTGAGTCCTCCTTGAACTGCTGCAGTCCATCTGGTGCGGGAAGACCCACAGTGCTGTTAGGGAGGGAGTTCCAAGACTTAGAATCAGCGACAGTGCAGGAATGGCAACATATTTCCAAGTCAGGATGGTGTGTGACTTGGGAGGAGAACTTGCAGATGGTGGTGTTCCATGCGTCTGCTGTCCTTGTCCTTCTAGGTGGAAGAGGTCACGGGTTCGAAAGGTGCTGTCAAAGGAGGCATGGTGAGTTGCTGCAGTGCATCTTGAAGATGGTACATACTGTTGCCACTGTGCATCAGTGGTGGAGGGAGTGAATGTTGAAGGTGGTGGATGGGGTGATCAAGCGGGCTGCTTTGTCCTGGATGCTGTCGAGCTGCCCGAGTGTTGTTGGAGCTGCACCCACCCAGGCAAGTGGACAGTATTCCATCACACACCTGGCTTGTGCCTTGTGGATGGTGGACAGGCTTTGGGTAGTCAGGTGGTGAGTTACTTGCCACAGAATTCCCAGCCTCTGACCTGCTCTTATAACCACAGTATTTGTGGCTGCTCCAGTTCTGGTCAAGGGTAACCCCCAGGATGTTGATAGTGGGGGATCCATTGATGGCAATGCCATTGAATGTCAAGGGGAGATGGTTAAATTCTCTCTTATTGGAGATCATCTTTGCCTGGCACTTGTGTGGTGCGAATGTTACTTGCCACTTATCAGTCCAAGCCTGAATGTTGTCCAGATCTTGATGCATATGGACACAGACTGCTTCTGTATCTGAGGATTGACGAATGGTACTGAACATCGTCCAATCATCAGTGAACATCCCCACTTCTGATCTTATGATGGAGGGAAGATCACTGATCAAACAGCTGAAGATGGCTGGGCCAAAGACACTACCCGGAGGAACTCCTGCAGCAATGTCCTCACGCTGAGATGATTGACCTCCAACAACCACAACCATTTTCCTTTAGATCTATAGAACAATTACAGCACAGGAGGCCATTCAGCCCATCGTGTCCGTGCCAACTGAAAAAATTAGCCGCCCAATCTAATCCCACTTCCAGCATCTGGTCCATAGCCTTGCAGGTTACAGCACTTCAGGTACATTTCCAGGTACCTTTTAAAAGAATTGAGGGTTTCTGCCTCCACCACCTTTCCTGGCAGTGAATTCCAGACACCCACCACCCTCTGGGTGAAAAGGTTTTTACTCATGTCTCCCTCTAATCCTTGTACCAATCACCTTAAATCTGTGGCCACTGGCAACTGACCTCTCTGCCAGAGGAAACAGGTCCTTCATGTCTACTCTATATAAGCCCCACATAATTTTGTACGCCTCAATTAAGTCTCCCCTCAGCCTCCTCAGTTCCAGGGAAAACAACCCTAGCCTATCCAATCTTTCCTCATAGCTGCAACTTTCAAGCCCTGGCAACATTCTTGTAAATCTCCTCTGTACTCTCTCCAGAGCAATTATGTCCTTTCTCTAACCAGAACTGTATGCAATACTCCAGCTGTGGCCTAACCAGCGTTTTATACAGTTCCAGCATTGCATCCCTGCTTTTGTATTCTATACCTTGGCCAGTAAAGGAAAGCATTCCATATGCCTTCTTCACCACACTATCTACCTGTCCTGCCACCTTAAGGGACCTGTGGACATGCACACCAAGGTCTCTCACCTCTTCTACCCCTCTCAATATCCTCCAGTTTATTGTGTATTCCCTCGCTTTATTTGCCCTCCCCAATGGCATTACCTCACACTTCTATGGATTGAATTCCATTTGCCTCATTTCCACCCACGCAACCAAGCCATTGATATCATTCTGCAGTCTATGACTATCCTCTCCACTATTAACTACACGGCCAATTTTTGTGTCATCAACATATTTCCCATCATGCCTCCCACATTTAAGTCCAAATCATTAATATATACCACAAACAGCAAGGGACTCCAACACTGGGCCCTGTGGAACGCCACTGAAAACAGCTTTCCATTTGCAAAAACATCTGTCGACTACTACCCTTTGTTTTCTGTCCTTGAGCCAATTCTGGATCCAACCTGCCACCTTCCCCTGTATCCCATGGGCTTTCATTTTATTGACCAATCTGCCATGCAGGACCTTGTCAAATGCCTTACTATAATCCATATAGACCACATCCACTGCACTACCCTCATCAATCCTCCCTGTTACTTCCTCAAAAAACTCAATTAAGTTAGTAAGACATGACCTTCCCCTAACAAATCCATGCTGACTATCCCTGATTAATCCGTGCCTTTCTAAGTGTCAGTTTATCCTGCCCCTCAGAATTGATTCTAACAATTTACCCACCATCGAGGTCAGACTAACTGGCCTATAATTATTTGGCCTATCCCTTGCACGCTTTTTAAATAACGGTATAACGCTCGCAGACCTCCAATCATCTGGTATCTCTCCTGTATCTAGTGAGGATTTGAAGATGATCCTCAGCGCATCCGCTATTTCCTCCCTGGCTTCCTTTAACAACCTGTGTTGCAATCCATCCGGTCCTGGCAATTTATCCACTTTCAAGGATGTCAGACCCTCGAGTACTTCCTCTCTCATTATGCTTATTGTATCTAATACTTCACACTCCTCTTTAACTACAAAGTCTGCATCATCCCTCTCCTTTGTGAAGACAAGAGACAAAAAACTCATTAAGAACCTTCTGCCCACATCTTCTGCATCCACGCACAAGTGCCTTTGTACATCCCTGATAGGCCCTACCCTTTCCTTAGTTATCCTCTTATTCTTAATGTACTTATAAAACATCTGGGTTTTCCTTGATTTTACCTACCAATAATTTTTCATGTCCTCTCTTTGCTTTTCTAATTTCCTTTTTTACTTCACCCCTGCACTTTCTATACTCCTCTAGGCTTTCTAAAGTATTAAGATATTTGTGATCGTCATATGATTTCTTTTTCTGCTTTAACTTACTCTGTAAGCTTCTAGATACCCAGGGGGCTCTAGATTTGGCAGTACCACCCTAAATCTATGTGGGGATATTCCTACACTGTGCCTGTAGTATCTCACTTTTGAATGCCTCCCACTGGTTTGCCACTGATTTTCCTTCAAGTAGCTGTATACATCCACTTTCGCCAGATCACCTCTCAGTTTCGTAAAATTTGCCTTCCCCCAATTTAGAACCTTTACTCCTATCTGCTTTTCCATGATTATGCTAAAACTAATTGTATTATGGTCACTATCTCCAAAATGGTCACCATTTTTCTTTGTGCTAGGTATGACTCCAACCAGTTGAGAGTTTTCCCCTTGATTCCCATTGACTTCAGTTTGGCTAGGGCTCCTTGATGCCACACTCAGTCAAATGCTATCATTGCAAAAAGAATTCTTGCTGACTCTTTTTGCAATTTTTCAGCTGAATTGTAATTATGTTTGTTTCTGATTAATTAAAGTCTGTTCTTTAAGCTTACCTGTTTAGCAAAGAAAATCTTCTCAAGTCTGGAATCTTGAACAATGGATCCTGCTGGTTCTTCTCCCGGCTGCCACTTGAATAAGAAGATTAGGCCATGAACAGGTCTAGAAAGAAAAAGAACTACTGAAGCTGTCACACAATACTTTTATTATACCATTATTGTATACACCATAATAGAAAACATACACCTACCAAACTCTTTCAGAGCACCATTGTAAACATTTTGATCATACTCAATGCCTACTGTGTGGGTTCTCTACTAGATAGAGCAAACCACAAAGAATGCACGTTATGTCTGATATGAACGTGTTCAAGGACTTTAGATACATGAAAAATGCAAGTTCTGTTTATTCGTAGAAGTGTGCTTAAAGAATTTATGCAAATATCACGAGACCTGAGCAGCAGGGTATATAATTTTAATTTCTGTAACTCTTCGAGCACCAGTAAAATTGATACAAAGTACTACTTTCCTACCCATTACAAACTTTGAGAATCGAAATGTACCTCTGTCTCATCATCTTTAAATGTTGAATCACGATATTCAATTACTGAAGTCCTAAGCTGTTGTAACACTTCATTTTAAGCACCATTTGATATAACAAGGAAATTTTCATACACAAGCATTTGTATATTATTATTCTTCCTATAAGGTTACTGCAGACTTAGTTCAAAGATTTGCAGCTGTTGTTTTAAATGCAAAGCACACAGTTTTTGCTAGCTATTTTCAAAGTATTCAACCGTTCCATGAATGGCAACTCTGGGTTTTAAACGCTATCTTGCAGGTTGTTTCCACCACAGAAGAGGGCTTACAAATTAGATATCCTGAACTGCTTATTCAAGATTTATTTTTAACGACTGATAACAAATATGACACTAACCAGTTACAGTACATCATGACTTCCTGTTTGTAAGCACCACTATGGCATTCATTCAAAGGTGACAGCCCTAAGTTGCATTTTGGGACCTGCAGTTTGCAGTGTGTCTTGTGAATTCTGAGAGTTGTAGCCCTCTACCTGCTTGAGCCTCTTCATGCAGTGACAGTAGATGCAAGCTCTGGGAATGGAATAAAATCAAGCTCCAGGAATTCTAACATGTAACACCTAACTTTCTGAGTACATTAAGTGATTTTCTTCCTCCCAGAAATATTTGTTTTATTTAAGTTATAAACTTAAGAGCTGATTTTAACTTCTGGCAGTGGCAGAAAACACTCAGAGCTCAGCCTGATCTTGTCTTCATTTAATTTGCATATATTTTGTAGTAAAGGATGCAGCACCTCTCCCCCTACCAGATCTGCCAACCCAGTAAAGACCAGAAATCAAACTTGAATCTTTCCTACCATAGTGGCTCACCAGTTTATGCATTTACCCAATGAGTCAACAGGGCCCATCTATGAACTGGAATAACTACCTTAATGTAAATTTGATATGCATCTTGAAATTACAGCTACTGTTGCTTATGCTTTAATCTTCCTCATTCCAAAAATATTGTAGGCCAAAAGAAAGAACACTGGAAAAGTAATTTTCTTACTAATGGCTTTTTAATAACATAAATGCATGTTAATTTCTTGCAGATTTGTTAAAACTGGTTCTAAAACTCCGATTCCATAACTGAATTTATTAACCAAACATTTAACACATTAAACGAGAGGAATGCAACTTTGTGACTCAAGATCAGTTTAGCATTTTGAGCAGTACTGCACTTCCATCAGGCTGCAGTGCATGCAGATTTTAATTCCCAATGAAATATATAATGTCAAGATGAAAACTAGTGATTGAAAAGCATTTCACTGTCTGTCTTGTTGACAAAATGTCAGAACTTCTGCGGTTCAGAATTTGTAAATCAAATGCTAATGGAGTACTGGAGAATTAAGGACTTAAAACAGTGATGTGGTGAAAAAAATGAATAAAACTGGTATATATTTTGGTTTTGTTGATCCCAAGAACTTAATCAATCATGAAATGTTCCACATATTTTTCTAGTTCTGCTTTGTAATATTCAGAACAAATTTGTTTGCAGATGAGAGAAAAAAAATGTTCAGGAAGTTTCAGAAAGGTCTAAATGCTCAAAAAATAGATGCATTCATGTATCCATATCACTAACCACCATAGCAAAGGACAAGATTTTTATGCACTCCACTGTCATCTGAATATCTAGGTAAAATGACATTAAAATCATTCAAGGGCATTTCAACGATTTAATAATAGACACCAAATATTATACGGTTTCTCTCTGCACAGATGCTGCCAGACCTGAATATTCCCAGCACTTTGTTTTTATTTTAGATTTCCAACATTCGCAGTATTTTGTTTTTATTTGAGTGTCCCCTGACAATGTAGAGCATGCACAAAGCAATCACTGACGTCATCAGTGCATCTGCACATTTGCCAGTTCGCCAGTATGAGTCCACGCGTCAACGGAGTGCCGTCACCACCTAATGGCGTCAGATGTATTGACAGCTGAGCGTTGCCTCACCCGGCACTGACCGCGATCGACACCTCCACCCCCCAAGAGAACTCTGTTCTCGCCTGCGAACACGGCCTCAATCGCTGCTTCTCTTCCCCGCTCCCTCCCACAATCGCCGCCTCAATCACTGCATTCAGTTTCCTGCTCCCTCCTGTGCCTGCCTGCTGCTCCCTCGCACCCTCCCTCCCGCGCCAATCTGCTCACTGCTCCTGCTGGCTCGCTACTTCATTTCACTGCTCCCGTTTACTTGCCACTCCACCCTGCCACTCCGGACTGCTCAGTGAGGCAGGCAGCAAAAGGCAGGAGGGAATGGCAAGCAGATGGGCGCGGGAGAGAACGGATGGAGCAGCGAGCAGGCGGGAGTGGCAGGATGGAACAGTGAGAAGGCGGGCGCGGGAGGGAGCGGTGATTGGAAGTGGTGATCGTGGGAGTGACTGAACCGATTGAGGCGGCGACTGCAGGAGGTACTGGGGTACTGTGGGGGGTGGCGTGGAGGCAGCGATCACGGCCATTGAGGGGTGAGGGCTTTTTTTGTGTCAAATTGACCAGCGTCATTTTTATTATTGGCAGCTGCCTGAGACGTCGCAGACAGTGATGTTTCAGTCCATAAGGCTGAATTTACACATGTGCCAGTCACGTGACACCTAGTGGTTGGGTCATCAGCAAACACAGCATTTATTTTACATTACCGAATATTATGTGGTGGCTTTATTCAATTGTTGGTCAGTTTTGTAATAACTAATGGGGTACTCCATGCCACTGATGAATGGTGAAATTCAGAGATGGAAGGATTAATGATTGCTAACTTTGCAGCACTGATGCCACAAAAAAAATCATTTGTCATTCATTGTAGCCAGAGTAGTTCATGTTGTGACAGTTGAATCATGGCTATAAAGCTTTGGTTAGATTTTATAACATTTTTGACATGGCTCAAATAGTATTTATATTCACTATAAAAGAGGATATTAAAAATCCCTCGAAAGGACATGCACTTCAAGTCCACAACCTTACTTCCTGTTGCCATGATTTTGGTCACACTTTCACATCAACTCAACACTGAAATATACTATGTAAACAGTTAAAAATGCATTCTGCCTCACCTAACTCTTGAATCTCAATTAATTACGTGCTGTTTAGTTAGATCTTTCCCAACTTCGCAAATTTCCTATCGAGTTTCTGTTGCCAGTCACTGACATTTCTTTAGGATTCGCTGGTAAATTTTGTCGCAAGTTTATTCAATTTTTATGCCTCTCCAAGGCTCCACTAGTCCACCAGCAGCTATTGCTCTCTAGCATTTATGTACTTCCAAAGCCTCATAACTTCAGCCACACTGATATTAATGTTGGCCCTATCTGCTTTGCTGTCTATGATGCCCTCCCCCCACCCTGTATTGCTTCATAGTCTCTGGAATAAATTCTGCTGGTGACAGCTTTGTTGTTTCACCCAGATATTGGAAATGGGCTGTGGCCTTTCCCCTCCACCTACAATTTGAATTGGCTTCTACTGCCCCTCCAAAATAGTCTGTGCCACATCACACATTAAGAACTGCACCAACAATTCCCGCTGTGCAACAAACTGCCTCTTGTTAAGGGGTTTTATCAGCTTGCAAAACTAAAATTGCAGGGATCCAATTTGGTACCACAAGTAAAAAAACAACCACAGACTCAGTCATAACGTTCATGAACCATTTCAAAGATGTAACCTACTGCATCTTAGAAATTCCATAACTCCAAGTAGGACCAGTTTTTCCATTCATTGATCAACTTCTACCAAATACCAAAAATAACAGAAACAACATTTGTATGAATTGGATGAGTTTCATAGCACACATTAGGAACAGGTAAGGCTGAGGCAAATAGTCAGATTACCTTTTTTGTAACAATGTGATAAGCCATTACCATTAGATTATGCAGTTTCACAATCGTACATGCATCAAATCAAACATGAATTCTCACCAAAAGGTTCAGTGCTTATTAAGACTAGGAGTTGGAGAGAAGTTAACATGCAGAATTACTGACCAGAACGTCAGCAAATCTGTTCTGACAAGTAGACCAAAGATTTTATTTCTGTAGCTAGTAATATCGTAGAATTAAACAGCACAAAGGAGGCCATTCAGCTCATTATGCCTTTGAAACAGCTTTCCAATTAGTCCCATTCTCCTATCCTTTCCCCATAGCCCAGGAAATTTTTCCCCTTCAAGCACTTATGCAACTTTTTTTTTAAATTATTAAATCTGCTTCCACCACCCTGAAGTGCTTTCCTGATCGTAACATCTCGTTCTGTAAAAAAAAACTAATTTCTCCTCTAGTCTTTTTTGCCAATTACCGTAAACCTATATCCTCTGGTTATTTTTGCCACTGGAAACAGTCTCTCCTCATTTACTCTATCAAAACCCTGCATTATTTTGAACACATCTATTAAATCTCTCCTTAGCCTTTTCTGCTCTAAGGAGAACAACACTGGCTTCTCTGTTTCTCCACAAAACTGAAGTCTCTCATCCCTGGTAACATTCTAGTTCAATACCCTCGACAACCTTTCCAAGGCCTTCACATCCTTCCTAAAGGGTGTTGATCAGTTAACACTCCAGCTGGGACCTAACCAGTGTTTCATACAGGTTTAGTATAGCTTCCTTGCTTGTGTACTCTATTCCTATATTAATAAGGCCAAGGATCACATTTCTTTAAAACAGCTTTCTCAACTTGTCCTGCCACCTTCAAAGATTTGTACACATATGCCCCCAGTCCACTCTGTTCCTGCACCCTGTTAAAATTCTACCATTTAGTATTTATTGCCTCTCATTCTGCCTACCAAAACGCATCACTTCACTGCACCTGTCACCAGTCTGCCCATGTACTCCTGAAGTCTATTACTAGCCTCCTCACTGTTTACCACGAATACTGACCTTCCCTTAACCCAATGTGTTGATTTTTTTCTGTATGTCAAGATAAAACCAGAGCTGAAACACTAGCACATTTTCAACTGAATACTGTAATTTTACAGGCTGTATTTTACTCATATTTGGTTACTTACTTTAACTTGTCAAAGTTTTCTGGTTCTAGGCTCCATATTTCTTCCACCTGAACACCTTTGCACCCTGAAAAAACAGCATTGTAGTTAAATACTAGTCCACTTTAAGAATACTTGAGTTTTGTTGTACACATTCTATACTATTTGTTTCATATACCATATGAAAATGACCTGCCTATCAAGATTTGCCTACATTCACAATGGCTGGAGCACCCTTGATTAGACACTTCCTACCCTCTCCCACAGTCATGGAATCTCCTTTACAAGGCCACAATGACACCTACCCAATGAAGGGACCAAAACTGTGCTCCAAATAGGGTCTAATCAATAACCTGAATAATGACAGAAAGGTGTACTAGAGGGTTGTATTAATAGAAACAAATACCCTGTTTACTTTGGCTATGACTTCTCTGCATTGGTTCAGACAACACCTGGAGTACTGTGTGTAGTTTTGGTCTCCTTATCTAAGGAAGGATAGCTTTGCTCTTGAGGGAGTACAACAAAGGTTCCCTTGACTGGTTCGTGGGATGAGGGGATTGACCAATGAGGAAAGACTGAGTGGACTAGGCCTATATTCCCTGGTGTTTAGAAGAATGAGGGGTGATCTAATTGAAACACTTAAAATTCTTGAGGAGTTTGGGAGGGTAGATGCTGAGAACATGTTCCCCCCAGCTGTGGAATCTAGAACATGGGGTTACAGTCTCAGAATAAGGGTCAGCCATTTAGGACTTAAACTAGGAGAAATTTCTTCACTCAAAAAGGTTGTGAATCTTAAGAATTTTCTACCCAGATGAGCTACAGATGCTCAGTTGTTGAGTATAAGTCAAAGGTTGATAGATTTTTGGGTACCAAGGGAATTAAGGGATACAGAAATAGGCAGGAAGGTAGAGTTGAGGTAGAAGATCAACCACAATCTACCTTCCAGGAGCGGAGAGCAGTCGGACCTGTGTGAGAACGCCTGGAACCGGGAGCGGATAAATTCAGTGTGAGGCTCGGGGCCTTCACTGACCTTCTGGGAGTGGAGAGCAGTTGGACCTGTGCCTAGAGCAGTCCAGGTGCGCCAGAGTTTTGAAAAAAAAGTCAGTCAACAGTGACATCACAGGAAAACTGCAAGGTGATTGGTTGGTGAGTAACAGCTGTTCGGGAATAACTAAATAGCTCGGTAAGTAACTGCAGTAAAGAGAAAAGTCTACAGTTCTCTTTTAATATAGTAGGTAGTGTTTTTTTTTATTTAGGGAATCAAGGTTCCTAGTGTAAATAATCTAATTTTTGGGTATTTTAAGGGAGTAAAAACAGAGTAAAAAAAAAAGTGATATCACAGAAAAACCGTAAGTTCATTGGTTTGTAAGTAAATGCTAATTTGAATTACCTATTCGAAGTTGATTTCAGATTAAAGGTGAATAGGAGAAATATTTTGCAGATTAAAAACTAAAGACCAGTCGGAAATTTAAAAAACAAATTAAAATCTAATTAAATAAAATAGAGATGCAGGGCCAGGCGATGGGTTGTACCTGCATGATGTGGGAGCTGGTGGACTCCATTGTGGTTCCTAGTGACCACATCTGTAGCAAGTGTTGGCTGCTCAAGGAACTCCAGCTCATAGTTGATGATCTGGAGTCTGAGCTTCGGACACTGCAATACATCAGGGAGGGGGAGAGTTACCTGGACGCTGTGTTTCAGGAGACAGTCACACCCCTTAGATTAACTACCTTGAATTCGGCCAGTGGTCAGGGACAGGAGGGTGTGACTATGAGTGAGGCAGGTAGAGCTTTCCAGGAGGTAGTGTTGCAGCCACCTCAGCCCTTGTCCAACAGATTCGAGATTCTTGCTCCCTGTGTGGACGAGAGCAGGGACTGTAGGGAGGATGAGCAAACTGACCATAGCACCGAGGTACAGGGAACCATTCAAGTGGGGGGAGAAAAGAGAAATGTAGTCGTAATCGGGGATAGTATAGTTAGGGGCATAGACACTGTTCTCTGTGGCCAGGATCGAGAGTCCCAAAGGCTGGTGCCAGGGTTCAGGATAACTCATCTGTGCTGCAGAGGAACTTGGAGTGGGAGGGGAAAGATCCAGTTGTTGTGGTCTACGTAGGTACCAACGATATAGGTAGAATGAGGATAGAGGTTCTGCTGAGGGAATATGAGCAGCTAGGTGCTAAATTAAAAAGCAGAACCAAAAAGGTAATAATCTCCAGATTATTAGCTGAGCCATGAGCTAACTGGCACAGGGTCAACAAGATTAAAGAGGTAAATGCGTGGCTCAAAGATTGGTGTGGGAGAAATGGGTTCGAATTCGTGGGACACTGGCACCAGTACTGGGGAGGGAGCTGTTCCGATGGGACGGGCGACACCTGATTCATGCTGGGACCAGAGTCCTGGCGAATTGCATAACTAGGGCTGTAGATTGGGCTATAAACTAAACAGTGTGGGGGGAGGGAGGGTTCAGTTGCATGGAAAATTAGGAAGTCAAAGTTAAAGGAGCAGGTAGGAGTGCAGGTTAGTGAGGAGGCTGATTGTTACCAGAATGTAAAAGGTAGGGACAGAACGTGTGAATGTCACATTGCACCAAAGAAAAGTAGGGAAATTTGATAACAGAACAAACTTAAAGGCTTTGTATCTGAATGCACGAAGTGTGCAAATAGAGATAAATGGGTATGATTTAGTGGCGATTACTGAGACGTGGTTGCAGGGAAACCAGGTTTGGGAATTAAATATCCAAGGGTACGCAGTACTTCGGAAGGATAGGCAGGAAAGAACAGGAGATGGTGTAGCTTTGTTAGTAAAGGAAGTGATCAGTGCGGTAGTGAGAAGTAATATAGGCACTGGAGATCAAGACATAGAATCAATCTGGGTAGAAATCAGAAATAACAAGGGAAAGAAGTCCCTGGTGGGAGTAATCTATAGGTCCTCAAACAGTAGTTCCGCAGTGGGGCACAATATAAAATAAGAAACACTGGGGGCTTATAAGAAAGGTACGGCAATAATCATGGGTGCTTTTAATATGCATATAGACTGGATTAATCAAATTGGCAAGGACAGCTACTAGGGATAGTTCACTGAATGTATTGGAGATTTTTTTTTGGAGCAATATGTTGTGGAACCAACCAGGGAGCAGGCTATTCTAGATTTGGTATTATGTAATGAGGTGGGATTAATAAATGATCTCATAGTTAAGGATCTTCTAGGGAAGAGTGATCATAGCATGCTAGAATTTCAAATTCAGTTTGAGGGCGTGAAACTGAAGTCCAACACTAGCGTTCTGGAGTTAGACAACGGTAATTACATAGGCATGAGGACAGATTTGGCCCTAGTGGACTGGGCAGGAAGACTAAAAGGTAGGACAGTTGATGAGCAGTGGCAGATGTTTAAGGAGATATTCAATTTCTCCCAACTAAAATATATTCCAGAGAAGAAGAAAGATTCTAAGAGGGGGAAAAAACATCCATGGCTAAGCAAGGAAGTTAAGGATAACAAAGACAAAAACTAAGGCATACTGTATTGCAAAGGCCAGTGGCAGGCTGGAAGATTGGGAAACTTTTAAAAATCAACAAAGGGTTACTAAAAAAGTAATAAAAAGAGCAAAGGTAAGTTATGAAAGAAAACTAGCGTAAAATATAAAAACGGATAGCAAAAGCTTCTATAAGTATATAAAAGGGAAGAGAGTAGCTAAAGTGAATGTTGGTCCCTTGGAGGATGTGACTGGGGAGTTAATAGTGGGAAACACAGAAATGGCGGAGACACTAAATCAGTATTTTGCCTCAGTTTTCACGGTGGAGGACACTAGTACCATCCCAATAGTAACAGGTAATGCAGAGGTTATAGAAAGGGAGGAACTTAGAACAATCATCATCACTAGGGAAAAAGTACTGAGCAAACTATTGGGATTGAAGGCAGACAAGCCCCCAGTGCCTGATGGCCTACATCCTAGGGTCTCAAAGGAAGTGGCAACAGAGATAGTGGATACATTGGTTATAATATTTCAAAATTCCCTGGATGCGGAGAAGGTTCCAGCAGATTGGAAAAAAGCTAATATAACGCCCTTATTCAAAAAGGGAGGGAGGCAGAAAGTAGGAAACTTTAGACCAGTTAGTTTAATATGTCGTTGGGAAATTGTTAGAATCATTATTAAGGAAGTAATAACAGGACATTTAGAAAATCAAAATGCAATCCATCAGAGTCAGTATGGTTTTATGAAGGGGAAATCATGTTTGACTAATTTGCTAGAGCTCTTCGAGGATGTAACAAGTGGTTAATGGGGATCCTGTAGATGTAGTATATCTGGACTTCCAGAAGGCATTTGATAAGGAGCCGCACAAAAGGTTAATACATAAGGTCAGATCACATGGGGTTAGGGGCAATTTATTAGCTCGGATAGAGGATTGGCTAACCAACAGAAAACAGAGTCAGGATAATGGATCCTTTTCTGGTTGGCAAGATCTAACTAGTGTGGTGCCACAGGGTTTGGTCCTCAGGCCCCAACTATTTATAATCTATATTAATGACTTGGATGCAAGGATAGAAGGTACTATAGCCAAATTTGCAGATGACACTAAAATAGGTGGGATAGTAAGTTGCAATAAAGAAATAAAAAATTTACAAATGGATTATGGTTAGGTGAATGGGCCAAAATTTGGCAGATGGATTTTAACGTGGATAAGTGTGAGGTTATCCATTTTGGTCGGAAGAATAGAAAGGCAAGTTATCTAAATGGAGAGAAACTTCAGAGTGCTTCGGTGCAGAGGGATCTGGGTGTCCTCGTGCATGAATCGCAGAAAACTAGTGCACAGGTGCAGCAGGTAATAAGGAAGGCAAATGGAATTTTGGTATTTACTGCTAAAGGAATAGAATATAAAAGTAGGGAAGTGTTGCTGTAACTGTATAAGGCATTAGGTGAGACTGCACCTGGAGTATTGCGTTTAGTTTCGGTCCCCTTACTTGAGGAGGGATGTAGTTGCATTGGAGGCAGGTCAGAGGAGGTTCACTAGATTGATTCCAGGGATGAAGGGTTTGTCTTATGAAGAGAGATTGAGCTGTTTAGGCCTTTACTCTCGAGTTTAGAAGAATGAGAGGAGATGTAATTGAGGTATACAAGATAAGGGGATTGACAAAGTAGATGTCGAGAGGATGTTTCCTCTGGTGGGGCAATCTAGAACGAGAGGTCATAGTTTTAGGATAAGGGGTAGCAGATTTAAAACAGGGATGAGGAGAAATTACTTCTCTCAAAGGGTCGTGAGTCTGTGGAATTCACTACCCCAGAGTGCGGTGGATGCCGGGACATTGAGTAAATTTGAGGAGATAGACAGATTTTTAATTAGTAATGGGTTGAAGGTTTATGGAGAACAGGCAGGAAAGTGGAGTTGAGGCCAAGATGAGATCAGCCATGATCGTATTGAATGGCGGAGCAGGCTCAAGGGGCTGAATTGCCTACTCCTGCCCCTAGTTCTTGTGTTATGAACCTTCAATCATCTGTGTTCAATAAAGCCTTTTCTCTCAACTACTTTCAGTACCATTTCCTGTAACTGAAATATATTCTATGTTCACCCTACCTACATGCATGATGCTGTCATGCTGTCGAGGTTAAATGGCGTTTGTCAAGGTTTAGCCCATTCCTCGAGCTGCAGAGCACAGACGCAAGGAGAGCACAAGAGAGACTGAGAAAAGTTTTATTTACAGGCCTGTTAACAGGCACAGTGTAATATGTTTTGTAATTTTGTTACTGGAAATTTTAGTATTGTTGACATTCACTATTTATTTGTTTATTCACATAAATCAGCTTGTTAATTTCTAACTGGCCTCTCACTAACATATCAGACCACCTTTCAGATGTTTGGAGAAAAATATGTGGTGGCACTTGAAAAATGATGCCCAGATTAAAAAAAGGCATTTGCCCCCCTAGTCATGCGCATGGGGGAGCCACATCACAATTTTTGTCCTACATAGGGAACCGATGAGAAAATTTTGGAAAGATAAAGGTATTAAAAATTTATCTTATCAAAATTACAAATGTGCATTTATGTGAAGCTTTAAATGAGAAAACTAATTTATTGACTTATTTTCTCATCACTATGTTGAATACTGATTTAGTGGCACAAAAACAGAAAGTGCTAGAAATACACAGCAGGTCAGGCAGCAACTGTGGAGAGAGAAAGAGTTCATGTTTCAGGTCCCTTGGACCCTTGATCAAGGACCCTTGATCAGAACTTCTGATGAAAGGTCACAGACTTGAAACGTCAACGCTGTCTCTCTCCACAGATGCTGCCAGACCTAGAATATTTCCAGCACTTTGTTTTTATTTCAGATTTACAGCATCGGCAGTATTTTGCTTTTATTTTACTTTTAGTGACATTGTTTTTGCTTGCATTAGTACTCAACCTCTGCCCGCACACCTTATGGAGCGATGCAGAGTATTCCAGATAGATGTCCATCTGTCAGGAGTGATTTTGACTGCCTTCTCTTCCCTCTCTTGCTCTCTCCCATCCCTCTTTGCCCCTTCCCTCTCTCCCCACTCTCTCTTTCTCTCTACTGCCTGCCTCTCTCTCTCTCTCTACTGCCTGCCTGCCTCTCTTTCTCTCTACTGCCTGCCTGCCTCTCTCTCTTTCTTTCTCTCTACTGCCTGCCTCTCTCTCTCTTTCTCTCTACTGCCTGCCTCTCTCTCTCTTTCTCTCTACTGCCTGCCTCTCTCTCTCTCTCTCTTTCTCTCTACTGCCTGCCTCTCTCTCTCTCTCTCTCTCTTTCTCTCTACTGCCTGCCTCTCTCTCTCTCTCTCTTTCTCTCTACTGCCTGTCTCTCTCTTTCTCTCTACTGCCTGCCTCTCTCTCTCTCTCTTTCACTCAAATGCCTGCCTCTCTCTCTCTCTTTCACTCAAATGCCTGCCTCTCTCTCTCTCTCTCTTTCACTCAAATGCCTGCCTCTCTCTCTCTCTTTCTCTCGACTGCCTGCCTCTCTCTCTCTCTTTCTCTCGACTGCCTGCCTCTCTCTCTCTCTTTCTCTCGACTGCCTGCCTCTCTCTCTCTCTTTCTCTCGACTGCCTGCCTCTCTCTCTCTCTTTCTCTCGACTGCCTGCCTCTCTCTTTCTCTCGACTGCCTGCCTCTCTCTTTCTCTCGACTGCCTGCCTCTCTCTTTCTCTCGACTGCCTGCCTCTCTCTTTCTCTCGACTGCCTGCCTCTCTCTTTCTCTCGACTGCCTGCCTCTCTCTTTCTCTCGACTGCCTGCCTCTCTCTTTCTCTCGACTGCCTGCCTCTCTCTTTCTCTCGACTGCCTGCCTCTCTCTTTCTCTCGACTGCCTGCCTCTCTCTTTCTCTCGACTGCCTGCCTCTCTCTTTCTCTCGACTGCCTGCCTCTCTCTTTCTCTCGACTGCCTGCCTCTCTCTTTCTCTCTCGACTGCCTGCCTCTCTCTTTCTCTCTCGACTGCCTGCCTCTCTCTTTCTCTCTCGACTGCCTGCCTCTCTCTTTCTCTCTCGACTGCCTGCCTCTCTCTTTCTCTCTCGACTGCCTGCCTCTCTCTTTCTCTCGAATGCCTGCCTCTCTCTTTCTCTCGAATGCCTGCCTCTCTCTTTCTCTCGAATGCCTGCCTGCCTCTTTCTCTCGAATGCCTGCCTGCCTCTTTCTCTCGAATGCCTGCCTGCCTCTCTCTTTCTCTCCCTCCTGCCTGCGTCTCTGTCCCTCTCGCCTGCCTGCCTCTCTCTCCCTCCCTCCCTCTCGCCTGCCTGCCTCTCTCTCCCTCCCTCTCCCTCCTGCCTGCCTCCCTCTCCCGCCCTCTCCCTCCTGCCTGACTGCCTCTCCCTCCCTCTCCCTCCTGCCTGACTGCCTCTCTCTCCCTCTCCCTCCTGCCTGACTGCCTCTCTCTCCCTCTCCCTCCTGCCTGCCTCTCTCTCTCTCTCCCTCCTGCCTGGCTCTTCTTCCTCCTGCCTGCCTCTCTCTCTCTCTCTCTCTCCTGCTTGCCTGCCTCTCTCTCTCTCTCCCTCCCTCCCTCCTGCCTGCCTCTCTCTCTCCCTCCCTCCCTCCCTCCTGCCTGCCTCTCTCTCTCTCTCTCTCTCTCTCTCTCCTGCCTGCCTCTCTCTCTCTCTCTCTCTCCCCCCTGCCTGCCTCTCTCTCTCTCTCTCTCTCTCTCTCTCTCCCCCCTGCCTGCCTCTCTCTCTCTCTCTCTCCCCCCTGCCTGCCTCTCTCTCTCTCTCTCCCCCCTGCCTGCCTCTCTCTCTCTCTCTCCCTCCCTCCCCCTGCCTGCCTCTCTCTCTCTCTCTCCCTCCCTCCCCCTCCTGCCTCTCTCTCCCTCTCCCTGCCTGCCTCCCTCTCCCTCCCTGCCTGCCTGCCCCTCTCTCTCTCCCTCCTGCCTGCCTCTCTCTCTCCCTTCCTCCTGCCTGCCTCTCTCCCTCCTGCCTGCCTCTCTCTCTCGACTGCCTGCCTCTCTCTCTCTCCCTCCCTCCTGCCTGCCTCTCTCTCTCCCTCCTGCCTCTCGCCCTCTCTCCCTCCTGCCTGCCTCTCTCTCCCTCCTGCCTGCCTCTCTCTCCCTCTCCCTCTTGCCTGCCTCTCTCTCCCTCTCCCTCTTGCCTGCCTCTCTCTCCCTCTCCCTCTCTCCCTCCTGCCTGCCTCTCTCTCTCTCGCTCGCTCTCTCTCTCTCTCTCTCTCTCTCCCTCCTGCCTGCCTGCCTCTCTCTCTCTCTCTCTCCCTCCTGCCTGCCTCTCTCTCCCTCTCCCTGCCTCCCTCCTGCCTGCCTCTCTCTCTCTCCCTGCCTCCCTCCTGCCTGCCTCTCTCTCTCTCTCTCTCTCTCTCCCTCTCCCTCTCCCTCTCCCTCCTGCCTGCCTCTCTCTCTCTCTCTCTCTCTCCCTCCTCCTGCCTGCCTGCCTCTCTCTCTCTCTCCCTCCCTCTCCCTCCTGCCTGCCTCTCTCTCTCTCTCTCTCTCTCCTGCCTGCCTGCCTCTCTCTCTCTCCCTCCCTCCTGCCTGCCTCTCGCCCTCCTGCCTGCCTCTCTCTCTCTCTCTCTCCCTCCTGCCTGCCTCTCTCTCCCTCTCTCTCTCTCCCTCCTGCCTGCCTCTCTCTCCCTCCTGCCTGCCTCTCTCTCCCTCTCTCTCCCTCCTGCCTGCCTCTCTCTCCCTCTCCCTCTCTCTCCCTCCTGCCTCTCTCTCCCTCTCCCTCCTGCCTGCCTCTCTCCCCCTCTCCCTCCTGCCTGCCTCTCTCCCTCCTGCCTGCCTCTCTCGCCCTCTCTCCCTCCTGCCTGCCTCTCTCGCCCTCTCTCCCTCCTGCCTGCCTCTCTCGCCCTCTCTCCCTCCTGCCTGCCTCTCTCGCCCTCTCTCCCTCCTGCCTGCCTCTCTCGCCCTCTCTCCCTCCTGCCTGCCTCTCTCGCCCTCTCTCCCTCCTGCCTGCCTCTCTCGCCCTCTCTCCCTCCTGCCTGCCTCTCTTTCCCTCCTGCCTGCCTGCCTCTCTCTCTCTCTCTCTCCCTCCCTCTCCCTCCCTCCCGCCTGCCTCTCGCCCTCTCCCTCCTGCCTGCCTCTGTCTCTCTCTCGACTGCCTCTCGCCCTCTCCCTCCTGCCTGCCTCTGTCTCTCTCTCGACTGCCTGCCTCCCTCTCTCTCTCCGCTGCCTGCCTCTCTCTCTCCCTCTCTCTCCCTCCTGCCTGCCTCTCTCTCCCTCCTGCCTGCCTCCCTCTCCCTCTCCCTCTCGGCTGCCTCCCTCTCCCCCCTGCCTGCCTCCCTCTCTCCTCTCCCCTGCCTGCCTCCCTCTCCCTCTCCCTCTCGGCTGCCTGCCTCCCTCTCCCTCTCCCTCTCGGCTGCCTGCCTCCCTCTCCCTCTCGGCTGCCTGCCTCCCTCTCCCTCTCGGCTGCCTGCCTCCCTCTCCCTCTCGGCTGCCTGCCTCCCCCTCCCTCTCCCTCTCGGCTGCCTGCCTCCCCCTCCCTCTCCCTCTCGGCTGCCTGCCTCCCTCTCCCTCTCCCTCTCGGCTGCCTGCCTCCCTCTCCCTCTCCCTCTCGGCTGCCTGCCTCCCTCTGCTCCCTCTCCCTCTCGGCTGCCTCCCTCTCCCTCTCCGCTGCCTGCCTCCCTCTCCCTCTCCGCTGCCTGCCTCCCTCTCCCTCTCCGCTGCCTGCCTCCCTCTCCCTCTCCGCTGCCTGCCTCCCTCTCCCTCCCTCTCCCTCTCGGCTGCCTGCCTCCCTCTCCCTCTCGGCTGCCTGCCTCCCTCTCCCTCTCGGCTGCCTGCCTCCCTCTCCCCTCTCCCTCTCTCGGCTGCCTGCCTCCCTCTCCCTCTCGGCTGCCTGCCCTCCCTCTCCCTCTCGGCTGCCTCCCTCCCTCTCCCTCTCGGCTGCCTCCCTCCCTCTCCCTCTCGGCTGCCTCCCCTCCCTCTCCCTCTCGGCTGCCTCCCTCCCTCTCCCTCTCGGCTGCCTCCCTCTCCCTCTCCCTCTCGGCTGCCTCCCTCCCTCTCCCTCTCGGCTGCCTGCCTCCCTCTCCTCTCCCTCTCGGCTGCCTCCCTCTCCCTCTCGGCTGCCTGCCCTCCCTCTCCCTCTCCCTCTCGGCTGCCTGCCTCCCTCTCCCTCTCGGCTGCCTGCCTCCCTCTCCCTCTCCCTCTCGGCTGCCTGCCTCCCTCTCCTCTCCCTCTCGGCTGCCTGCCTCCCTCTCCCTCTCCCTCTCGGCTGCCTGCCTCCCTCTCCCTCTCGGCTGCCTGCCTCCCTCTCCCTCTCCCTCTCGGCTGCCTGCCTCCCTCTCCTCTCCCTCTCGGCTGCCTGCCTCCCTCTCCCTCTCCCTCTCGGCTGCCTGCCTCCCTCTCCCTCTCCTCTCGGCTGCCTGCCTCCCTCTCCCTCTCCCTCTCGGCTGCCTGCCTCCCTCTCCCTCTCCCTCTCGGCTGCCTGCCTCCTCCTCTCCCTCTCCCTCTCGGCTGCCTGCCTCCCTCTCCCTCTCCCTCTCGGCTGCCTGCCTCCCTCTCCCTCTCCCTCTCGGCTGCCTGCCTCCCTCTCCCTCTCCCTCTCGGCTGCCTGCCTCCCTCTCCCTCTCCCTCTCGGCTGCCTGCCTCCCTCTCCCTCTCCCTCTCGGCTGCCTGCCTCCCTCTCCCTCTCCCTCTCGGCTGCCTGCCTCCCTCTCCCTCTCTCCCTCTCGGCTGCCTGCCTCCCTCTCCCTCTCCCTCTCGGCTGCCTGCCTCCTCTCCCTCTCCCTCTCGGCTGCCTGCCTCCCTCTCCCTCTCCCTCTCGGCTGCCTGCCTCCCTCTCCCTCTCCCTCTCGGCTGCCTGCCTCCCTCTCCCTCTCCCTCTCGGCTGCCTGCCTCCCTCTCCCTCTCCCTCTCGGCTGCCTGCCTCCCTCTCCCTCTCCCTCTCGGCTGCCTGCCTCCCTCTCCCTCTCCCTCTCGGCTGCCTGCCTCCCTCTCCCCTCTCCCTCTCGGCTGCCTGCCTCCCTCTCCCTCTCCCTCTCGGCTGCCTGCCTCCCTCTCCCTCTCCCTCTCGGCTGCCTGCCTCCCTCTCCCTCTCCCTCTCGGCTGCCTGCCTCCCTCTCCCTCTCCCTCTCGGCTGCCTGCCTCCCTCTCCCTCTCCCTCTCGGCTGCCTGCCTCCCTCTCCCTCTCCCTCTCGGCTGCCTGCCTCCCTCTCCCTCTCCCTCTCGGCTGCCTGCCTCCCTCTCCCTCTCCCTCTCGGCTGCCTGCCTCCCTCTCCCTCTCCCTCTCGGCTGCCTGCCTCCCTCTCCCTCTCCCTCTCGGCTGCCTGCCTCCCTCTCCCTCTCCCTCTCGGCTGCCTGCCTCCCCTCTCCCTCTCCCTCTCGGCTGCCTGCCTCCCTCTCCCTCTCCCTCTCGGCTGCCTGCCTCCCTCTCCCTCTCCCTCTCGGCTGCCTGCCTCCCTCTCCCTCTCCCTCTCGGCTGCCTGCCTCCCTCTCCCTCTCCCTCTCGGCTGCCTGCCTCCCTCTCCCTCTCCCTCTCGGCTGCCTGCCTCCCTCTCCCTCTCCCTCTCGGCTGCCTGCCTCCCTCTCCCTCTCCCTCTCGGCTGCCTGCCTCCCTCTCCCTCTCCCTCTCGGCTGCCTGCCTCCCTCTCCCTCTCCCTCTCGGCTGCCTGCCTCCCTCTCCTCTCTCGGGCTGCCTGCCTCCCCTCGCCCTCTA